>NW_020837947.1:20986552-21090911 GCF_003676395.1 Aethalodelphis obliquidens | reverse complement strand
AAGAAAGAAAGAAAGAAAGAAAGAAAGAAAGAAAGAAAGAAAGAAAGAAAGAAAGAAAGAAAGAAAAGAAAGAAAGAAAGAAAGAAAGAAAGAAAGAAAGGAAGGAAGAAAGGAAGGAAGGAAGGAAGGAAGGAAGGAGAAAGAAAGAAAGAAAGAAAGAAGGAAAGAAAGAAAAGGAAAGAAAGAAAGAAGGAAAGAAAGAAAGAAAGAAAGGAAGGAAGGAAGAAAGAGAGAGAGAGAGAAAGAAAGGAAGAAAGACAGAGAGAGAGAGAGAGAGAGAGAGAAAGAAAGAAAGAAAGAAAGCAAGAAAGAAAGGAAGAAAAGAAAAAGATTTTATGTGTTAATTTTACATGTCAATATGATTGGGCTAAGGGATGCCCGGATAGCTGGTTAAACATTATTTCTCAGTGTGTTTGTGAGAGTGTGTCTAGAAGAGATTAGTATTTGAGTCTGTAGACTGGGTAAAGAAGACTGCCCTCACCAGTGTGAGTGGGCCTCACTGAATCCATTGAAGGCCCGAAAGAACAAAAAAGCAAAAGAAAGAGGAATTTGCTCTTTTTGCTTGAGCTGGGACAGCTGTCTTCTGCCTTCAGTGTTCCTGTTTCTCAGACCTTCAGACCTGGACTGAATTACACCACTGGCATTGCTGGTCCTCTAGCTTGCAGATGGCAAATAGTGGGACTCCTTGGCCTCCATAATCATGTGAGCAAATTCTATAATAAACCTCTTTTACTTACAGCTATAGCTAGCTAGCTATTTCTCTATCTATCTATCCATCTATCTACCTCCTGTTGTTTCTCTTTCTCTGGAGAAGCCTAACACAGGGGAAAAAAAAGAGACAAAAATTCAAAAACTAATTGGCAAACAACAGAAAACCATCAAAAGGAAACTATCAAATATGTACATTTGAAATCTTGATCAACCGTGTTAACTGGATATCTAAAGATGTTCATCAATATTCACTCGCACCAAAAATAGATGAGAGTTTTCCCACATCCATGCTAACTTTGGATATTTTCAATTTTTTAAACTCATTGTAGTCTGTTGGATGGAAAAATGGCTTCTCTTAATTTTAATTATCATTTTCCCAGTGGTTAGTGGAAGTCAAGCATGTTTACATTTGTTTACTGGTCATGTGTATTTGGCCACATCTAGAAGTATCCTCCTGTGCTGGGAAGAATCCTGAAAAGAAATATGAATGACATTCTCAATTGGGAAAAAGCAGCCTCAGTACTTTTGAGGTCAGACTCTGCTGGCATTCTAGCAGTGCAGAGTAAGCTCAGTCATTAGGGACAGACTTCTGAGAAAATCTAGAGGGTCAAATTATATTATGAGATTTTCTAAATTTGGGGTCAGCCAAAGGCACAGAAAAGAGAAGAAACAGAATCAGAGAAGTCAGGGAAATCTTATCCAGGGTCAGACAAAGCAGTGTTCTAAACAGTGTGGCTGAGATAAAAGAGTAATACTGAAAAGGCCTTCATCTACCAAAGCAGCCTTGCTAACACCCACAACTTTGAAAGTAATGATTTGGGGACCAGGCTTTGAAGCTTTGAAGGTCCGTGGTTAAGCAACAAATAAGCACAAGATTTCTGAATACCTACTATGCAGCAGACATTGTCCTAGGCATTGAATAAATCAGAAGGCACTGGAGGGAGCCCTTCAAGATGGCAGAGGAGTAAGACATGGAGATCACCTTTCTCCCCACAAATACATCAGAAATACATCTACACGTGGAACAACTCCTACAGAACACCTACTGAACGCTGGCAGAAGACCTCAGACCTCCCAAAAGGCAAGAACCTCCCCATGTACGTGAGTAGGGCAAAAGAAAAAAGAATAAACAGAGACAAAAGAATAGGGATGGGACCTGCACCAGTGGGAGGGAGCTGTGAAGGAGGAAAAGTTTCCACACACTAGGAAACCCCTTCACGGGCAGAGACGGGGGGGCATGGGGGGTTGGGCGGGGGGGGGAGCTTCGGAGCCACGGAGGAGAGCGCAGCAACAGGGGTGCGGAGGGCAAAGCGGAGAGATTCCCGCACAGAGGATCAGTGCCAACCAGCACTCACCAGCCCGAGAGGCTTGTCTGCTCACCCGCTGGGGCGGGTGAGGGCTGGGAGCTGAGGCTCTGGCTTCGGAGGTCAGATCCCAGGGAGAGGACTGGGGTTGGCTGCGTGAACACAGCCTGAAGGGGGCTAGTGCGCCACAGCTAGCTGGGAGGGAGCCCGGGAAAAAGTCTGGAACTGCCTAAGAGGCAAGAGACCATTGTTTCGGGGTGTGCGAGGAGAGGGGAATTCCTTCCCCGTGTGCCCACAGAAGGCAGAGCACTGCCTAAACGAGCTCCAGAGATGGGCACAAGCCACGGCTATCAGCTCGGACCCTAGAGATGGGCATGAAATGCTAAGGCTGCTGCCGCTGCCACCAAGAATCCTGCGTGCAAGCACAGGTCACTATCCACACCTCCCCTCCCGGGAGCCTGTGCAGCCCACCACTGCCAGGGTCCCATGACCCAGGGACAACTTCCCTGGGAGAACACATGGTGCGCCTCAGGCTGTTGAAATGTCATGCCTGCCTCTGCCACCGCAGGCTCACCCTGCATTCCAATTATGACTACCGTACCCCTCCCTCCCCCAGGCCTGAGTGAGCCAGAGCCCCCAGTCAGCCGCTGCTTTAACCCCCTCCTGTCTTGGCAGGGAACAGACACCTGAGGGCGGCCTACATGCAGAGGTGGACCAAAACCAAAGCTAAACCCCAGGAGCTGTGTGAACAATGAAGGGAAAGGGAAATCTCTCCCAGCAGCCTCAGGAGCAGCGGATTAAATCCCCACAATCAACTTGATGTACCCTGCATCTGTGGAATACCTGAGTAGACAATGAATCCAAATTTGGGACAATGAGTCTCAAAATTGAGGTGATGGACTTTGGGAGCAACTGTAGACTTGGGGTTTGCTGTCTGCGACTGAGTTGTTTCTTATTTTTATGTTTATCTTAGTTTAGTTCTTAGCACTAGTTATCATTGGTGGATTTGTCTATTGGTTGGGTTGCTCTTCTTTTTTTTTTAATTACTTTTTTATGTTAATAATTTTTTAACTTATTATATTTTTACTTTTATTTTTATTCTTTTTTCTTTCTTTTTTTCTCCCTTTTCTTCTGAGCCATGTGACTGATAGGGTCTTGGTGCTCCAGCCTGCTGTCAGGCCTGAGCCTCTGAGGTGGGACAGCCGAGTTCAGGACATTGGACCACCAGAGACCTCCTGGCCCCATGTACTATCAATCGGCGAGAGCTCTCCCAGAGATCTCTGTCTCAATGCTAAGACCCAGCTCCACCTAATGGCCAGCAAGCTCCAGTACTGGATGCGCCATGCCAAACAACTAATAAGACAGGAACACAACCCTACCCATTAGCAGAGAGGCTGCCTAAAATCATACTAAGTTCACACACACCCCAAAACACACCACTGGATGCGGCCCTGCCCACCAGGAAGACAAGATCCAGCCCCACCCACCAGAACATAGGCACCAGTCCCCTCCACTAGGAAGCCTACACAAGCCACTGAACCAACCTCACCCATTGGAGGCAGACACCAAAAACAATGGGAACTACAAACCTGCAGCCTGTGAAAAAGGAGACCCCAAACACAGTAAGTTAAACAAAATGAGAAGACAGAGAAATAAGCAGCAGATGAAGGAGCAAGGTAAAAACTCACCAGAAAAAACAAATGAAGAGTAAATAGGCAGTCTACGTGAAAAAGAATTCAGAGTACTGACAGTAAAGATGATCCAAAAGTTTAGAAATAGAATGGAGGAAAGAAAAGAAATGTTTAACAAGGACCTAGAAGAACTAAAGAGCAAACAAACAATGATGAACAACACAATAAATGAAATTAAAAATTCTCTAGGAGGAATAAATAGCAGAATAACTGAGGCAGAAGAACAGAGAAGTGACCTGGAAGATAAAAGAGTGCAAATAACTATCACAGAGCAGAATAAAGAAAAAAGAATGAAAAGAATTCAGGACAGTCTCAGAGACCTCTGGGACAACATTAAATGCAACAACGTTCGAATTATAGGGGTCCCAGAAGAAGAAGAGAAAAAGAAAGGGTCTGAGAAAATATTTGAAGATATTATAGTTGAAAACTTCCCTAACATGGGAAAAGAAATAGTCAATCAAATCCAGGAAGCACAGAGAGTCCCATACAGGATAAATCCAAGGAGAAAATGCCAAGACATATATTAATCAAACTATCAAAAATTAAATACAAAGAAAAAATATTAAAAGCAGCAAGGGAAAAGCAACAAACAACATACAAAGGAATCCCCATAACGTTAACAGCTGATCTTTCAGCAGAAACTCTGCCAGCCAGAAGCAAGTGGCAGGACATATTTAAAGTGATGAAAGGGAAAAACCTACAACCAAGATTACTCTACCCAGGAAGACTCTCATTCAGATTCGATGGAGAAATTAAAACCTTTACAGACAAGCAAAAGTTAAGAGAATTCAGCACCACCAAACCAGCTTTACAACAAATGCTAAAGGAACTTCTCTAGGCAGGAAATACAAGAGAAGAAAAAAACCTACAAACACAAAACAATTAATAAAATGGTAATAGGAATATACATATTGATAATTACCTTAAATGTAAATGGATTAAATGCTCCAACCAAAAGACATAGACTGGCTGAAAGTATACAAAAACAAGACCCATATATATGCTGTCTACAAGAGACCCACTTCAGACCTAGGGACACATACAGACTGAAAATGAGGGATGGAAAAAGATATTCCATGCAAATGGAAATCAAAAGAAAGCTGGAGTAGCAATTCTCATATAAGACAAAATGGTCTGTAAAATAAAGACTATTACAAGAGACAAAGAAGGACACTACATAATGATCAAGGGATCAATCCAAGAAGAAGATATAACAATTGTAAATATGTATGCACCCAACATAGCACCTCAGTACATAAGGCAACTGCTAAGAGCCATAAAAGGGGAAATAGACAGTAACACAATAATAGTAGAGGACTTTAACACCCACTTTCACCAATGGACAGATCATCCAAAATGAAAATAAATAAGGAAACACAAGCTTTAAATGACAAATGAGACAAGGTGGACTTAATTAATATTTATAGGACATTCCATCCAAAAACAACAGAATACACTTACTTCCCAAGTCCTCATGGAACATTCTCCAGGATAGATCACATCTTGGGTCACAAATCAAGCCTTGGTAAATTTAAGAAAATTGGAATCATATCAAGTATCTTTCGGACCACAACGTTATAACTCTAGATATCAATTACAGAAAAAAAATGTAAAAAATACGCACACATGGAGGCTAAACAATATGCTACTAAATAACCAAGAGATAACTGAAGAAATCAAAGAGGAAATCAAAAAATGCCGGGCTTCCCTGGTGGCGCAGTACTTTAGAATCCACCTGCCAATGCAGGGGACATGGGTCTGAGCCCTGGTCTGGGAAGAACCCACATGCTGTGGAGCAACAAGCCAGTGAGCCACAACTACTGAGCCCACGAGCCACAACTACTGAAGCCCACGTGACTAGAGCCCGTGCTTCGCAACAAGAGAAGCCACCACAATGAGAAACCCATGCACAGCAACAGAGTAGCCCCTGCTCGTTGCAACTAGAGAAAACCTGCACGCAGCAATGAAGACCTAACACAGCCAAAAATAAATTAAAAAATAAATTTACATATATTAAAAAAATACCTAGAAACAAATGACAATGAAAATATGAAGACCTAAAACCTATGGGATGCAACAAAAGCAGTTCTTACAGAGAATTTTATAGCAACACAATCCTACCTCAAGAAACAAGAAAAATCTCAAATAAACAACATAACCTTACACCTAACGCAATTAGAGAAAGAAGGACCAAAAAAACCCTAGCAGAAGGAAAGAAATCATAAAGCTCAGATCAGAAATAAATGAAAAAGAAATGAAGGAAAAAATAGCAAAGATCAATAAAACAAAAATCTGGTTCTTTGAGAAAATAAACAAAATTGATAAACCATTAGCCAGACTCATCAAGAAGAAAAGGGAGAAGACTCAAATCAACAGAATCAGAAATTAAAAAGGAGAAGTAACAACTGACACTGCAGATATACAAAGGATCATGAGAGATTTACTACAAGCAACTCTGCCATAAAATGGACAACCTGGAAGAAATGGACAAATTCTTAGAAAAGCACAACCTTCTGAGACTGAACCAGGAATAAATAGAAAATATAAACAGACCAATCACAAGCACTGAAATTGAGACTGTGATTAAAAATCTCCCAACAAACAAAAGCCCAGGACCAGGTGGCTTCACAGGCAAATTCTATCAAACATTTAGAGAAGAGCTAACACCTATCCTTCTCAAATTCTTCCAAAATATAGCAGAGGGAGGAACACTCCCAAACTCATTCTACGAGGTCACCACCACCCTGATACCAAAGCCAGACAAAGATGTCACAAAGAAGGCTTCCCTGGTGGCGCAGTGGTTGAGAGTCCGCCTGCTGATGCAGGGGACACAGGTTCGTGCCCCGGTCCAGGAAGATCCCACATGCCGCGGAGCGGCTGGGACCGTGAGCCAAGGTCACTGAGCCTGAGCGTCTGGAGACTGTGCTCCACAACGGGAGAGGCCACAACAGTGAGAGGCCCACGTACCGCAAAAAAAAAAAGATGTCACAAAGAAAGAAAACTACAGGCCAATATCACTGATGAACATAGATGCAAAATCCTCAACAAAATACTAGCAAACAGAATCCAACAGCACATTAAAAGGATCATACACCATAATGAAGTGGGGTTTATACCAGGAATGCAAGGATTCCTCAATACATGCAAATCAATCAATGTGATAAACCATATTAACAAACTGAAGGAGAAAAACCATATGATCATCTCAGTACCTGCAGAAAAAGCTTTGAACAAAATTCAACACCCATTTATGATAAAAACTCTCCAGAAATTAGACATAGAGGGAAACTACCTCAACATAATAAAGGCCATATATGACAAACTCACAGACAACATCATTCTCAATGGTGAAAAACTGAAACCTTTTCCTCTAAGATGAGGAACAAGACAAGGTTGTCCACTCTCACCACTATTATTTAACATAGTTTTGGAAGTTTTAGCCACGGCAATCAGAGAAGAAAAAGAAATAAAAGGAATCCAAATCAGAAAAGAAGAAGTAAAACTGTCACTGTTTGCAGATGACATGATGCTATACATAGATAATCCTAAAGAGGCTACGAGAAAACTACTAGAGCTAATCAATGATTTTGGTAAAGTAGCAGGATACAAAATTAAACCACAGAAATCTCTTGCATTCCTATACACTAACAACAAAAAATATGAAACAGAAATTAAGGAAACACACCCATTTACCATTGCAACAAAAAGAATAAAATACCTAGGAATAAACCTACCTAAGGAGACAAAAGACCTGGATGCAGAAAACTATAAGACACTGATGGAAGAAATTAAAGACGATACAAACAGATGGAGAAATATACCATGTTTTGCATTGGAAGAATCAACATTGTGAAAATGACTATACTACCCAAAGCAATCTACAGATTCAATGTAATCCCTATCAAACTACCACTGGCATTTTTCACAGAACTAGAACAAAAAATTTCACAATTTGTATGGAATCACAAAAGACCCCGAATAGCCAAAGCAATCCTGAGAAAGAAAAACAGAGCAGGAGGAATCAGGCTCCCTGACTTCAGACTATACTACAAAGCTACAGTAATCAAGACAGTATAGTACTGGCACAAAAACAGAAATATAGATCAATGGAACAGGATAGAAAGCCCAGAGATAAACCCATGCACATATGGTCACCTTATCTTTGATAAAGGAGGAAAGAATATACAATGGAGAAAAGGCAGCCTCTTTAATAAGTGGTGCTGGGAAAACTGGACAGCTACATGTAAAAGAATAAAATTAGAACACCGTATACAAAAATAAACTCAAAATGGATTAAAGACCTAAATGTAAGGCCAGACACTATAAAATTCTTAGAGGAAAACATAGGCACAACACTCTATGACATAAATCACAAAAGATCCTTTTTGACCCACTTCCTAGGGAAATGGAAATAAAAACAAAAATAAACAAATGGGACCTAAGGAAACTTAAAAGCTTTTGCACAGCAAAGGAAAACATAACGAAAAGACAACCCTCAGAATGCAAAAAATATTTGCAAACAAAGCAACAGACAAAGGATTAATCTGCAAAATATACAAGCAGCTCATGCAGCTCAATATCAAAAAAACAAACAACCCGATCAAAACATGGGCAGAAGACCTAAATAGACATTTCTCCAAAGAAGATATACAGATTGCCAACAAGCACATGGAAGGATGCTCAACATCACTAATTAGAGAAATGCAAATCAAAACCACAATGAGGTATCACCTCACACCAGTCAGAATGGCCATCATCAAAAAATCTACAAACAGTAAATGCTGGAGAGGGTGTGGAGAAAAGGGAACCCTCTTGCACTGTTGGTGGGAATGTAAATTGATACAGCCACTATGGAGAACAGTATGGAGGTTCCTTTAAAAAGTAAAAATAGAACTACCATATGACCCAGCAATCCCATTACTAGGCATATACCCTAAGAAAACCATAATTCAAGAAGAGACATATACCACAATGTTCACTGCAGCACTATTTACAATAGCCAGGACATGGAAGCAACCTAAGCACCCATCGACAGATGAGTGGATAAAGAAGATGTGGCACATATATACAATGGAATATTTCTCAGCCATAAAAAGGAAGGAAATTGAGTTATTTGCAGTGAGGTGGATGGACCTAGAGTCTGTCATACAGAGTGAAGTAAGTCAGAAAGAGAAAAACAAATACCGTATACTAACACATATATATGGAATCTAAAAAAAAAAAAAAAAAGGTTCTGATGAACCTAGGGGCAGGACAGGAATAAAGACTCAGACGTAGAGAATGGACTTGAGGACACGGGGAGGAGGAAGGGTAAGCTGGGACGAAGTGAGAGAGTGGCATGGACATATATACACTACCAAATGTAAAATAGATAGCTAGTGGGAAGCAGCTGCATAGCACTGGGAGATCAGCTTGGTGCTGTGTGACCACCTAGAGGGTTGGGAGGGAGAGGCAAGAGGGAGGGGATATGGGGATATATGTATATGTATAGGTGATTCACTTTGTTACACAGCAGAAACTAACACAACATTGTAAAGCAATTATACTCCAATAAAGATGTTAAAAAGAAAGAAAAAATGAAGGCACCATAATTCAGCAAGGGCTCTGGGTCAGGCAGAGGCAAGAGAAAATCTGGCTAATGAATGACACAGTGAAAAAAATCTGGCTAATGAATGACACAGTGAAAAAAATGACAAAGTGCAAAATGACACAGTGAAATGCCCACTTCATGGAGGGGTATGATATTTAGATGAAACAAGGTACTTAAAGCACTTTTGCCTTGGACAAAGTAGATGCTCTATAGATATTAATTCCCTCCCCTTTTCCTCCAATTTGCTTTACCAGTTAATTTCCCATTATCAACCCTTGTTAACATAACAATGTTCATGCACTGGACGCACAACCAGGGACACTGGACATCTCCAGGCAATAGGGCAGGATGAGATGGTACCATGGGAGAAAGGGGTGAGGACGTGACAAGCCGAGCTGACTTCACAGTCTTACCACCAGGTTGGATAAATCAGGGTTTATTCTTTACCCGTTTACGAGCATATGCTCTGCTGGATTCTCTACAAACATTAGGCTAAAATTACAAAGCTCCTGAATTTACTTTAGGAAAAAAGAGAAACACAGCAGGTGGCAATTTTATGCTTTTAAGGAGAAAAGACTCAGAAGAGTGTGCAAAGGGGCTTCAGGTCCTGCTTTTTTATGAGAAGGAAAAAGTGACACGTGTGTGTGGAGGGCAGGACTGGTGGAGCCCTGTGTGACAGGGAGCGGGTGGGAGTGAGGCTGTAGCCATAGCCAGCCTCCGGGCTACAAATTCGAACTCTCCACTGAGGGATGTGATGTTTTCTTACTGCAAAAATCAAACCTGACACCATCTAAAATTTTTCTTTTATCATGAACACTTTATTTCCTCAAATGTTTCACTTTACAGTAACCATGCTTTAGAAAAGGTACCATGCTCAAGATTATTTAAGGAAAGAAACTCTTTGCCATCCCAGAAACTGAAATAGCCCCAAATGTGAGAATTTGCATCAGCTCTCGCTGCTATGCAAATCAAAGAGCGGCTTGTAGGGTGGCCTTGTTTATTTTAGTAAATGTGTGGGTAGAGGAGGGAAAGTGGCTGTTTAAAATGCATTTAAAACTTTTAGTTTCAAATTATTGAACTCTGCAAGAGGGAAATTAGATTTCCCAGGAACAAAATGAGACAAAGCTTACTCCAGAAATATGTCAGGCATAAATACACTTAAACAAAACTCTTTAAAGCCATATTGTTGGTTATTTGAATAGAGAGTTGAGAATTTTCCTACCCAATGGGTAACTTAAGTTCACTTCACCTGTGGACTCAGAATTTGTGGGCTCCCACACTGAGACTGCTGGCTCTTTACCACAGTTGTGTAAGGCTGTGATGTGCCAACTTCTGAGCTTGGCCACTGCTTCTGAACTTCTGATTTGAGGCTCTAGCCAACCATGATTTCCAGGATATGGATCTTACCTGGTGTTTGCCTCCTACCTCTACGACTTTCCTTACTCCATCTGTGCTACTGATGCTAGGACCCAAGTCTCTCTGCCATGGACTCCCATTGGCTGAATTATTAACTGCTGATGCAATTGTACCTCTGGGCTCCTGAATTGCTTCCTCAGTTTATCATCACATAATTCAATCATATTAACTATCAAGGACAATTTGATATTAACATTAGTATGGAAAAATAAATGTGCAAGTATAGCCAGGAGATCAATTAAAAAGAATAACTCTAAGGGAAACTGGCTCTACCAAACACTAAAGTCTGCTATAAAGCCTTTATATCTAAAGCAGTTGGATACTGGCACATGATTAGGCAAACAGACCAGTGGGATAGAATAAAAAGTCCCTGAAGAGACCCACGTACATATGGAAATTTAGTGTGTGACAAAGGGCATCTCACATTGCTGGGGCAAAAATAGGGAAAACTGGGTAACTACCAGAAAAAGACAAAATCTATACCTATCTCACACCATACACAAGAATAAACTAAATGAATCAGGAATCTGAACATAGACATTTAAACTATGTAAGTATGGGAAGAAAATATGGGTATATTCCTCTTTAACCTTGGTACAGGGAAAGTCTTTCTAACCATGACTTCCAATACAGGAAAAAAATAAAATAGATTGACTTGTATGGCGAAAGTCAAAAGGCTGCTGACATGCTAGGAAAAATGTTTGTAACTTATACCAGAGACAAGGGGCTAATATCCTCAATATTTAAAGAATTCTGTAAGAAGGAGAAATGACCAAACTCAAGAGAAAAACAGAAAAAAAGACAGGAATAGAAAATTTATTTTAAAATGTATATATGTCATTTAAACATTTGAAAAGATATTCAAATAACTCATAATTAAAGAAATGCAAGTTAGAACTATACCGTTTCTCACCTATCAGATAAGCAAAAATTCAAAAAGCATGACAACACATCCTGTTGGCAGGGTTAGGGGAAAACAGGCACTCTCACGCATTGCTGATGGGAATACAAATTGGAACAGCCCTTTGGGAGGGGAACTTGGCAATGACTAACAAAACAATTCATTCACTTACCCCCCAACTGAGAGATCCCACTTCTAGGAATCTAACCTGAAGATACATCTCCAAAACTACAAAAATATATATGTGCAGATTATTTATTGCAACATTGTTTGAAAACAACCATGTTTTTTAAAATAATCATATTAAATAACCATGATTAAAAGAGTAGCTGAATAAACTACAGTATATGCAGACGATGGAGTACTATGCAGCTGTAAAAAAAGAATGATAAAGATTTCCATGAACTGGCATGGTGTATTTACTAGGACATATTAAGTTAAAAAAGCAAAGTATAAAAGAATATCAGTAGGATGCTATCCTTCGTGAAAGAAAAAAGGAAATAAGAAATTATACATGTATCTGCTTAATAGTGCAAAAGGAAACAGAGAAAGGCTAAAGTAGAAACTAATGAGATTGGTTACATACAAGGAGCAGGTGGGAATGGGTTGTAACGGATGGGGGAAATGAGAATAGGATAGAATGAACTGATGGGGGCAGGGGATTGACTCTTCTGAGCAGCCCTTTTTAAATAGTTCTGACTTTTGGCAATGATAGTAGTGATTCACGTACTCAAGGCATATAGATAGTCAAAATCAACAAGGATGGGAAAGGCAAACCAAACGAAATATGTATGAATCCAATCAGGAGGTATAAATCATGCAGTTAATTCAAACAGGGAAATTTAATGTAAACTATAACATGGGAGTAACTGTAAAGGTGTAAGCAGTACTCTAAAAACTACTCTAACATAGAGAGAGAGAGTATAAGGAATGAACAAACTTGGAAGGGGCTCCTTCCTGAGGATGAGATTCAGACCTCATTGGATTCAGTGAATGCTAAAAATTAGTGGATTTTCTGGGCCAGAGCAGCTCCACAGTCACCAGATAAACAGGAAATAACCCTCTGTGGTACAGGCAAGCCAAAGCTTTCAGGAAGGAAATACAGCTGGCCAGCAAACCAAAAGCACTCCTCTGGGGTCCAAGTGGCCAAGACTAGCGGACTGGCACACAGAAGCAGTTGGGACATTGGAAACCCATTCATCAGCAGAGCAGCACGAGGCCCAGAGTGTGTGATGTCCATGCTGGGAGGGACACAGTGAGGTGGTCACTGGACCAGGGTCAAGGCAGTGAGCTCACCAAAGAACACTGTGGTCTGGACAAGCAGCACTGGGTTTTTCCACACACCACTGGTAGCCATGTGACAGGAGTGAGAAGATAACAAAACAGCAGCACCCTGGAACCAGGAAGAGAAATCCCTTTCTCTACAATGTCCCTGTAGGGCCCTTCACTGGCAAATTATAACACTGTGCTTATTGCAAAAAAGAAATACTTAAAGGATCCAACTCCATTATTGCAGAGTAAGTAATGAAGGGCGAATTTGGAGATGAAGGGCAATAAATTGGTAACTGGTAGGGCAAACAAAGAAATAAACCTAACTGTAAAGTAACAAATGAATAACACAACCATACAGAAAGCAAAGGAGAAAAAGGAACAAACCTCAGTTACTTTGAAAAACAGTATTTTTACTATGTGCACTAAAACTAAAGATAAATGAACCATGCACAAATGTACATACAGGGGTATGGGAAATTACTTTCTGTGAATTCTAGTATTAAGTAAATAAATTAAAATATTGTGGTTAATGAGAGCCTGTTTTATCATTATCAGAGAATGGGCTTACAAATAAAGAGCATTCAGGATAAACCTTGTGGTATTTGAATGGAATTGGAGGTATCACTATGAAATAACGGTTTTTATTATATATATAGAAAGATAGATATTCAAATAGATATGAACATGTGTATATGCACATATGTTTCTAGCTCTCTCCTCTGAGAGAAACTAGAAGCAATGATACTCCAGCAGCAGTAAGTACACCTAATGCCCAGATCTTGGTTTCTGAATACCATGCTCCAACAGAATGAACCAGGGCTCCTTGGAGAAATGGCTCATGTCATGGCTAGGCAGTGAAAGTACAAGATGGGCCTGGGAAAACCTGTGATGCCAGAAAGTAAGTGCTTAAAACAAAATGATGGGAACATATCAAAAGGATCCAGGGGCCAACTCGAAGGGGTTTTTTTGGCCAAATTTGAACAAACAAAATAAATAATGATAGTAATAGACTGTAAACCACAGAACATAATAAGAATCCATCAGTCCATTCTAATATAAATAAATAATTGAATAAACAGGAAAGAAGAAAAAGCTCTTCCTTACAATAAAATTCCAATTAATAGATGTAGAAGTAATGATGGAAAAAGAATGTCACCATTTTCAAACACTATAATAATCACTGTTTTAACAAGAGTGATCAATAAGTGATAAAAGTAGTGGCAAAAGTATTATGAGAAACAGGATATTTACATAGTCTCAAAGTAGCTCCCCTGTAAAATACTTATTAATGGCAAAGAAAAAATAGTTTATAGTAGGGAAATCTAGCAGATACCTTAACCAAATGATCAAAGGTAGTATCACAAGCGACGTGACAAATCAACATCACATGCCACTTGGTACGATGCCCCAAGAAGGACACAACGTAACTTCTATAGTAGTTAACCCACAATGCAAATGTATTCATGAAGAAACAGCAGACAAACACAAATCAAGGAACATTCTGCAGAAATAACTGGTGAGTCCTTTTTTAAAGGGTTAAGGGTGTGAAAGGCAAAGAAAGACTGAAGAGCTGTTCTAGACTAAAGGGACTGGAATGAAGCAAGCAAGCCCCCAGGGTGCAAAATCTGCAGAAGCACTCGCTCCCAGGGTCATGCGAGCGTAGGGTTGGCCCTAAAGGAAATGAAGGAGACGTGACAACTAAATGCAATATGCCATCCTGGTTTAGGTCCTGGACAGTAGTGGGAGAACTGGTGAAATGTGAATAACTTCTGTAGATACTATAATAGAATGGTATTAATGTTAATTTCCTGATTTTGATCATCGTACTCTATTATGTAAGATTAACTTTTGAGGAATCTGGATACACAGGGATTTTTGTACCACTTGTACAACTTTTTTAAGTTTAAAATTAACTTAAAAGGAAAAGTTTAATATTTTTTAATTAAAGACAAACAAGTAAGGGTACCGGTTTCTGGTCAAGAACTTAGCATAATGTCACACACAGAGGCATTTATTAAGTAAAGAAACTATAATGCATGGTGCAAGGGTAGAGGCTTTGGAACCATCCAGATGTACGCTCAAGTCTAGCCTTGTTAGTTACTAACTGTGTGACACCAGGCTAGTTACCTAGTCTTCCTAAGCCTCACTGTCCTTATTACACATTTACATACATGGGTCATCATAATAATACCTACTCCATGTGATTATGATTATCTATAGTCTAATCTACATTATGATTATCTATATTCAATAGGCAATATTTGTAAGGAACTTAGTTCAGACTCAATCAATAGGAGTCCCAGTGGTTGTGACTGGTCGTTAGGATTAGCCATATTAATGACTAGGTTATGCCTTGTGAAGAATTATACACAGTATACTAAAGGGCCCCTTTAAGACCAGGTAGATACATTTTTAAACTGAAAAATGGTTAAATAAAAGGTGATTATTTTTTATCAAAACATGATTCATAGACTTCTTTGGGAGCAGATAGATTTTGGTTTACTTTTAATTCTGTAAAACCAGATCTATGACATAAAGCAATTATTTGTGTATTGCCTTAAGCAGTTGGGGAAAGGGCCACCACAGGGTGACTTGGGCATGGGGAGAATCTGGCTCATTAATAAGTCTTAATGTTGACTCTTTCAAAGGGGTGAAGAGAAGCCAAACTCCCTAGTTGTCTTTTCTAAGCAGATTCTGAACGACTTAAATGTGATGACATAGATCAAATATTTGAGGTTAAGGATTGCTTGTAGGTTCATGCTTTCTCCTTTAATCCATTTTTTGAGATAACTCCAGCATAAATAATGGGCAAGCACAGAAGAAGGCTGAAAATGGCTAAACAGATTCTATTTGGTGCTATTTCAGTGCTAAGTCAAACACTAAAATGTCTGGTGTTTCTAGTGATACATTTATTTTATGAAAAAGATATGAGACCAAGAGACTTCTGTGGCAACTACTCCCTATATAAACAAAGGAAACCATCACAAACAAAATATGTCAATCTGCTGTCTTCCAAATATTTCCAATAATCCTTTAAGTTTAGGAACAAAGGCTACATTCCTGAATAAATTTTCTTATCTTTAAAATCGACTCCAAAGTTTTGGAAACCCTAGCTTTTGAATATTAACCCAAAATAGCTTCTATCCAGTCATTTGGAAATGCAACTCAAATTCATGCTAACCTTAACAGAGGCAGAGATATTGTCTGTGATCTTTCACTGACCCCTTTTTGATTCCTGAGAACTCTAACCATATTGGATACTCCAAAGCATCTTCATCTTTGAATCCTCATCCAGCACTGCTGCCCTTCACTCAGTAGTGACCTCTACCTTATGTGGCTAAGATCTGGTCTGTTTAGAACAAGTGTCATCTAAATTGTTGTGCTGATAGCTCCACCCTCATCCAGCCCCTGCCTATCCTCCAGCCTCTGGACAAGTGGTGACTCCCTCCTTCTTCATGACTCACCCCTTCACTTGGATTCTCAATCTCATACCCAGAAGCTCCTCCAAGTGTATCATTTATTTTTCTGATTTTCTTTCAAAAATACATAGGCTTGGGCTTCCCTGGTGGCGCAGTGGTTGAGAGTCCGCCTGCCAATGCAGGGGACGCGGGTTCGTGCCCCGGTCCGGGAAGATCCCACATGCCGTGGAGTGGCTGGGCCCGTGAGCCATGGCTGCTCAGTCTGCACGTCCGGAGCCTGTGCTCCGCAACGGGAAAGCCCCGCGTACCGAAAAAAAAAATATATATATATATACATAGGCTTCCCTTATACTTTGCTGGAATATCTTCTATTCAGATAGCTCTACACTTATGTTTCCCTGCCCAAGTCATTGATTTATCCTTTAAACCTGCTATCTGTCCTCACTTCTCGACTGAGACGAATCCAAGGACTTTTTACTAACTTCTGTTTTCTCTGTCTCTGCCATGCCTAACTTTGGTGAACACGCAGGGTCAATCCTAACTCTGAACCTTTGCCCCTCTTGCGGCCCCATCTGAAATCTTCCCTCCTCTTCATTTGTGTCATTCTCACCCATCCTTAAAGGTCCAGCTTGAACCCCTTTTCATCTGTGAAGTCTCACCAGAATCCCCCTTCTCTGAACTCTCGTAATACTGCCAGTAGGATGCACTGCATCTCAGAGATGCACCCAAATTATGCTTCGGGAAACTACACGGTTCCCACTTTATGCATTCTTGCCCAGTGGCTCTTTCTTGGCCAAGGAGTGAGCATTTATCCATAATCATGCCAATGGGATCCTCTCTCCCAGGAACAAGAATCCTGAATGGAGTGACAGAAGGAGAAAGTGGATAGAACGAAACCATCCCGGCTGCAGGGTCCTGCTGAGCCTGTGTCCTAGCCCCACCCCCCAGATCCTGGGAGGTGTAGGATCTGATCTTCCTGGTTGTGGCTTTTCCACATTTCCTTCATTTCTGCGAGCCATGTTTTTTTTTCTCTTAAGTTGACAAGAGTAAATGTTTCTCCCTACATCCAAATATACTTAACTAGGATTTTCCTATTGCCTTTTTTGTTTTTTTTGCGGCACGCGGTCCTCTCACTGTTGTGGCCTCTTCCGCTGCGGAGCACAGGCTCCGGACGCGCAGGCTCAGCGGCCATGGCTCACGGGCCCAGCCGCTCTGCGGCATGTGGGATCTTCCCAGACCGGGGCACGAACCCACGTCCCCTGCATCGGCAGGCAGACTCTCAACCACTGCGCCACCAGGGAAGCCCCTCCCATTGTCTTTTATTACTGTTTAATTTGAGGGAAGAGGAGCTAATTAAGTCTTGTGTGCCAATGAGACAGGAAGTTTCTTGAGGGCAGAAATTCTGCCTTACAACTTTATTTATCTTACATAAGTTTTTAATAATTCAACTGCATGAATAATCATATGTGAAAATCTCAATCTATAAACAAAGAGACAAGAATAACTATTTGAGATCATCTTTATGATTCTACGTTGCAGTTTAGGATCATTCGTTAATTCCATAAACACATCCCAAGTGTCAGCTATTGACCATGCACCAAGTTAGACACTGGAGTCGTGTGCAAGATGAAAAAAGACAAAAGACATGGCTCCTGTATCTGGAGTTCTTCTTTCCAGTTTAACTTGTGTCTTATATAATGATAGTACCTAGTATCAATTTGGCACTTATAATTCTGAAAAACTTTCAAATATAAATGGGGAAGCTTCTGATGGATCATGTGACCAAGATCAAAACCAGAGCAACAAGGAGAAGACAGGTCCCCTGACTTACAGTGATGTTCCTTCCTTCTCTCTATCACAATGAGAAACATTTCCTTCAGATACAATTAAATAAATTGTGGTATTATGTTTTATTTAATTCCCACGTTACATCCAACTCATGGGTTATTCTTTTGTTACACAAGATAAAGGCAGTTTTTGAGTTCTTGCTAGAGGAAAACAACAGAAGTATTAGCTGGTTCTGGGACATTTGATTAACAAATATTTATGTAGTGCATGCTAAGTGCAATGCATTGGTCTATCCCGTGATTACACCACTCAAGACACAGTGACAGTCCCTGCCCTAAGTGAGTTTATGGTCTTGTGGGAGAGCAGGGGAGTGCCATATATGTGGTAAGTGCTAGAATGAAGAGATACAGCCCATACTCAAGTTCCCCAAATTTTTATGTTCACAAAGAATCTGAATTGAATTTCTCAGTCTCCCCCAGTCATTTGTATGTTGACTGAAACTTATCAGCCTTGTTTTTTCCCCTCATTCCAGAACCAATGTCCCTTCATCTTCACAGTATCACTTCTCTCCAAATTTTCCCTTTTCTTTAAATTCTCCCTTCCTAAATCTGAATTTCCAAGGTGATCCCCAAAACCTTACTGATCCACAGGATATTCACAAAGACCCTGATGGACCCTCAGTGCTCCTCACAGCTCTATAAAAAATTCCTTTTCCTGAGAAGCAGGAAGTTGTCTTTGTTATATTGTCAATGGTCCAGGACAAGACCAGAGACCAAGAGCCAAAGGGTACACCATGAAATTACCTTTTTAGGAATGCATTGTTGCATTCAAGCCGCATGCTTGAATGTACCGTTCTGCTGTTTTGCTTTTAGGGTCAACAGAAGTATATAAAATTTTTCAACTTTCTTCAAAACATGTGCCATGAAATTGACTTAATAAAATGAACAACAACAGTAGCTGCAAGTTACAAAGCAAAACTAGGCTAGGACACATCTGTTGAAAGGGCGGTTGAGGACTTCCCTGGTGGCACAGTGGTTAAGAATCCGCCTGCCAATGCAGGGGACACGGGTGCGAGCCCTGGTCCGCGAAGATTCCACATGCTGCAGAGCAACTAAGCCCGTGCACCACAACTACTGAACCTGCACTCTAAGGCCCACAACTACTGAGCCCGAGTGCCACAACTACTGAAGGTCACATGCCTAGAGCCCGTGTTCCACAACAAGAGAAGCCGCCGCAATGAGAAGCCCGCACACCGCAACAAAGAGTACCCCCCGCTCGCCACAACTAGAGAAAAGCCCACGTGCAGCAACAAAGACCCAATGCAGCCAAAAATAAATTTATTTAAAAAAAAAAAAAGAAAGGGCAGTTGATATAAAGACTAAATTTTCTATCAGCTAAGAGTCCACATTTATCAACTGTTAAAACATACAACTTTCCAGACAATCTTAAAGATATTACTGTCATTTTTGTAAAAGCAATTTGTATAGGGTATAACTTTCATGTATAATTACTGCTGGTATAGGCAGATTGGGGCATTGCTAGGATGATTTGAGGCAGAGAGGAGTGAGAATATTAAGGAATGTTAAACTCAGTACATTTCTAAACTATGGCAGGTAAGAGAGATCTGAAAGACTACACAATGTAAAATGAGGTCAGGCAGTGATTTAAAAGTCTGTGTGTTTCTTTGATCATAATACCTAGCACTTTTTCAGAGAATTTACTAACACTAATTACTCCTCACCGCATTTTCATGATATAATATCAACAGCTGCATTTTGTCTTCATTGGTTAAAAGGCATAATGAGGGAGTTAAATGATGGCTTATATCTGGAAAGGAGTTGGAGGCATATCTAGTTTCTAAAGCTTGCATTTGTAGTACATCATTAAGAGCTCCAGCTTTGAGAAAAGACAAACCCAGGTTCAAATTCAAGCTCTGTCACTTCATATATCTATGTGACCCTAGGCAAGACACTTACTGTCTAAGCCTCATGTTCTCCATCTGAAAAAGCGAACATGTCCTAGATTGCAAAAATGGGCCCAATTGTTCATCATTTCTTATATCTATACCTTTTGCCCTGCCGTTTTCCAGTGCTCTCTACAGGGATGGAATGACTTATTTAACATCCTTACATTTAACTATGTGACTTGCTTTAACCAACATGTCTGAGATATTAACAGACATGTTGCACGAAGAAGGCTGTAATGGACTTATGCAATTAGGCTTGTTCAGAGCTTGCAGCTCTCCAGTCACAACGGAACATGCCCAGCCCAGGCCATTGGAGGAGGAGATACAAATGGAGGAGCTGGATTGCCCCATTTATCCCGGCCAAGGCCAGGCTAGATCAGTCTTCAGTGAGCCAAATCCTACATGTCATGAGCCAATCCAGCCAAGACTGGCAGATCTCTTTAGCCAATCACCCCACGTGTATAAGCAATAAATAGTTATTTTTGCATGCCACTGAGGTTTTGTGGGGTTTTGTTACATAACATTGCTGTGACAACAGATAACTGATACATGATGGTAGTACCTATCACATACATGTCAGTGTGAGAAGATACACGTACATCACTTAGTACAGAACCGAATGATAATTATAACAGTAAAAGTGATAATAGGTACTGTTATTTTGGAGGAAGGATTACAGAATATGCAAAGGTATTGGCAATTCATCTGCGGATCCTGAACAAGACCTGTCTCACTGAAAAGTTTTTACAAAATCATGCAGTTTTACTTCTAGTTTTTGCAAAGAACCAGGCAGATGGTCCAGCTGTATTTTTTAAGCTTGTGAGTATCCTGGGATCTGATCTTATAAGCAAAACAGTTCTTTTCCTTCTATAAGATTTACCTTGTAAAGATTCAAAAATACAAAACAAGGAAGATTCAAAAATACAAAACAAAACCAAACCAAAATACCACACACAGAGTAGAGACAGACATTCAAATTCATGACCTACTGAGGGAAGCCAAAGGCTAGCCTCATGAATAAACCCGAGTTACAGAGTTTTGCTCCAGCGGAGGGCTGGGCAGGGAAGAACAGTCCTCATCCTTTTGGTTCTTTTCCTATTTGGGTAATCTTCTTGAAATAGTTCAGTATAATGGTGAAGAAATGTGCCTCTAAAGTTTAAATTCTGGTTCTGCCCCTTACTGGCTCTGCCATCTTGAGCACATTAAACTCTGCATACATTAACTCACTCCTTAAGTGGGAAAAAGAACAGTAACCACCGCAGGTTGCTGCAAGGATCACATAATAGCTGCAAAGCCTTTTACAGCCGTGCCTGGCACACAATAAAGTGAGTAAATACCATCAATTACTAGTTATTCTTAACAGATGAGTCTGTGTTCTGTCAGCTCCATTTCTAACCATGCTAGAGAACGCGGCTATCTAACCAGGTGAGCCTAATTGACTTGGATACAAAACAGCCCATTAGTATTGAACTACCTATGTCCATCCTAAGTACAGAACAAAAACTGAATCTCAGATTTTATACTCCAAGGTGAGGAAAAGCCACACTCATGAGAGAGAGGAAGATACAAGGCCTGGATGAATGCCGAGAGTGATGTTTCTCAGCGGCTCCCAAGCTATCTCACCTAGTTCTCATAAGAGTTATGAGAAAGAGGGGACTTCCCTGGTGCCGCAGTGGTTGAGAGTCCGCCTGCCGATGCAGGGGACACGGGTTCATACCCCGGTCCGGCAAGATCCCACATGCCGCGGAGCGGCTGGGCCTGTGAGCCATGGCTGCTGAGGCTGCGCGTCCGGAGCCTGTGCTCCGCAACGGGAGAGGCCACAACAGTGAGAGGCCCGCGTACCGCAAAAAAAAAGAGTTATGAGAAAGAGTCCAAAGTGACTTCTAACTTTGCACTGCAGTTCTGTCCATCAGCACAAAGACAAATCAATGCTCTTCACCTAACCAACCCGTAGCATGAATAGACAAGTGACTTGCTCTCTTTTAGACACCAACATTCTTCCTTTTTTGGCTGTTTCTCTTACTAAGCCAGTGAAATTAACCATGGGAGCCATAGTCTACTCTGAGAGTTGCTGTCCTCCTTGGGAAAAGGAGATCAGGACAGAAGCCAGAGAAAGTCTTACCCTCTCCTTCATGGAGGCCCTTCTTCCATATCCTCTCCTAAATTCTCTTCCTCCCTATCATCCAGGAGTCAAGGAGTTGCTACTTCATTCCTTCACGGTTTTTACGAATGCTTCTCTATTGTAGCCCCCAAAGCTGCTGAACAGGTCAGGACATTAATTCCATTAGCCCCGATGCTACCATCGGCCCCCATTCTCTTTCTCATCTTGGATTCTGCTCAGCTGTGCTATCCAACCAAGCAGTGTGAACGATAAGCACCAGATGAAAATATAGCCCAAATAATCCTCCAGCCCTGTAAAATTCCTGAAATTGACTGTCACCTTGTAAAAGTTAACAATACAAACTTTCTCCTATCATCAGTTCAATCTGTTGCTTGCCACAGAGAAATTTCAGTCCAAAATTCTGCCCTACCCTATTTCTTTCTACTAACTCAGTTCCAGGCAGAAGAGACAGTATTTGGGCCTTTGGGTAGAATCTGTACGCTGGGCCATCTGCCAGTATAATTGGAATAGAGCCTTAGCACCTCCAAAGTTTGATCATTTCAACCCTAAGACTCTCATTTCCCTCTTTTCTGAAATACCTAAGGGTCGACAGAACAAATGAGAATATCACAGCACCAGCCTTAATCCCACAAAATTCTAAAGCACAAACAAATTCCCAGTAATAACCTAAATATCAATTTCCACCTGAGGGCAGTTACCAAGCAAAAGATTGCATTTCCCAGAGCATATTCCAGACACTTATTGCTATTGCCAGCTACAGACCCATTGTGAAGATTTGGCATTATCCAGGTCTGCAAGGAAACAAACAAACAAAAGAGAGCAAGAGAGAGAGAAAAAGGCCTCTTCCTTTAGATTTCAGGATGCCAGTGACTTTGTACCAACTGTTAGAATTCCAGCCTTGGAAAGCCAAGTTCATGGGGAGAGAGAAATTGTGTATCAAGACACGAATTGTGTGGATAACTACTAAGAACCTGCTGTATAAAAATATAAATAAAATTCTAAAATTAAAAAAAAACAAACCCGACACGAATTGTGACACTGTGTGCTCCTTGCCATGCTTTGCCTGCACAACTGAGCTTATGTACACAATTAAAATGGCAACTTAAAAATAAAAAGATGAAAGATGTTCTATAGCCCTCATTGCTAACTCTGCTGCTGCCAAGAGTAATCAGCAGTGAAAAGATAAATCCATCAGTATTTGAATTTAAATGTTAAAATAATAATAAAGCTTATGGTCTCCCTAAGGTTAGTTTATAATAAAAATAACTTCTTGAACCGGAAAACTTATCTGGTTTCTTTCTTCCTTTCATTATCCACTTAATGACTGAAGTTATTATTTCCATGGTGGTCTCCAAGCCACACTTGGTTTCTATGTAGATTGGCGTGTCACCTCCAACAATTCCACCAGCTGCCTTTTCCTCTCAAGAGAATATGATTAAAATATTAATCCAGCTTCTGGACTAAGCTAGCAAAAAAAAAAAAAGTTATATAAATCAATCTCTGCACAACATTTTCCTCGCTCTGAAATGTGCAATGTGTCCTCGTTTTATTTGTGATGCCTCCACAGGAAGGTTAGGTACTAGCAAAGCAGATCTAAAATGTTTTACCTCTCTGCCCCTCTCCTGCTTTGTCCTCCTGACTTCTCAAACCTGGAAATGGGAAACTTTGAGCCCCAGTCCGAATGAGAAGAGAAGAGCTGGAGGAAATCGCCAGGGGTCTAAGTCACGCTGCCTGGGCTGCCCAGCTGCCTGGTAGCGATCCACCAAAGCGCTCAGAGATAGAGGGCACGCTCAGCCAGCCGACACGGCGTTCTCTCCACGCGGCGTTCTCTCGGCAGTGCTAATACGCATGTTTGTCCTGCTGCCTGGAAACCATCCAGAACTGCAAATCCATCCCTCCGAAAGCGTTGACCGAAACCCGCCCCTGGGCCTAGCATCGGGCTAAATCCTTGCTTGTAAGGAGATTACAATCTAATTACTGTAATTAGACACCAAATGAGTATTAAACTATGTGACACTAAGTAGGAATTTGAAGAAAATGGTCATTGTGGGCTGGAGTAATCGGAAAAGATTTCATGGAGCCTCCAAGACTTTGAAGGGAAGAGTAAAGTAATGCTTGAGGTTGATGAAGTTGATAAAATGGGCTTAGGATAAAAAGAAAAAACACCGTGTGTTGTCTCGGGCTTACCTGAGGAGGAAATCCACCAATAAAGGTGCAAGGCATGCTGGGTTCCCCAGACCGTCGTGTCAGCAGAGCTCATCACTAAGAAAATGGGTTTCCTCTCAGGTCAGGAAGAAATTTCATCCTTCCTGAAATTGTTTAGCATTTGAATCAGGATGGTGATGTCGTTGATACAAAAATCAAGCTGACATCCTTAAGTTACTGAGGCCTCCAATATAGAAATGTCATTGAAAGAAATGGCTTTCTAGCAATGCCAGTTCAGACTAGATTAAAAGTTGAAAGTACTTTCCTGTGAAGTCAGGATTACTGATGGAGGAACAGGTCTTTTTCCAAAGGGCACTAACAGCCAAGAAAGATCATTAGTAGTACCTTCTAGGACTAGGATTGGAATGATCGAGCCGTAGAACTCTGTTCCACTAATTTTAGAAAGTCATACTGTAGGTTTCCCGTCTAAGTAATTAATAAAAATAGGAAGACTTTGTTTCTTACGTGCCCTTAATTATTAACTTTGCATTAATCTGCATATTTTAATTGAACTACGTGCATTACGTGACAAAAGTGTCTCTGGAGAAACTCTGGTTTCTCCAGTTCGTCCCATGATTAATGATAGATAAGGTGGACAGGGGTGAAAGCATTTTTCAACATGGCTAACTTGATTTTCCAAGAGAAAAGCTGTCAAGGCCCATTTTCTCCCTCATGCTTAGTTAAATTGCTGACTGAATCAACTAGTGTAATGGGTTAATTCTGAAATCTTATCTCTTATTGTGTAAAACTGAAATGTACCTCTGTCTCCTTTTTGAGAGGATTTTTTTTAATGGCGGAATAACAATCATTTCATTCCAAGTATCATCTGCAAGTCAGGTTTTCCATAAGGCAGACAGGGCCTTGCTGAAACCGATGTTTCTGAATAGTTTGTCTACACTTCAGCCTGGGAACAGGCTGCAAAGTGGGCTGGGGTGCTTTCTGTGACCTTTCTGGAGGGTCAAAGGAGATGTGCCGTTCACTTGGCTCTGTGCTGTAAGGAACTCAGGTCTCTCTTCTCCATTTAAAGACTCTAACGTGGGCTTCTCTGGTGGCGCGGTGGTTGAGAGTCCGCCTGCCGATGGAGGGGACACGGGTTCGTGCCCCGGTCCGGGAAGATCCCACATGCCGCGGAGTGGCTGGGCCCGTGAGCCATGGCCGCTGAGTCTGCGCGTCCGGAACCTGTGCTCCGCAACGGGAGAGGCCACAACAGTGAGAGCCCGCGTACCGCAAATAAAATAAAATAAAATAAAGACTCTAACGTGGGCCTGGTATCCACCATTCATTCCCACAATTGGCAATTGTCAAGGACAATCTCAGAAGTTTCTAGGAATGGGCATAGGCTGCAGGCTCAGAGAAGCTGCTTCTCAGCCTCCGCCAGTTGGGAATTGAGTTTGCTGTGCTGACCACAAGCCTAGGACTCCTCCAGCCCAGCAACTCCAGCACTTTGCAGCAAACACACATGATGAATGGTGTATGGACACACACCCGTAGGCGTTCCCAGGATCATGCACAATTCCCTGAGTACTGGCTTTAACTCCACCCTTTCTCCAAAACAAGAAAGCACGGCACAATATTAGATGAGAGAGAGTGTAATCGGGAAAGGCTTGAATCCACTCTAAGGTATGCTTCGAACAAAAATAAATAATTCAGAGATGTCAGCACATTATTAAGAAAAAAATGGATTGAAACATTTCAGAGTTGCGACACCATGTTGAGAACTGCTGCCTTTGACACGAAGCTGCCTGGGACACCGGACACTTGTCACACAAGTTGACAGCAACCTATCAGTCTCAAGGGCTACCCTGACTGGCTGTCTACCACCGTGCTGCCCTTTCTCCATAGCGAATAGACCCACACCTATGATTGTACAGAGTGATGATTAAGAGAATGTACTTCTGTATATAAAACAGATAAACAACAAGGACCCACTGTATAGCACAGGAAACTATATTCAATATCTTGTAATAACCTATAATGGAGAAGAATCTGAAAAAGAATAGATATAGATATGTAGATATATATGAATCACTTTGCTGTACACCTGAAGGTAACACAACATTGTAAATTAACAATTCAATTTTTTTTAATGGTTAAAAAATAAAATAAAATCTAGGAAAATAAATGTGAAAACCGAAACCTTTTAAAAAAAAAAAGCACGCACTCTGGAGACAGCCTGCCTGAATTCAAATCCTAACTTCACATTTTTTTGCTCTTCATTAGGGCTGTTCACAAATACTCCCATTCTCCTCCTCCTGAGGTAGATGGTGGCTTACATCTCCTGCCACCTTGAAGTTGGGCGTGTCTGTGTGACTTACTTTAATTCCTATGCGAGAAGTGATGATTCACTTCTGGGCAAAAGTCAGTAAGCCCTCCTTACTCGAGTGGCCCATGGTCCAGCAGTATAGGACCCACCTGGAAGCTTGCTAGAAATGCAGAATCTCAGGCCCACCCCAGACCTCCTGATTCACGATGTGTACCTCACAAGCTCCCCAGGCCATGCACACACACATTCGAGTGGGAAGCCCTGCTCCAAAGCAAGAGCCCTGCTCGCCATTTGCTCATCTCCCTGCCACCGTGACTGATGATGTCCCAGATGGTGGCCTTAAGCCCTTGGCCTGACCTGAGATGGACAAGAAGTAAAGCACGAGAGAATCAAAGCTTTGTTCTAAGCCACTAAAATGTAAGGGCTGTTCCTGTGACATAAACAAGCCTATTCTGATACAATCACTTAGTGCTCTGCGACCCTGGACAGGTTACTTAACCTCCCTGTGCCTCAGTTTCCTTGATGTAAAACGGAGATGATAACAGTACTGATTCTTAGGGTTGATATGAGGATTACTGAGGTAACATATGGATAGAGCCTGGTACACATTCAATGTAAATGTTAGCATCTATTACTGACACATTCTGTGCCCACAACTCAAATCTTGCCTAGTGATGTGTGATTCTTCAGTGACAGTAGGATCAGAACCTTTGCTCCCTGGCAATCCCCTACCCCAAACCACTCATACTCCAGGACGAGTATGAAATCACTCACATCAGAAAGAGAATGAAAAATGACTCCTTCTCGGGCTTCCCTGGCGGCACAGTGGTTGAGAGTCCGCCTGCTGATGCAGGGGACATGGGTTCGTGCCCCGGTCCGGGAAGATCCCACAGGACGCGGAGCGGCTGGGCCCGTGAGCCATGGCCGCTGAGGCTGCGCGTTCGGAGCCTGTGCTCCGCAACGGGAGAGGCCACAACAGTGAGAGGCCCACATACCGCAAAAAAAAAAAAAAAAAAGACTCCGTCTCAGAAAGAAGTAGGGGATCTTTGTAACCTGGCCCAAGCATTCCTGGCCTGGATCTTCACATCACTGCTTTTCCCCTACTCTAGTATCGCATATGCAGCCCTCACCCTCTCACCTGCCTTCCCAAATCCTACCTGCCTTTCAGGGCACAGCTAGTGTCCCTCCTTCTCCATCAAGTCTGCCTCAAAGACTTCTTTACTATGCAATTTAGAATTAAGACATAGTGTCTGTCTATTATGCATAAGGCTTTGTCCTGAACTCAATGCTGGGTTAAAACACACAAACACACACACACACACAAACACACACAATACCTAATAAATGTTTATTTTTTGTCTTTTCTAGCACCAAAGGGTTACCAAGCCTGTTCCCCAAGAAAACTGACAAAGGCACAGTGATGGGGATGGTATAGAGGTAGCTTCTGTTTAAGTCCTGCTTTTTAAAAGGGTCCAATAGATTTCTGACATTATAGTAAAAGTGATAAATACTTGATAATCTTTTTTATATGAGGATCATGAATAAAATGGGCTTTTTTAGTCTAAACCCAAATAAAATGATAAATTATCTTTTCTCCTTGACACTCCCTTAAAGTGTATGTAAGGAAACAAAATATTCTAAGCCAGGGTAAATATTTTAGTATCCTGGATCTCTCTTTCATATTCATAAACCGACTTGAAAAAAGAATCACGGTACCGAAGCAATTCACCACAGTTGCGCAATGAACCACATGACTCAGTTCCAAAGTCACAGAACTTGAATAAGCACCTTAGAAATCCAACCTCAACATTTCATATTCTCTAGACCAGGGGCCAGCAAACATTTTCTTAAAGGACCAGACACTGGACATTTTAGGCTGTGGGAACCACAGGTCTCTGTCACTGCTACTTGACTCTGCCACTATAGCACGGAAGCAGCCCCAGACAATACAGAAACAAATGGGCATGGCTATGTTCCAACAAAACTTAATTTATGGACACTGGCATTTGAACTTCACATGTTCACGGGTCACTAAAATCTCCTTTTGATTTTTTTCAACCATTTAAAAGTGTAAAACCATTTTCAACCTGTGAGTTGTTCCCAAACAGCCAGCAAGCTGGGTTTGCCGGCCCCTGCTCCAGACCTCCAAGTTCATGCTTCTTCAACCATGTCACAAAGTCTCCCTAGTAGTCATGGACACATGGTATGGAGCCCAGTGGTCACTTAAAAATCAGGTGAGAAATAATCTCACGAGCCCGTTTTTATTCGCTCAACTTGAAAAAACAAAGATACTAAAAATGTCAAACTTTTGCCGGAACACATGCCAGTCTTAGCACAAAAACACATGCCAGTCTTAGCACAAAAATAATGTCACCCATCACCCCTTTCCTCACCACGCACAATTAACAGTTCACGGAGTAAGAAAATAGTTGGCAGTTGTCTTCATAGATGAAGTCAATGTAGTCTCATTCCTTTGCCAAAATCAGGGAAAGCAGTTCCTGATGGCTCTTCTCCTCAGGGCTGTTCAAGGCCAGCTGATGCAGAATGACTGGGAAGGACAAGCTTTGGCTTCAACGTGGATTTTTAACCAGGACTCTCACTACTTTAAAAAAAAATGTTTACTTTTTTTCAAAAAGAGCCTTGGCTTTTGCTATTTTTACTGACAGTCATTTTGAAAGTAGCAGTGCTTAAAACATTTTAAGTCTAGATATCTCTATGGAAACCCAAGAGAATTCACATTTTATGGCCAAATGACTACCTACCTAGATCCTCTCGGATCACTATAGGCCATCTGTGAAACCAGAAACATCTTAGACCTATTTTCCCAAAACTCTATCTTATCAGATATATAATTAAATTGATATAATTGTTACTTTTGCTGAGGAAAAGATTAGGAGAGAACTTATTTCTGAGGCTGCCTTTTGAGTTTTAAGACATCCCTATTTAAAATATTATTAGGAAAAGAATTTGTAAAGAATTTTATAAATTTTGGCAGACGTAATAATAGAGGAGGAACGCAATCAAATAATTTAACAGTTGCTTTGAAATATATGTCATTAATTTTCTTCCCCCTCCTTTCCATCAATGTTGAATACATTTTCTCTCAAAAAATGTAACAGTTCCTCTCCCCAGACTGCATATTCTTTGCAAGGGAGGGGAAAAAAAACAATAATTATTTGGCAAAGAAATCAGATAACACTTTCACCAGGTAACCAAAATTAACATCACCAGCGAGGGACAGATGGCCTTTAGGGGCCTCCAGATGCGACACTCTGAGAAGAACATAATATCACCTAGAATGCATAACCTGAATCTAATCATGAGGAAACACCATTATAAAAAAATAAAAAGAAAGGAGGTGGAGCAGAAGGGTTGTATTATTTTTAAAATGTCAATGTCACAAAAGACAAAGAAAGGCTGTGGAAATGTTCTAGAATAAAAGAAGCTAAAGATACATGAAAATCAAATGCAATATGTGACCTCAGAATGGATCTGATATTGCAGGGGGGTGGGGAAAATTCTCTAAAGGAGGTGAAGGGGTCAACAGACAAAACTGGACTACAAATGGTATATTAAAGTATTATATCAATGTTAAATTTACTGATGTCAATAACTACACCATGATTATATGAGAATTGTATAAGAATGTATGATGTATATAACTTTCTACTAAATGGTTCAGAAAAACATATATTGATATATATGTATTTATATATATTTATATATACTTTTTTTAGAGAGAGAGAGAATAATAGATATCAAATGATAAATCTAAAGGTACAAAATGTTAATAGGTTTAAGGAATAAGGGATATATAGGTATTTCTTCAACTTTTCTCTAAGTTTGAAGTTATTTCCAAATAGAGTTTAAAGAAAAATTAACAGTTCTTGCCTACGTTGGAGTTCTTGGCTATCTATTTTCTCTCCATGATACTCCAAATACAACACAGTAAGGGAGAGTGCCAAGTCACAAGAAAACACAGATATTTTAACATGATCTTTTATCAGTGACTGACGGTGCCAAAGCATTACACACCACCCATTCTCAGCAGAGTCCGGTGCAGACCAGTAAACATTGGGTACCCCAGCAACTTAGATGCAATCATTTCCCACTAATTTCTCCAAAGAAGGCTGTGATTCTAAATCCTCTGTGCATCCCACAGCTTGCAGAATTATGTCATACACAAAACAAGCCTCTCAGCTTGTCTCTTTGACACACTACATCAGTATCAATCAATTGGATTCAATCTTTCTAACTGCAGCATTTCAATATTTTAAGCGACATCTAAGTAGCTAAAGAATATGCCACTCAGGAAGCAGGATCACCTCATCATACATCCTCAACTCCTCACCACCACTGCCTAACTGCTGTCAAAATCCCACAGCCTTCACATCTGTGAGCCCACAATGGTCCTGTATCAGTGCTGGAGGTGCTGACCTCCCATCTTCAGTACTCCATCCAAACTGATTGTTCCCCAAAGCAATGGAGGGAACTGTGCCTAAGACCAAAAATTTAGGAGAGACTATTCTGTAAGTCAATCACTGGAAAGAGAATCAAAAAAGTAATAACCAAAATTAAAATTTTCAGCCATCCTTAGGAATTTGGAATACTTACCCATTCTCCAAAACACAGCAAAGACAGAACATATGTATAGTGGGTAAGTCTTTTCTGTCCTTTCCTCTTTTCAGTTTTATTATTTTCTTGATCCTTTTAGTAGTGACTATCTCTGGGGTAAAATACCCAGGCACTATTTGGCTTTGGCTTTTTATCCCAGATATTCTCCTTATTATTAATTTTTCCCTAAATTTCAATCAATAATTTTATTTAACAAATGTTTACCAAGAACCTACTTGACATAAGATGCTTGGCTGGACTTAAAGGGTGGTACTCCCCAGAAAAAAGTTCCCAGGGTTTTTATCTACCAATAATCCCCAAGAAAGTGACACGAAGACAATAAGTGCAATGAAGTCTGCTTGCAGAAAAGCATAAGAAGCAGAAATGAATCATGACCAATGGCAAAAAGGAATAACCTAGTCAAAGCACTAAAATTTAATGAGAAGATCATCTTTAAAGTAGGTGAAATTGAAGGGAAGGTACATGTAACATTATTATAGATTTAAAGTCATGCATATTCTTCTCCATAAAACTTCTCAAATGCAGATAAAAACACACATGTACAAAACCAAGCAATTATAAATCCTCTGAAGCATGTAACTGTGATTAACTGCTACTCTTGGCAATATAAAAATACTTTACCACAATTACATTCCAGCCTGTAATGTAATTCAAAACAAACAAGTCAGAGACATCGCTCAAATGGCAGAACCAACAAATACAGATGCTTTGCATCAAGGAAATAAATCCACTGAAGAAATGCAACTGAGGAGCTGCCCTCCAGGGCCTGGAGCTGGGCTTCTGGTGGAACAGCGAGGCCCCCTTCTGGGCAGATGCAGAGCATCCCGGCACGGCTCTGCAAAGCTGCAGTTCATCAGAGGCAACCCCTGCCGCAGTCAGGAAGCATGGATACCTGGGACTTCCTGCTGTGGATACCCTTTGAGGGTTGTGCTGACACTTTCACATTTTAGTTTTGCTTTTTGTTTTTTGTTTTTTGCCGCGCCGCACGGCATGTAGGATCTTAGTTCCCTGACCAGGGAAGGAACCCTTGCCGCCTGCAGTGCCAAGTGAGGAGTCTTAACCACTGGACCTCCAGGGAAGTCCTTTTACATTTTAGATTTTAAATTCTAAATCTGGATTTTTATAAAGAGAAATAATTGTGCTTGATTTCAGATGAAACTAACCATAATTCTGCAACCAGCATTCCCACCACCAAATGGCACGCCCACCCCTTCTACCCCGTTCTGTTTCTTTTTGCCATAATTTTTATCACCCTCTAACATACTGTGTAATCTGTTATGCTCATTATCTGTCTCCTCCTGCTAGAATATGAGCTCCATGAGGGCAGGATTCTTTGTTTTGCTCACTGCTTCAGCGAACGAACAGAGCCTGGCACCGTTTAGTTGCTCAATAACAAAGAAGGAGTTGTCCATTTATGCATTTCTTTTACTGTTAAGACTATTCATCTTCAAAGAAGGCATAAATAAGATTTTACAATAGCAGTATGCTGTAATTTTTAAATGATACTTAAGCACTTGTTTTAACAGTATGTATTTTCTCTGAATGCTTTATAAAAGCAAAAGTCTGCTCTAAGGACCATAGAATCACGGTCTATATGTATATGATTCGTATACAATTTCCAAGGAAGTCACATCCTGCCCCCCACACCCTGGGAGAACATAGTGGCTACCAAGAATGAAGGCTCCGAGTCTGAAAGGCCAGGCCTAGACCAGGTGTCCATAGGGCAATGCGCTCCATGCAGACACACCAGGTAACTGAGGCCAGATATACACATCCCCTGAAAGTCAGCACTTCCCTGGACCGAGCATAACGATTTTGGCAGGAAGAGCAGGCACTGCTTACTAATTTCTAAAATGTCAATCTTTAATTTTTCCCCTTCTTAAAAATGTTCTTCCAGCTTGTGGAAAATCTAGGAGTTGTTTGCAGTTGTCAGACTTTTTAAAAGTGCTAATTTGTTCCCTTAACAGAGCAAATGATGAAAAACCATTTTCCCATGGATTAAGGACAATATATAAACATACGATTCAACAATGTCAACAGCTTTCTGTCCAAGAATGTCGTCCAGGAACATGAGTCTTTCATTAGAACAAGTTCAGGATTTCTGACATTCCTTTTTCCGAACCTTTGATTTTGGTGCTGTGAAAAGAATAGAAAAGAAAAAGAAAATGAAGAGGTAGGCCCGTGCAGACTCTCTTCGTACTGATTTAAGTGAAGTACACACATACAGTAGTGGAAAACTGACCATTTGGATTTTCTTGTTTGTAGAAGGTCTTTAACATCTCCACTGCTTCCTCAGCCCGATATCCAGGGATGCACTGATGAAACGAGAAAGCTGAGAATGAATGTAGGCCTAGGAAAATGTGTATTGTATCCCACAAAAACTGCAATATATACAGAATTATGTAAACACATTTCCAGTGTTAACATGCCTTGAGGATATTAGTAACATGGGTAAGGAAGCATATTTCCCCCCAAAAAAACCAGACATATGGTCTCAAACATCTCTCTCGATCAACTAATTATTATTTCTCAATCAACTACTGTGTGATCATAATACAAATCACTAGCTATGTGATCTTGGGTAGGATACTTAAACTTTCTATGCTTCGGTTCCCTCATATGTAAAATACAGGGAATTATAGCAATTAACCCAAAAGGATTTTGTGAGGATTAAATGAGATTAGATAATATAACCCCTGTTAAATACCTGGCATATCATTAAGCGCTCACTAAGCACTAAGCTATTTTTTTTTTTTTTTTTTTTTTTTGGCGGTACGCGGGCCTCTCACTGTTGTGGCCTCTCCCGTTGCGGAGCACAGGCTCCGGACGCACAGCCTCAGCGGCCATGGCTCACGGGCCCAGCCGCTCTGCAGCATGTGGGATCTTCCCGGACCGGGGCACGAACCTGTGTCCCCTGCATCAGCAGGCGGACTCTCAACCACTGCGCCACCAGGGAAGCCCAACACTAACCTATTTTTATCTGCTGTTCTTTACTGGTGGCCCATTAAGTGTTTGATTCTATAGAGCTAGGGTTGGCAGTCCACAGCTAGAAATGGTCAGCTAAGAATGGTTTTTATATTTTTAAAGGGTTAAAAAATAAATAATATGTGACAGAGATGTAAGTGGCTCACAAAGGCTAAAATATTTACCCTCAGGCTCTTTAAAGAAAAAATCAGTCGATCCTTACTACAAAGGATGTTTTTTTGAGTGTTCAGTTTGTTCTATCTTTGGTAGATTCCTTCAGAGAAGTGATCAACATGTGAAAGAATAGAAATTGTGGTAACAGCAGGGGGATGAAACTTAAACTTGCCTTAACGATAGAGAATATTTTAAAAGAGTGAGCAGATCATCTCAGGGAAAGAGTAGGAATAGGCTTAGGTCGTGAGTGAGAAAACCAACTGATGGGGGTGGGGTGATTATTAAGGGAGTGCAAGGAAAGAAATGAAAGCAATAAAAACGAAGTCAAAATATATAGGGCTTTGAAGGTGTTTGGACTTGATACGCTGCCCCCTTTGGAGGTGCACGAGTGATGCAATGAATGGAGGAGATACCAGGGAATCTTCCATCTGGAAGCAGTGCCCAGGAGAGGATGGAGCCAGCACTGGGCCGGCGAGTGTGGTCCACTGCTCAAGATGAGCCTCCCTTTCTCTTGTGCTTCAGCTGGCTCCTGCCTGGGCCCACAAAACCTGCATAAACCTTCCCCATCAAAACCACCTGCTACAAGTTCGATGTTTTTGGATTCCACATGTAAGGGAGATCATACAGTATTTGTCTTTCCCTGGCTTATTTTGCTTAGCATGACACCCCTGAGGTCCAGCCATGCTGTTGAAAATGGCAGAATTTCCTTCTTTTTTTATGGCTGAATAATATTCATATATACATATATATATATGACCATATATACAATACTTTCTTTATAGAAACAGAGAGTAGAATAGTGGTTGACAGGGGCGGAGGGGGTGGGGGAAATGGGGAGACTTTTGTCAAAGGGTACAAACCGTCAGTTATAAGAAGAGTAAGTTCCAGCATGGTGACTAAAGAGAACAATACTGTATTGTATGCTTGAAAGTCGCTATGAGAGGGGAGCTTAAGTGTTCTCACCATAACGTAATAACAACAACAACAAAATAGTAGTTATATGAAGTGAAGGATGTATGAACTAACCTTATTGTGGTATAAACATTTTGCTGTATACAAGCATCAAATCATCACACTGTACACCTTATAATCTCACAATGTTGTACGTCAATTATATCTCAATAAAGCTGGAAAAAAAACCCGATAATCTTCCTTCTACCCTGTCCCCCACGCAAGCTGATACCCTGCTCCTCCCAGAGAACGTTCCCGAATCGTGGCCGTCACTTTTGCGGCTCTCAGTTCCTCCCCAACCTCATCCTCACTGGCTTGTGCTCCCAGGATTGCCCTCTTAGATATCTCAAGGGCCCCTATTGACCAAAACACTGGTCTTTTCACTCTCCTCAACTCTCTGCAGTCGTGGAGACTCCTGGCTACACTTGCTTCTCTTTTGAACCCTCTCCTCCCTTGGCTTCTCAGTACTTCATCTTCTAACCATGTTGGTGAGTACAGTGTTTCCTACACTGTTCAGTGTTCCCGCCCCCCGGGTCCCCCACCTCTCCTCATTGTCTCAGGAGCACCCACCTGCACAAAGCACTCTCCTCTCAGGTAAAGTTAGAACCTTGGTTTTCCACCTTGGCTGCTCAGTGGAATCACTTGGGAGCTCACTAAAAAAATACCAATGCTCCCCCTCCCTCCACGGCTTCTGATTCAGTGGGTCTGGGGTGGGGACCAAGCACAGGCTTGGGTCCAAGCTCTCCAGGTGATTCTAATGTGCACTCAGGGACCAGACCCACTGAGTTACAGGTGGAGAAGGAAACTGGATCTCTCTAAGCTACTAAGGTAATCGTTTCGGGCATCTAGTATAGCTACAAATTTGTGGCTTTAACAAAAAGCACATATTCTTAATTAAAATAGTTTTTTTACACAAGGCAGGTAAAGTAAATTAATCATCATCTTCTTTGAAAAGAATAGTTCTGTAGGTCTCCTCTATGAACTTTAATGCTGCTTATAATACAGTATTAAAAGAATCTATAATTCTGCAATACAAAAACAGCATCCCACCTCCCACAAATTCCCGCCTCACCCCTACCCACACCCTAAGCCAACCAAATAAAAGTAGAAAACACAGCATCCAGAAGCCTGGGGTATCGATAGTTTCTCTAGAATCTCAAAACACTGTAAAAAAAAAAAAAAACATATTTTGGCATCAAATCTGGAGATGTGGCTTCAAACCATGGCCATTCATTTTGATGGAGCCAATCTGGCCAGGTACACACACTGCAAGTGAACTTATTTTTTGGTTCAACCAGATACTGTTGGATTCTGTGCAGGGACGTGCAGGAGAGGATGGTGTGCACTCAATGTCACCGGCATGTTGGTCAAAAATGTTCCCCCATGTCTGATATCCAATAGCTCATCTTTGTTCTGCCCAGAAGCTTTGAGAAATTCTTTAGATCTTTCTCATAAATGAAGTAGAGTCAGCAATTCACTTGCGAAGAGTTATGTAAGCAAAATTTGAGCTACTGATAGAAGCAACTGGAAAAAGCAAATCACTTTGCCTATTTTTTTAATGATCAAGCTAACTGTATTGCTTACTCTCCATCATTCTATTACAATTTCTTTTCTGATGTGATGTCAAAAGTCATCTATTCTCAAAAGTGCACGAGTTGTTAAGAAAGCCAATGTTCATCTGGCAAAACTCAAAATAGAATGTTTTCCAAATCTTGTTCTCAGTGGGATTCAGCCAAATTTAGCCCTTCATAGGTACTTAATATTCTCCCAAGAATATCTGAGGTCTTTGTTGTTAACTACCCACCATGTCCAGCAATTTGTTAAGTCCTTTTCTTTTTAAAGCATAATACTTTTAGGATCAACCTTACATCTGGAGAAAAAAACAATCAAACCAGTTTATGGAAACTGGCATTTGTCTACAGACCAAATGCTGAAATATAAATTCCTACTGTTCATAGCCTTAAACATAAAAACTTTGGGAGAAGTGGCAAGGTTCAAGGGAAAGAAGAATTTCTAAGTGGATTCTTGGGCCTGGGGGAAATTTCAACATTAAAAAGGCAGGAAAAAAAATAATGAAAACAGGTATCGATTGCTAGGCACCAAAAATAGTACAGGGCAATCAAGCAAAACGACTGACTTTGTGCAAAATTATTGTACATTCACTGTAAATAGCATCTACTGTAACCAAGCCTCACACAAACTTGGTACAGCGTGGAGCCAGGCATACGCATGGATGGAGAACGCCCACAGTGGTAGGGTCCTCAAACATAGCTGAAGGCATGGGTGAAGACTGTTAGAGGAAAACTCAGAAGGCTGGGGACTCTCCTTCTGGAGGAATTCTGTTAATTAAGAGAGCTGAGCACTCACCTGGAAATGATTACCTGTGGTCTTACACTGATGCATCAATGACGTTGACCAGAGGTCCCGAGAGCCCACCTGGTTCTAGCGTGGCTTCTTGGTGTACTGAGCACACGCTAACTATTTGCAAGCCCATCGTGAGATCACAGTAATTAGAAAAAAGGAAAAAGTATAACAGTCCACGTTACCTGAAATGGTCTCCCAGTATTTGGTAGATCAGCAGAGGCAATATCTAGAACAGAGCCACAACCACCAAATCGTTCATTCTGACAGCCATAGACAACCAGCGGGATTTCTAAGGAAGAATTAAGGTCCTACAAAGAGTGTGCAGTTCAAGTGCCTACTGTGACAAAACTAGGGTGGGTTTATACCAGCTAGCCTGGAGAGGAAAGGCCATGCTACTCTTAAAAACAATTAAACTGAGACTTCCCTGGTGGTGCAGTTGTTAAGAATCCACCTGCCAATGCAGGGGACGCGGGTTTGATCCCTGGTCCGGGAAGATCCCACATGCCGCAGAGCAACTAAGCCCGTGCGCCACAACTACTGAGCCAGTGCTCTAGAGCCCACGAGCCACAGCTACTGAAGCCCACGTGCCTATTGCCCGTGCTCCACAACAAGAGAAGCCACTGCAAGGAGAAGCCCGCTCACCACAATGAAGAATAGCCCCCACTCACCACAACTAGAGACAGCCTGCATGCAGCAGCAAAGACCCAACGCAGCCAAAAAATAAATTAATTATCAAGAAAACAGCCACACTTATCAAAAAATAATTAAACTTAGGCTTCGTCTTAAAAATCCAGTTACACAATCCAGTTACACAAAAGAAAGAGATTTAAAGAATATAGAAACTAATGTGTCACAACTGCAAACGGAATGAAAACTGACTGTGTAGCTGCTGAATGCTCAGAGCTCCGTGCTCTCTCTGATCTTTCCTAGATGATTTTTTGGAATCGTTAGAGAATTGGAGCCAGAAAGGAGGCAGGAATTTAATCCAGGGATTTTCACCTCTTAAAAATAATAGATTTTTCCCTGTTCTTTCCTCAAACAGATACAACCTGTGACCTAGTACAAACCAGACTAAAGCAGAGCCACTCTGTAAGGCAGGATGGGCAGAGATCTTATAAAGTGGAAACTGTACCTATTTTCATATTCAAAACCCTCTCTATTATTTTTAAAGTGATTAAATGATTCACACACAGCAAAATAAGTACATAAAAATATGCAAGTATGAAATTGAGTTGTTGAATTATCAAATAATTTTTTAAAAGATCTTTAGAGGTTAACTTGCTGTATTCAGTATTTGTGTCGCTTATTCTGTGAAAGACAGAATTCAAAGAGCTGTAACTTTATCAATTTCCCATTTATTTACAATTATAGTATCATAAATGATTTGTTTTTTCCTTTGTATTTACTTCTGACTTAAAATTTTTCAAGCCTTCTATGTAATAGGTATTCATGGCAAAAATAAACAATAAAAGCATATTAACAGAGAAAGAAAAATTTTAAATCACCTATAATCTCTTCACTAAAGGCAAAACAGATGCATAGTCTTCAGATCTTTTCCTATGCACACCGTTTTATAATCTAATTTATGGTTTATCTTTACACGACAGTTTGTCATGTGTTTCTTGCTCTAGCTTACTTAATAGTTATATGTTTATTGATATTAAAAACGAGGTAATTTTATTATTCAAAAATCTTTCCTAAAAATTTTTTGGCCAAGGGATACTGTATTTTATAATGTGCACCTCCTATAATTTGTTTCATAAGTCTCTGTTTTCATGGAGTAGAAATGGGTTATGTTTCTACTATGATGTTTGGCCATTTTCGAGTTCACAGGAAGAGTACGAGACATTAACCCATGAAGTCAAAGGATACTCATCAGGCGGAGAGCGGCTGCGCACATGATACACGGCTCCACGGTGACGTACAGCACCATGTGTTCAAACACCTCGGAAGGACTCTTGCCATGTCGACGACACCAATCTAGGGCCTGGTCGATGGCCACCATTTCTGCATGTCGAGTAGCCTGAAAGAAGAGGTGCTTGCATTGACCTTGTTGGCTACATGTAACTGTATTTTACAAATATTCAAAAGTAAATATGAAAAATAGGTCTATCATTTCTGCCAGCATTTTAGCAAATAAAGGTTTCAGGACACCCTTAGCAGTTGACACTCTAGTTCCTAGTTCAAGTACCATAACCTCACCAACAAAAGACACCTAATCTGAGATGCCACACGAATTATGCTCTATTTTTAGTTAAGTACCTAAATACTTTAGGGGACACTCTTTCAATTAAAATGCCATAGAGAGAGAAGTCTCAAAAAAAAATGTGTCTATGGTTCCTGAATATTTCAGGGGACACTTGAAATACGAATGTTTTCAAGGCTGTCACTGACCTCACTCTAAGCAAATCTATATTTAGAATATCATCACTGGAATGTCATCACTTGTATTTTCTTTGGGATGAGATTTTATATACTGGCAGACTCTAGAGAGAAGCAGACATTTGGTACCAGTCTCAGATACCTCATGGGAGTAGTTGAGTAGAGGAGAAATCACATAGTCTGGAATGAACCACACTTCAATCTGAATCCTGACTGTGATGTTACTGATTATACAGCCCTGGGCAAGTTACACAGCTTCTCCAAGCCTTGGTTTCCCCAGTGTAATACTGGATATACTGGTATCTACATCTCATAAAGCGATCTGAATTATATGAAGCACAATGACGCATAACGTGATATATGCACTCTGCTATGTGATAATTATTGATAATATTCATGATAATCATGTTTATCAATAAACTTACATGGAATGTCAACTATGTATAAGCCACTGTGCTAAACTCTTTGTGGGAAAAAAAGTCTCTGTCCTCAACGAGCATAAAATTTGATGGGACAAACAGAAAGGTGTTCATTTACCTGTGACATAGGGCAGGGTGTGGAAAGTGCTGGCACAGTGGCCAAGGTACCATGGAAGCCAGAGGCAGATGGGAGCATTGCTGGCCCAGAAATAATATAAACTCGGAGCTGGAAGGTGCTTTAGCAAAGAGGTTCCCACACATGACTGCATACCAGCACCAAATGGGGAGCTTAAAAAAGAAAAGTTTCCCCAACTCGGGTGCTTTTTAAAAATCAGATTCAGAACTACTGAATCAAATGTCCCCATAGTTCTCAAGAAGTAATCGTTGACCTAAATCACCTCCATCAACTCTTTTACTGCTGAAGAACCAGAAGCTAAGCTACGTTAGGAGGTTACTAAAGACACACAGCTGGGAGAGGTGATGGTGGTGGTGACAGAGGGTGATGGTATCAGAGCCAAAAGCAGGATTGGGGTCTCCTCATTTGGGGTCAAGAGTCTTTCTATACTGTGATTATAGGGTAATCTTCTATAGAGCATAGAAAACTAAAAATAAATCTGTTAATTTCTGTTAATTTCAAGGTGTGTAAGAAACCCAGGTCACTGGGGGTTTAGATGGGTGTTGCTAGCACATTCAGTGATCTCACCTTAAAGATACTGTACTGAACTACAAAATACACATAGGGAGATATGACAATTATCTAAAACACAAAATTCCACTCCTGCATAAGTATCTGCATATTCACTAATTGCTGTATTATGGTTTATTACTTATCTCAGAAGCATTTTGATATCCACATAACAATTGCTTCATGAATCTGGGTTCCTGTTTTGCTTGTGTTTCACTAAATCTGAGTTTTCTTTTTGATAGATGTGATGGATGAACTTTAAAGTCCTCACAGCACCAGTTCCAACGCCAGCGTGTTCTCTGGCTCCCAGGTAAGATCAAGGTCTGTGTGAGGGGTATTAAAGTCATAAGCTATCCTCGGGTCCACCTAGCACTTCTTATAATCCTAAAACTTGATACTTCATTATACTCACTGTGACACACTGTTGTGATACCATGTTCAGGAAGTGTTGCCTTAATTCATGAACTTCTCAACCTAACCACAATAAATTAAAGTCACACAAGCTTTTCAAGTGTACCTGTAGATAGAGACAGCAGGTGGTGGAGACTGTATTTCACTGAATTATCTGATTTAGGAATAGCTTCCTTTATACAATCTTTTTATACTTCCATAGCTATCAACTGAGGGTGACTTTTTAATTTACCACGAGGAATACATTATTTAAAGGTACTAAAGGATACGATATGAATTAAATTGATGTAGAAATTCTACTATAAAGTAGAATTTTCATTAAAAAAATCAACATGTATCACTTTTATAATCAGAAAAAAAAGGGCATTCAAAAAAAGAGATGTTTAGGGAAACCATCCTTCCATTGATACTCACGGGACTCTACACAGACCCATCTTCTAGTCATCTACGATAAATTCATTCCACACCTACCATCACTTCCATATGTCTGCAATTATACTATTCAACTCACATACATTTTTGGTTTGATTAACTTCATTTCTTCCCTTCCCTACAACTTCATTGTTGTAGACCAAAAGGCAGCCAACAGGAACCTCAATATTTTCTAGGGCTTCTTTGGCCTGAAAGACAAAATGGAAAATCTAAGAGGTAATGTTCAAAACATGAAAAGATGGTAGGAGAGAAAAGATGCAGCCTGAGCAGTACACACACGTACAAACACCAGAACAAAGAAATGCAGGTCAGCCTTCCCTTTTCTCAAACATAGTATTTTAGTATAATACTAATACTAGATATTAGTATTTAGTGCCTTTGTTCTCTATCATATCCATATTAAGGAGACTCAGGAACAAATCCCCTTCATGGGTCCTGAGTCCCCTGACTTTTTTCTTCTCACTGGAGGGAGAAGTAATCAAAAGACTGCTGCTGACTCTTTTTGCTATTGATTCTTTTTTTTTAATTGCCAGGGTCTATGCACCTTTTCTGAGATAGTGTATATATCTGCAAAGAGGTAGAAGAATAAGTAACATTTATAAATCTTTTATTAAAATTCTTTCCTTGTTGAAATTCTACTTATTGTTTTGTTTCTTTAAAAATTACAGAAAATATCCTCTAGAGTTCCAACAGCATAAAGGTGACCAGACTGGATATCTCCCTGTGCCCACAATTTCTGCTCTAAGTGAGACAATAAAAGTTTAGGAGCACTCTATACAAAGAAATAGCATAACCACTTTGGAAAACATTTTGGAAGTTTCTTTAAGAAGTAAACATACATATAGCCTGTGAACATATAGCCTATTCTACTCCTAAGTATTTATTTAAGAGAAGGGAATATATGTCCACCAAAAAACCTTGTAAAAGAATGTTCATAACAGCTTGATTCCTAAGAGCCGAACTCTGGAAATAGAACAGGTGCCCATCAACAAAAGAATGAATAAACACACTGTGGCATATTCACACAATAGAAGACTATTCAGCAATAAGAAGAAACAAACTACTGATACACACAACAACATGGATGAATCTCAGACATGCTAAGGGAAAAGAAGTCAAATCATGTGAAGTACTAGAACAGACTGAACTAAACTACGATGAAAGAAATTGGAACGGTGGTTGCTTCATGAAAGGGGATATGTAGATTGGAAAGGGACACAAGGAAATTTTCTGTGGTGGTGAAAACTTTATCTTGATAAGGATGTGGCTTACACAGATGTCTGCATCACTCAAAACTGAATAATACATTTAAGAACTGTGCATCTCACTGTATGTGAAGTATACCTCAACTGAAAAACACAAATGAGAAAAATAAGTTTAGGCATAGTTCCATCACCATCCCAGGAATGGCAAACCAATTTATTATATTTGCAAAGTCTCCCCTCTATCAGAGGCTGCCCATTTTTCTTCTAGCGCTATGGCTGAGGGAACTCCAGCAGCTCCGGGGCCCAGGACAGCTAAGGAATACTTCTTCAGGCAGAGAGCAAAAACAGGCAGGTTACCTCTGGGATGCCCTGATACCACAGGTGAGAGAGAACCTTAAACGGGTGCAACTCTTGGACTAGTATACAATCATTGCCACCTCACTACAATTAAAAATCCCAAGTACAGCTGTTTCTAGAAAGGCACAGCATTTCCTACTGTGGCAGGCCGGAGACCCTTTGGAAGACGAGACTCCCATTTAAGCGGAGGTATTTTCACACACCATAGGGCATATAAAGTGCCAAGTTGAAGACTTAGCTGAAAACAGTGTGTTCTATCTCCCGCACTAGCCTCTTGCTCCCAGCTACACTATTTACAGTAGCAATAACGTCCTATCATAATGCCAGCGTGGGTTCCTTAGCTGCTTCAAGCTTGCTCAACTGACACTTATCATTTGGCCAAAAGCGCTGAAAGGAGAGGCACGTGGTGGGAGCATACTGTACTTCTCTCCCATCTGGAGTGGTGGGATAGAGCTGGGGCATGGAGAGGTGTAAAGAGACAGTATCTGAAGCAATAAGACCGCATTCTTCAGAATTGTGTCATGAACTACCCACAGGCTAGTGCTGTCCCAGTTCTGTAAAAACAGTTAAAGCATACCCAGTTTATGCAAAGTTTGAAAGACTGAAGAGCTCCAAGGTTTGGTGACTATATACAAATAAATATACAAATGTAGCATAGGCTACTATAGAAAGGAAAGCCAGGAGGAGGACTGACAGCTGAGGAGGGTGGAGACTAAGTACTGGTGCAGTTAAGGCAATCATCACACAAAGAATGAAATTTAAAGTAAGCTTAAATCACTATTCTGACTTAACTATGCCTGCTTTTGAACTTTATATAAATGGACTCACGGCGTATATATTTTGTTTCTAGCTGCTTTTGTTTCACATGTTTTTAAGTTGCATCCATGTTCATTCCTGTAACTGTTGTTCACTTTCATTGCCCTATATTACTTTGTATGCATATACCACAGTTTATTTATACAATCTGTTGATAGATGTTTGGGTTGTTTCCACTTCTTGATTATTACTAATAATGCCGTATGAACATGTTTATACCTGTCTCTTCAGGTACTATTAATTTCTGTTGAGTATATACCTAACAGTAAATTTACTGGGTTAGAGGCTATTGTGTGTGTTTGCCTTTAGTACAATAGATACTGCCAGTTTCCCAAAGTGGTTGTAATAATTTACATTCCCATGAACAATGTGTGAGAGTTCCCGTTGCTCTACATCCTCACTGACAACTGGAATTGTTAATATTATTTATTTTGGATATTTTGATGGCTATGAGGTAGTGTTTGTGGTTTTAATTTTCATTTCCCTGGTGAGTTAAGAGGTTTACCATTTTTTCGTAAGTTTACTGACATTTTGATATCTCTTGTGAAGTTCCTGTTCAAATATGTTGATCAGTTTTCCTTTGTGTTGTTTGTCTTCACAAAAATAAAAAATTAATTGAAGGAAAACAAAATGAAATAAGCTTGGGACGACACATAACCTGGGGTACACAAGAGAGACAAATCATTTTTTCATCCATCAAGTATTTGTTGAGGATCTTGAAACAGGAAAGTTACCCTGGGTTATTCAGGTGGCCCTAAATGCAGTCATAAGTGTCCTTATGAGAGAGGCAGAGAGAAATCTGACACATAAAGTATAAAACACTGTGATGATGGAAGCAGAGAGAGCTGAAGATGCTACTCTATTGACTTTTAAGATGGCGGAAGGAGCCATGAACCAAGCAAGGAATGTCGCTCTAGAAGCTGGAAAAGGCAAGGAGACATGTTCTCCTCTAGAGCCTCCAGAGGGCACACAGCCCTGCTGACAATTGGTTTTGGCACAGTGAAACTCAGTGTGGACTCTGGGCCTCCAGAACGATAAGAGAATAAACTTGTGTTGTTTTAAGCTATCAGATGTGCGGTAATTTGTTACAGCACCCATAGGAAACTAATACACCCTGTTAAGAGGAAGAAAAGATAAGCTAAAACGGGAAGAAAATATTTACAAACCACAAATTCAACAAAAGTCTAGATCGGGACTATGTAAAGAATGCTCAAAATTCAACAGTGAAAAAAAAACTGTTAGAAAACGGGCAACAGATATTTGAAGACATTTTATCAAAGAGGGCATACAGATGGCAAATAAGCACATGAAAAGATGGTCACAACATTAGCCATTAGGGAAGGCAAATTAAAACCACAATGAGATTATCACTACACACTTAGCAGAATAAAAAGTAAATAGAAAGTATTTACTTTTTATCAGGCTAAAATAGAAAGTATCAGTGCCAAATACCAGCAAGGCAGAGAAACAGGATCACTCATCTATTGCCAGTAGGAATGTAAAACGGTACAGCCACCCTGGGAGATTGTTCGGTAGTTCCTTAAAAAGCTAAACATGCACTTAACATATGACCCAACAATTGCACTCCTGGGCATTTATTTACCCAGGGAAATGAAACCTTATGTTCATACAATACACAATTTTGTATACAGACATGAATGTTCATGGGAGTTTTATTCATAATAGCCAAAAACTGGAAATGACCCAAATGTCCTTCAAAGAGTGACTGGTTAGACAAAGTGTGCTACATCTATCCATGGAAAACTACACAGCAATAAAAAGGAATCAACTATTAATTGACTCAAAACTTGGATGGATCTCAAGGAAATTATGTTGAATGAAAAAATAAATCCCCAAAGGTGACATAGTCATGTATAAAACATTCCTGAATGACAAAACTACAGGTATGGAGAACAGATAAATGACTGCCGGGGTTTAGGGTTTGGGAGGGATGGTGGCTATAAAGAGGTAGCATGAGGAAGCCTTGTGGTGATGGAGCAGTTCTGGTGGTGATTACGCAAAACTAAACAGGTGACAAAATTGCATAGAACTACACATACACACAGACACACGCACATACACAAATGCTTTAAGGTTAGCACATAAAGGTGATGAAATCTGAACAAGCCCTGCAGACTGGGTCAATGCCACATTCCTGGCTCTAATATTTTACTACAGTTACGGAAGATGTTACCATTGGAAGGAACAGCCTGAAGGGTATGTGAGCCTTCTCTGTATACTCTGTGGCAACTTCCTATGAATCTGTAATTATTTCAAATTGAAACATTAAAAAAAAATAAAGGTGGAATAAACAGAGAAGGCTCTTACAATGGCAATTAAGAAGAGATGCCTACTGAGGTAGGAGGAAAACCAGGAGTATCTGGTGTTATGGAAGATCCAAGGAAAAAACTAGGCCAAGAAAGAAGGGTCAATTTGGGTGGAAGGGAGGGAATGAAACCAGTGACCTGAAGAGTGACTTGCCTATAAGTTACATTTTTAGTTTCTATTACAACAGATTGTTATGTCTACATCTCAAGTGTTCTGATTCTGAGCTTGCAAATATTAATAGCTTAGAGCTTACTGAAAAACTTACCTTGATCCAGGACTATTTTAAGCACTGTATTAATTCATTTAGTTTATAACCCTATGAGACTGGTTCTGTGAGCTTCCCCATTTTACAGATGAGAAGACTGAGCCATGGGAAGGTTATGAAATTAGCCCCTGTAAGAGGCTGGGACTAGAGCCCAGGCAACCTGGCTCCATCCACTCACTTGTTCAACAAGTCTTTGTGGAGCACCTACCAGATGTCAGGTTCCTGGGCTCTCTGCCATGGCTCTGTCTCTAATTTCTACTGTAATTACCGTTGTTCAGCTACTTTATCAGTGCTTGGGTTCTTAGTAGGTCTAGTTCAAGGGACAAAAGGAGAGGGGACATTTAGCAAGAGAGTGAGGCATAGGAAGTTTAAAGATTAAAAAAAAAACTGCAAGAGTAAACAAATGGGGAGCCATGTGACAAGGATTTTCTGTAAAACTATCTCCTGAAGAATTCTATGTGAGGCTATGTGGCCGTTTCAAATGTGCAGAAGAGAATCCAAGAGTAAGAGGAAAGGGAGTAAGTGGCCGGGGAGAAGGTGAACCCAAGCTGCCCAGCAGGGTTCCTTCCAAGTCCTGACTCGTACACCTGGAAGACAGCCGGGGCCACGCTGCAGGGCCTGGCAGCCCCTCCACCAGGGTCTCCAGGTGACGGGGCTTGTGCCTTTCATTCTTTCCTTTGGATTTTCTCTTTCTCCCTTCCAGCAAATTATCTCCTTTTAACTCTATTTCCCAACCCTGAATATTATCTTCCTACTTCCTTAGATTAACGTGTTTTTTTGTGAAATGCCTTCCTTTGCTGTCCAAATTAGAGAGAAAATGTGAGTGAAGGGAGTATTTTAAAAAGGCAAATAATGTTGTTGATTAAAGTTGTTGCCAAGCTCACAGTGAGGGGGTGGGCATCTGGAATGGCGAGTTAGGGAGGAGGCGGTGAGAATAACCCAAAAACTCCATGGAAGTGAGTTTAGAGTGAAATGCTTTTCAATTAAAAAAAATATAGATGGGTGTGTTTACATGTATATAAAACACATGTGTATATATGCATATATCAAATATATATTTGCTTTGCTGTCACATTCAAAATAGATTTAATTAAGCTGAAAAGAATTTTCAACTCATCCCATCTCGTACTTTCCAATACTCCCACCAACTCTTCTGTCAAGTCTGATCACTTCTTTATGAATGCACAAAAACTCAGGCAAGGTGGGTCTGAAGTGTGTGCAGGTAGGTTTTTAACTCTCTCATCTTTTTTGACAGGAGCCAAGGCTCAGTTACTATTTAAAATGGCAACTTGGTCTTTCATAAATTAATAAGTTATCATCTTTCAAAACTGAAGAATGAAATCTCTCTTCTTCCTGGCCCAATTACTGGTCTCTACTCCAGATGTCTTTAATGTCACTTCTATTGCTCTTTAAATGTCATTTCCTTCACTCTAGTCAGAGCCCGCAGGTTACAGACAATGACAGCTCTAGGATGGAAGAGATTTTGGAGTTTCTCTAAAGCCATCGCTCCCATAAACTACTCTCTAGTGATGCAGTGGTAAAAGGAGGAGAGATGGGGACAGACTGCAGTGTGCACAGACTCTTGGTGAGTCCCCAGGTATATCTCCTACAAAAGAAAAAAAAAAAAATCAGGGGAAAAGACAATTTAGCCAAAACAACTCTTAGGTAGAAAATAATAACGTTCAAAAGGTCAAACTACGCTACAGCTGTTACTGCTAATGACTCTCGGAAGCTCTCTTTTCCCTCTACAACATTAAATTCCTCAACCTGGCACCGAGAGCCTCCCAACTACCACCCACGCTTCCCACCAGCCAAATAAGCCAGCCTAACGTTTCATTATCCTTCTAGGTCCTTGGTTCTTAAACTTTCCAGAGCCCCTCTGAGAATCTGATGAACGTTATGGACTCTCAAACGTGAAAAAGGCACATGCACATGACACTTTTATACATAGCGTCAGGGTTTATAGATCCCCCTAAAACCTGGGCTCCTGTTAGGAAGCCCTATTCTGAACAAACAGCTGGATCACCTCCTAACCTAAGACCAAGTCCTCCATTTCTTTGGACTTGACGGTTCCTCTGCTTGATCAACCTTTCTCTCCTTTTCCACCCACCTACATCCCACTTTCCCTTTTTAAAGTTAAGAAAGCATCCTATAATTTAATTCAACTGACTTGCTCAGGACTTTGTCGCCTATTATCTGATAGTACTTTATATCTGTCTCTTATTTGGGACCCTGAACTTGTTACCATTAACTTTTTCATTTGTGCGTGGCTTAATTTCATCAATTAAACAGTATGCTCCTGGGAGGCAAGCACTAGATCCAAACACTAGCAAACCTGTTTTGCTCACCTTTGCAGGCCTAGCACGCATCACAAGGCCTAACACACAGGAAACACTAAATCATACCACATTTGTTACAACGCATGTGTCTGTGCTTGTTTTCTTTTTGGATTTTCCTCAGACCTAGCACAATATTATAGTAATACTAGGCGCCCAGAAAATGCAAGAACAGTAATATGCAATTGATTTATTCTAGAAAACTTGCAACTTTTCTCCCTCTATCTCTGACCCTCTGATAATACACACACACACACACTCACACACACATACACACATACACACTCACTCACTCACGCTTTCTTTTTTCCTAACTATGAAGTAAGTATGTTCAAGGCAAAAAACCTGGGGGTAAAAAAATCCACACATCAAAAAATAAAAACCACTCAATCCCAACACTCCAAAATATGGTCTCTGTTATTATTCTGTGACAGAAAGTTTTCAGGTTTTTTTCTATGCCTGCATATACATGTTCGTAGTTTTCTAAACAGTCAAATAGATTTATACTATATAAACAGTTCAACAGTCTGCCTTTGTCATTTAGAAATATATTACAAACATTTCCCCATGTTGAGTAATATTTTTTCAGCACATGATTTTTTTAAACTTAGATGATGCTCCGTTACATGAATATTTATGATTCATTTAACTGGTCCCCTATTGTTTAACTAGAACATGGGGCTATTTTTCAAATCCCTCACTATTATAAACAAGTGAAGAACTTTATATCTCCATCACTTCCTTATGAATTATTCCTAGAAATAGCTATAAAATACAAAAGGTTCCTACAATGTGATTTATTTAAATAAAACTAATAATAAAATTGGGCAAAAGAGGATATGCCTAGGCAATTCACAGAGAAAAAACAATCCGAGTGTCTAATGAGGATGCTCAATACACTGTAGTCAGTGGGATGAAAGTGAACAGGCAGAGAGGTCCAGTAGGGCGCACTGGAGAGCAGTGAGTGACCGAACACAGCACAGTACAGGCAGGGCGGGGTGAAGACAGGTGGCTGGGCTCAAGTCACAGCTCTCTCCTTACCAGCTCCCTAACTTTGGGAAGTTTACTTCACTCTAAACCTCAGTGTCCCCCTCTGAAGATGAGGCCAGTAATAATACACACCTGATAGGGTAGGGCTACTATGGGGCTTATACACTATGGCCTACATGAAACACTATCCATGGCACTGTGTCTGGAATGTAAAAGTGCAACACTGTTATTCTTTTATTTGATTCTAAGCCTACACCCTTAGAATTATATTCTCTGATGATTAAAACAATAACCTTTATTATACACTTAACTCTCCAAAAGAAAACTGTCATGAAAAATAGTGATTTTACAAACAATAATAAAGTGTAGAGAACTTTATTTAAAGTTTGATAAATTTATCAAAGAACAACAAAAAAAAGTAACACAGATATTATAATACTTCTCACCTATAACATTGCCAAATATTAAAGAGTGATCATTTCAGGGCTAGTGGGAACAGGGGTAGGACAGAACATTCTCATACACTGGGGATGGAATTATGACCATTTCAGACCAGTGCTATCCAACAGAACTTTCTGTAGTAATGGAAATATCCCTTGATCTGCACTGTCCAATATGGTAGCCACTGGCCATGTGTTGCTACTGAGTACTTGAAATGCAGCTAATGTGACTGAGGAACTGAATATCTAATTTTATTTCATCTTAATCAATTTAAACTTAAATAGCCACACGTGCTAGTGGCTACTACATTGGGCAGCATAATTCTAGAAGGCAATCTTAAAATGTCTAGATGGTTTTAAAATACATACATCCTTTGTCCCACTTTTGGTAATCTATTCCATAGCAATAAAAGTATTATGGAATGGGGGTGAGGAAAACAAACCAAAATAAGAAATATTTACGTCTAGAAAAAGATATTCACAATCATAAAGAAAATACGTAATTTCATTTATTTAAACATATATATGTCAAAAAATAAATTTGAAAAAACCTAGCACAGAGATTTAATATAAGAAAAAAGTATATATGTCTGTTTACACATGGACAGAGATACATGGAAGGATGCCCCTAAAATTTTTATAACATTATCTCTGATGGTAGGATTTTTAGGTAATTATTACTTAATTTGTTAAATCTTTTTATAGTTTGAATTTCTTATGACTATGTATTATTTATATAATCAGAAAAAGAAAACATTAAAATATTTTCATTTGGGAAAAAAAATACCATAAAGGCATTACTGGATCAAAGGATAAACTAGTTTTAAGGCTTTTTTATATATACATAGCAAAGTTGCCCTCTAGAAAGGATGCCCCAATTTCAGCAACCAACTAGCCAGCTCCTCACACACACACCCTTACCAACAGCAAGCACTATAATTTTTTCACCTTTGCCTATTTAACAGGTGAAAAATTGTAACTCTTTTTAACTTGAATTTAATTTATTACTAGTGAAATCGCACACTTGTTCACTCGCTAGTTATTTGTATTTCTTTTAGAATAGCATGTTCATATCCTTCGACTTTTTCAAAATTAGGGTGTACATCTTTTCTCATTAGTTTGTAAAAGTTCTTTATATATTAAGGTTATCAAACCTGTCCTTTTATTTACATTGCAAATATTTTCCCTCTTTGTCATTTGCTTTGTTACTTTGTATCTTATCTTTTTAATATGGAGAAGATTTCAATACTTATATAACTAAAACCTATTCATTTTCCTTTTATGTTTTCTGCCTTTGGTCATATACTTTAAAGAATCCATCTCCATTCCAATTCCTCCAGGCCTTTGCCCAACAAATGCTAACATCAGAGACAAACATTCTAATTACTTGAACTGGTCATATAAATAGGTGTACTCTGTACAAGTGCTGTGGGGATGCTAGTATCCTCCCTATTACTTGTATACTGGACATTTCACTTTCAAGTTCCTCAGAACACATTAATCAGAGATTAACTTGCTGCCTCCAGATTTGGTACTAGCTGTGCTTCTGGCCTAATCATAAATTCTTCTCAGAAGTACATAATACACCTTCAATTACTTCAACAATTCTTTGAATTAGTTTAAGATTTGAAGTTTCTTTAGTGGGGAGGGAATGGTTGGACAAAGCCCAAGGTTTATGACAAGCCCTTTTTTCCCTTTTTTAAGTCCTGGAAGAAACATATACTATTGGCCAAAACCAAAAAAATAAGTGCAAACTAAGGACTTCCTTGACCCTGTGTCGATAAACTAGGTAATCACACCCCTAGGTGTTTATAATCTAATTAAAAGACAAAAATGTCAATGCCAGAGAGGGCTTAGAAATTACTTGGAGTTCAACCACCCCATTTTATAGAGTAGGAAGCAATACCCTAGGGGGATAAAGTGACTTGCCCAAGGTCATACCAAAAGGTAGTAAAAAGACTCAAATGTTTAGTCCGGAAGACTAGAGAATAGTACAAAGATATGAAAGGACAGAAAGAAAACACATTTCTGATACACAAAGTGGAAAAGCTCAATGACTGATTAAACTTAGCTGTTTATGGAACCACTATTGAGTCCTCTATGACAGCAACTCTCAAAATTTCATCTACACAAGCTCCACATAAATACTCTGAGGAGAGTTCCTGAAGCAAATGAAAATAAATGGAAGAGACCACGAATTCCCAGTATTCCAGCATTCCCTGGCCTCCAGGTCTCTCGCCCATAGAAAGATATAAATGCAGCTTAATCTGAGATATTTTAGCCTTCATGTGCATTTATTATCATCCTCACTACTTATAAAGATGCTGCCCAGGGACTTCCCTGGCCATCCAGTGCTTAAGACTCTGCGCTCCCACTGCAGTGGGCACGGGTTTGATCGCTGGTGGGGGAACTAAGATCCCACACGCCACGCAGCGCGACCAGAAAAAAAAAAAAGGCACCGCCAGGCATATGATACTATTGAAATGATTTGGGGTAAGGAGAGTGAGATTTTTGATATCACATGAAAACTCCTTGTCTCCAGCTTGGAGAATTTGGTAACATAAAAGGAGTTCAGCACAGACAACTCCATATTACAAATAACAAATTAATTATTTAAAGGTACATGTGAACATTAAAATATCAGACAGAAAGTTATGCATCCTGTAAGTTTAATGGGGGAAATAAATTTTGAAGTGGGCTTAAAGAGTGGGTCATGAAATCAAATCAGGGGTGATGACCAGCATTTTTTTTTCCAAAATGCAATGAAAGAGAAATACCAGAAAAACTGTACATAGGAAGATTAAGTACTGTTCTGTAAAACTTTTGTTTCAATTTTATCTGTGTGTGTTTACTGGAATGTAATACAAAATAGATTTTTTTTTTTACTGTGAGTGACTTTCAAAAGAGTATGAGGAACAAGTTTAAATGAACATATGCATATAGGTGTGTGTGCATGATTTATATATATATACATATATGCCAAATAGACTTTTATCCCTATTAAAGAGTTCGATGGGACACGTCAGTATGGGTAAAGCTTGGATTATACACAAATCTTATTAGAGCCCTCCTTAATCAGGAGTCTTGAAAGGAGTGAGGGAAGTGAAAGGATGGATGGATGGATGGATGGATAGATGAATGAGAATCTGGCTGTTCAGGTACTTGTTTTTATCCTGTTCTCTACCGGAAACATCCTCAGCTTCCTTCCTTCTACTAGATAGAGTCAAGAGGTCCTAAATACAAAATAATGTGACTTCGAGGATTTGCGAATGTGCACAGGAAACAAGGGGACGCAGCACGCCTGTGCCAGCAGCCCCCGAATAGGGATGTTTGGCGCATACTTCAAACAAGTGAAAAAGAAATAATTTCTGTATTTCGTCTCTTCCTTTCCTCAGAACCACTGTGAGAATGGGCTAAAGAACATTTCAGGACAGTAAAGCCAGCTGTTTACCCAGAGAATGCGAGCGCCATCGAGATTACTGAGACCAGAAAGCACCCCCGGGGACGTTTACTCGAACGCTTCGGTCAGGATAAGCCAGAGAAAATTCCCACCCTATACATCCACGTCCCGCCCCCTCACCATTTGCATCGCCTGTTCCATCCACTTTTCGGTCTCCTCCGCCAACACAGAGCACGCGCCGCCCGTAATCTGCGTGGACCCTACCTTCGCCTCCATACTGCACCGGGGCAGCCTCGCGCAGTGCCGGAGGCCGCGGCGGCGGAGGAGCGCTGGCAACGGAACGCGGTGGGGGCGGGCTGTCGTTTCCGGGGGAATCGAACTGTGAGGCACTCGGGAGCGAATTCTAGACGGACCACGGCGCCTCAGGCCAGTGAGCGGCGGCGGCGGCGGCGCGCCGGCAGCAACAGAAACCGCTGCTGCTCAGCTACAGTCTCCGCCCCCTTCCCACTCCGGTGACAGTCTCTGCGGAAAGTCGCGTTCGTGGTTTTTGGAGAGCAACGAGTGGGACGACGGCGGTCCAGCCGGGTAGTCCGTGCCAGGCGACGAAGAAACGTTTTCCTGGTGAACCATTCCTCCTTCCCTTTAGGCAGCCCGCACCCCCAGGGCCTGAAGATGCTGAGATCTACGTGGAATTTTCTGAAACGTCACAAAAAGAAATGCATCTTCCTGGGTACGGTCCTCGGAGGTGGGTGACAGCGTTCTTGGAAAGGGGCATAGGGAGGAGGGGGTGGGAGAGAGATGTCTGCCTTCTAAAATAGAGGTGATGGCCCAGGATTCGTTCAACCATGGGACGGGGAACCGGGTGACAAACCTCCAGGGTTCTTTACATCCCTGCAGTTGTGAAATTTGTGCCCTTTGCCCTGATACTGCCGCTTACTCTGTTTCTCGCCTTTTACTCACCCACCTTGGGAGAACCCACCACATTTTTTTTTTTTTTTTCTGTTTCAAGGCACCGTTCTCTTACATATTTTTTTACTTCTCTTCTATTGTTTTACTGTGAGGTTCTTCGTTTCTGTTTGGTACTTCCAGTACTTTGGCATTCACCGTTCGCAGAAGTTTCATAATACTCGAGGGAAGTTAACTAAAGCCTGCACTTCGAGTTCTTGTTTAAAGTTAAATTGAGTTTTTGAAAACAGCACAATTGTACTGAAGGACTGGAAGGTATATGCTAGACAAAGAAACACAAATCAATATTTTAGCTCTGTTTCAGCTCTTTTAGAATACAAACTATGTAGTAAATTATGCAATAAGAAAGTGCTTTCGGGAAGTTGTGCAATCTTCTCAGGATCTTCAAGATTGGGATGAATTCCCACCTAGCTCACATAACTGAGTTGCACAGGCTGAGAGGAGATTTAGAAACAGATTAGATAGCAATCTTGAGAGCCTTTTTCCTCATAAGACAATCATGCAGGGGTCTAAAGGAGAGAATAAAAGGTCTTGTGTGATACAGGAGAAGGAAATGTAGGACTGTTAAGAGGAAATTTTTAGCATTTGAGTTTTTGGAGAAGTATTATCACTGACTACATGCTTTGGTTACAGAAATAGTTAAAAACAAGAGAAGTTTCCCAAAGAATTTGGTTGTTTTTCTCTTACTATTGATTATATTCTGTTGCCCCAAAACAATTTGAAATTAGCAATACTCTTAGCATCAATAATTCAGCTCTGTTGATTCTTGAAAATTTGAAACAGGCTTCTTGTTAATGAGGCAAGGAGAATGTTTTTCTCCTCTCTGAGGTCTACCACAGATCAATAATGATTATATGTAAATTTTTTTTTTTTTGCCGTACGCGGCCTTCTCACTGTTGTGACCTCTCCCGTTGCGGAGCACAGGCTCCGGACACGCCGGCTCAGTGGCCATGGCTCACGGGCCCAGCCGCTCCACGTCACGTGGGATCTCGGACTCTCAACCACTGCGCCACCAGGGAAACCCTCGATTATATGTAAATTTTAATGGCATTCTTTGAAAAATTCTTTATAGATAAAATATATTTTCTAATATCTTCATGCACTGATATCTAATGTATATTTAAATTACACAAAGACTACTGAGTCCACTTTATTTGTAGAAACTAATGATTTATGTGTGATGGAAGAAGTATAAATAAAATATTTTTGCCTCTACTGAAGGAAAGAAAATAGTATCTCTTTAGCTATCTCAGAAAAAATAGCATACCCCGTCAGATTTATGGAACAACCTAATGGTAGATTAGATATAATCATAGGGGAAGCAAAAGAGTACACTTAAGAGACAGTTATAGGTATGATGAATTGGGAGATTGGGATTGACATATATACACTAATATGTATAAAATGGATAACTAATAAGAACCTGCTGTATAAAAAAATAAATAAAATTCAAAAATTCAAAAAAGAAAGATAGTTATAGATTTTTTTCAAAAATCTATTGAGAGCTTTATAGTTAGAGATTAAGAGGAATGAGAAAGGGGGGAAGAGGTTCAGAGGAACAGAAAAAGAAAATAATCCTAGTGTTTTATAACAAGAATGGATGTCAGTCTAAAAAGAAAAAAGAGTAGATGACCATGATTGGCATTTGTTTGAGCCTCATAGTCTTTCTGCTTCAAGGGAAAGGTCCTATAACATGGTACATATCAGTTAATCAATTTTAAGAAATATTTATCCAGTGCCTGTAGTGTTGAAGGTAATATGATTGGAAATACAAGATTTACAGAGATTTTTAATAGTAATAGCTACCATTTTGTGGGTGCCCAATGGGCCCTGTATTAAGCTCTTCTATTCAGTGGGGATGATGACAGGATAGTTATTGTTATCCCCATTCAAAAATGTGGGAACCAGAGTGCTAAGAATTTAAAAACTTGTTGAGGTTCCCAGAGTTAGGAACAGGGAAGCTAGAACTCAAACCCAGGTGTGTTAGATCCCGAAGCACATTCTCTTTCCACAGTACACCACTCTTGTCTTCATGGACTTTATGGTCTAAAAGGAATGAAAACAAATGACTTAGTTTGTTCAGGCTGCTATAACAAATACCACAGACTGGGTGGCTTATAAACAACAGAAATTTATTTCTCCCAGTTCTGGAGTCTGGAAGTCTAAGGTCAGGGTACAAGCATGGTTAGGTGAAGGTCCGCTTCGGGGTTGCAGACTTCTTGTAGTCTCACGTGGCAGAAGGGGCTAGGGATCTCTGTGAAGGCCCTTTGATAAGAACACTAATCTCGGGCTTCCCTGGTGGTGCAGTGGTTGAGAGTCCGCCTGCCGATGCAGGGGACACGGGTTCGTGCCCCGGTCCGGGAGGATCCCACATGCCGCAGAGCGGCTGGGCCCGTGAGCCATGGCCGCTGAGCCTGCGCGTCCGGAGCCTCTGCTCCGCAGCGGGAGAGGCCACAACAGTGAGAGGCCCGCGTACCACAAAAAAAAAAAAACCACTAATCTCATTCTTGAGAGCCTCACCGTCATGCCCTAAGTGCCTCCCAAAGACTCCCACCTCCTAATACCATCACATAGGGCATTAGAATTTCAACATATGAATTTAGGGGAGACACAAACATTCAAACCACAGCAAGAAGCATACAAATAATTAAAATACAAAACAATAAGACTTGAAAAATGCTGTATATATCAAACTGGCAGATAGCCTGTGCAGTTGGAAATAATTAGGAAAGCGCTTCATGGAAGAAGTAGCACATTTTGACAGATTTGCAAACTAGGTAAGATATCAACTTGCATGCTCAAGAATCTTGGCCATTCAGTGGTGGGGAAAAAACTAATGTTTGGTCTCTTTGGTTTTTCATTCATTCAACAAACATTTGAATTAGAGGGACTACTCTCTCTATATTGGGCTCTGGTGATACACAGGAATAAGATACAATTCTTGACCTTGAGGAACTCATAGTGCAGTCCAGAAAGCAGAAATGGAAATAAACAAAAGTAGTACAGTGATAGTATTAGAGTACCATAATAGAGCAGGGTTCTGTGGGAGCATAGAGAGAGAGAATAATGGAGGTGTTCAGCAAGCCTCCCTTAAGAATCCACTGGAGGGACTTCCCTGGTGGTGCAGTGGTTAAGAATCTGCCTGCCAATGTAGGGGACACAGGTTCGATCCGTAGTCTGGGAAGATAACACATGCCATGGAGCAACTAAGCCCACAAGCCACAACTACTGAAGCCCGCGTGCCTAAGAGCCCATGCTCCGCAACAAGAGAAGCCACCGCAATGAGAAGCCCACGCACCACAATGAAGAGTAGCCCCCACTTGACACAACTAGAGAAAGCCCGTGTGCAGCAGCGAAGACCCAACGCAGCCCAAAATTAATCAATTATTTATTTATTTATTTTAAAAAGAATCCGCTGGAGTTACAGCTAGCAAAGTAGAAGGGGGCACAACAGGTAAAGGGGTTGCTCAGCAGATTCAGAGACCTTGTTTTTGGTGAATCAAAGTGTATTTCACTATGGCTAAGTGCAAGGAACAAATGGGGAGTGGCAAAAGATAAATTTGGAGAAGTAGCTAGAGTGCAGATTGTGAAGGGCCTTCCTTATTGTGCCATTCTACAGAATTTGGAGCTTCTCAGACTTTAGTATGGATAAAAATCACTGAAGGGACTTAATGAAAATATAGAATTCTTTCTCCGAGATTCTGATTCTTTAGGTCCAGAGTACAGTTCATTAATTCTTTAATTCATTCAACAAATATTTATTGAGCTCCAATTGTGTACCAATATTATATATTGGGGGTACAGCATCATATAAGACAAAACATTTGGGGATGTTTTCAAGGAACTTCCTTAAAGGCTACTTTTTTTTTTTTTTGCGGTACGCGGGCCTCTCACTGTTGTGGCCTCTCCCGTTGCGGAGCACAGGCTCCGGACGCGCAGGCTCAGCGGCCATGGCTCACGGGCCCAGCCGCTCGGCGGCATGTGGGATCTTCCCGGACCGGGGCACGAACCCGCGTCCCCTGCATCGGCAGGTGGACTCTCAACCACTGCGCCACCAGGAGAGCCCCAAGGCTACATTTTTAACAAGTACCCCATCAGTAATTCTGATGTAAGTGGAACAGGGACTGTACATTAAGAAATGATGGCAGGGTGTTGAAGAATTCTAAATATGGCAGTAGTACAGTCAGATTTAAGTTTTAGAAAATCACTTTGCATATAAAAGATGGATTGGAAAGGTGTGAGACCAGAAACAAAGGAGAGTTAGGAAGCTGTTAAACCTGTTCAAGAGCATTAATAATCTGGGTCTGAATGAAGACAGTGGTAGAGAAGTGGACTAAAGTGGCAAAGTTTAGAAAATATTTCTGAAATAGAATAGAAGGGTTTGGTGGTCTTTTGTATGGGAGTGAAGTTAATAGATTATTTTCAAACCCTTATTGACGTTATTAACCTAGTAAAATAGTTATACTGAAGGATTTTCATCCATTAAGGCACTAAGTGATGGTTTTAGAAAACCAAATTCGTAATATGGGAAGGCTAGAAGATATTTTGCTTTACCAGCAGTGTTCTGAAAGGAAACGTCAAAACATTTTACATTTATTCTTTGAGATATTTAGTGAATGTTTTCATTATTCATAAATAAAGTCATAGCTAAAGAAGAAACTTTAAAGCTCATATAATCCCAGCCTTTCATTTTATGAAGAAATTTAGACCCAGAGAGAGGAAAGACTTGCTTAAAGTTACCTGCCTAGTTGGTGCCACAGCCATCAGTATGTACTCTCTTCTGGGCCAAACTTCAGGCAGCAAGTTAGGTGTATCCTGAACTCCACATTTTAGGTAATGAATTCTCTGCCTTCATTCTTACTTCTGTAGGGAAACAAATCAGACAAAATCAGAATTTATGAATTTTGCAAATGAGAGCCTGGGTAAATTAGTCCTTGTATAGGAATTTACTTCAGTGCTAACTCGAGGAAAATAATGGATTGTGGGATTTTAGCCTAATGCCTTGTATCAGTTTGCTAGGGCTGCCATAACGAAGTACCACAAACTGAGTTGCTTAAGCAACAGAAAGGTATTGTCTCTCAATTTTGGAGGCCAGAAATCCAAGATCAATGTGTTGGCAGGATTTGTTCCGTCTCAGGGCTTTAAGAGAGGATCTGTTCCAGGCCCTTCTCCTTGGCTTGTAGATAACTTTCTCCTCCCTGTGTCTTTACATCATCTTTCCTGTACACATGTCTATGTCCAAATTTCCCGTTCTTATAAGAACACCAGTCGTACTGGATTAGGCCCACCTTAGTGACCTCCTTTTAACTTGATTATCTCTGCGAAGACCCTATCTCCAAATAATGTCACTTTCTGAAGTACTAGAGCTTCAACATGTTAATTTGGGCTAGGATACACTTCAACCCATAATAATTTATCTTTTAGCTTTAGTAAGAATATATTACATTTACCAAATTAAACACAGTACAGTTAGTTGACCCTTGAACAAAACAGGTTTGAACTGCACAGGGCCACTTACACAATACATTTGACCTTTGAACAACTCAGATTTGGACTGTGCAAGGCCACTTATATGCAGACTTCTTTCAGTAAATACTGCAGCACAACAGATCCTCGGTTGAATCCAAGGGCACAGAACTATGAATTGAGCCCACTGTAAAGTTACAAGCAGATTTTCCACTTCTGAAGGGAGTGTTCTGCACCCCTATCCCTGGAGTCGTTCAGAGGTCAACTGTAGTTCCTAAAGTGTTTTTGTCAGACACTGTTGAAAATCTAATGAAAGCAGTGGACCTTCTCCCCAGGAAAACACATAGACCAATCAAATTTACTATTATTCCAGAAAATTCTTAACTATACAAGGGGTGTCATTGCAGCATTTCATTTTACGCTATTATTATTATTTGAGAAATAATAATCATTTTACACATAACTTTTAGCCATCTGTTGTGCAAATAAAATAGAAGCAATTCATTGAGAAGTAGTTATTATCTAAGAGTTGCCTGTCAAAGGGTTACTTCGTGAAACGTAAGTCAGTTGCTTCATTCTGTTAGTATTATGGCGCTGTCTTCAGTTTATTGAGGATGAATTACAAGAAAGGTAGCTCTGAAGACATTTATATGAATTTTTATTTATTCTTTAAGGAGATTGTAATACATTTTTTGCATCTAGACCTAACAGCAGTCACACTTTATTTCTAATTATTTGTAGCACATACTCTTTCAATGTCTTTTTAAGACATATAACATGTTATCAGTTCATCTGTATTGCTTACACTAGTGAAAATAATTCAGGATACGTGTTTGCTTTGCAGTTCTTAGTGGGCTTCCTCCTTCCCACCTGTGACAAACAGACCAAATCCAGTTATTTCGGTCATGTACAATTCTTATGTTCTTTCTTGTTATATTGGAGGCTACAGACAGTTGGAGGTAGGTGAGGATTAGTTATTCTCCTACAGCCTTGTTGCCAGGTTATCATGAAACAAATTCTGGCTCACATTAAAACATCTATTATCAAGGATAGATAAAACAGTATCATAACTTGTTCTATAAGCTCATTGAAATCCCATTGTCCTTTCTTTGTGCTACAACAGCACCATGCATAAACGATTTACCCAAAGCAAATGCAACAGTATTCTAGATGTAGGATTCTGCTGGCCATGTGGTTAACCCTCTTGACTAAGAATCCTTCGAACTAGCAGCTGAGGATCCGAGACTAAGCCATTCCTAAGGGTTAAGGACTTTCTCGTATATTCTTGTTCAAATGAATATTACTAAAATGTTTCAGCTAACCCAGTATCTTAAACACCAGTCATTTAATCTGTGAAAAGCCATTTCTGATATTCATTTTGCTAGGTTAGTTGAAATGCTTAAACCTTGAACTATGGCTTTTGATCAAATGCTAACTAACCACGCTGGAGTGTTAACATTCCCAGTCAGGACAACTGAATGCCTATAAGGTATGACCAAAATGTGCACATTTTATATTATACTGTCTATACTGAAATGTGTTAAAGTAAATTACAGGCTGTAAGACCCCACCTATATTTTTATATCATAGTGTCATAATTTAGGAATTTTTGTACCCTTTTCACCTTCCCTTTTTCACTTAAGTTTCTAGTTTTAGATGTCTGCTTGACAACCTACCTTCCTTTAATTCTTCCTTTTAAATTTTTTCTTATATTTTTAAAAAGTATTATATTTTGGTTGAAGAAAATGTGTAAACCATAGAGAAGCAAGAAGAAGGAAAAAAATCACCTGCTATCCCACTATTTAGCAATGATCATTGTTTAATATATGTAAGAAATTAAAATCCATCTGTTGTCATATATGTTTATTTACATTAAAAAGCAAAACTTCTAGGATCTTATTTTATCCTCTAACACTATAACATGGATGTTTCCTTAAGTCATTAACTATTTAGCAATGTAGTTTTTAATAGCTACGTAAGAGTCCATTGTATGGCTAGACCATAATGTATTTAAACAGTTCCCTTTTGCTGGACATTTAGAATATCTCCAGTTCACTATTAAAGGCTTGGCCTTACTTTGTAGATTTAATTCCTTTCTGTTTCTTTAGACCTAGTCTTTATGTACCCATCTATCATTGGCTTTTAAAATGCCAGTCTCCTTTTCCTTCTCTTCAGGTTGCAATTCTTATACAGTTCTTTAATTTAGGTTCTTAAAAGTTGTAATTTTTAGCTTTTCACTAATATAAGCCTCATATTTGGATAAAGTGGGTTAAAAATACTGTTTAGAATTTTTAATACTCTAATTAACTGCATTGATATACTAACTTGTTTTAAAAAATAATTTTAGGAATATATATCCTGGGGAAATATGGACAGAAGAAAATCAGAGAAATACAAGAAAGGGAGGCTGCAGAATACATTGCCCAAGCACGACGACAATATCATTTTGAAAGTAACCAGAGGACTTGCAATATGACAGGTAAGACAAAGAGAACTATTTATACATGTATAAAGTTGCTTGATGATTTATATTAATTTGCATACCTCCAGGACCAAAGTTAGAGGAAAAGGCAAAAATGCTAAATCTAGCAAGTATTTACATGATTTAACTGAAATACATCGTTTAATGTGGATTTGGAAAATCAATGTAAATTAATATGCAACATAGATGCTTGTTCATTCATTTTATTTATTCATTCAGCAAATACTCAACAGTACTCAGCACTGGGGAAACAGAAGGTGAACAATTTGGTCAATTTTGTGAAAAAACAAAAACCTGACCTTCAGAGTTTATTCACTAGTGAGAGAAGAAGCTGATAAACAACAGATAAATGACTTTAGGCAGTGATGACTGCTTACAAGAGAATGAGCTGTGTGAGGGGTGGGGTGCTCTTTAAGGTGGGGCAACCAGGAGTCAGACCTCTTTAAGGAAGTGACATTTTGAGGAGAAATTAAATGATACAATGGAGGGAGCCATACAAAATGCTTGTGGTGGGAACAAGCTTGGCATATTTGAGAAATAGCGAAAAAGGCTGTGTAGTTAGAGTAGCATGAGCAATGGAAGAAGAGTGATAGGAGACAGGGCTGCAGGAGTGGGCCTGATGCCATTGGGCCATGTATGTCATAGTAAAGAATTTCTTACATTAACAAGGCACCTAGAGACCTGTAAGTCTAACACAATAGTATACACTCAGTGTTAATCAGTGGTAATAATTTAATCTCCAGAGCTAGAAACCTACTGGGAAGATGCTGTAACAAAATCAGCTGCCCATATTTGAAGAAAACAAGGTGTTACGTTATAATTGGCATAACTCCTTGAAGAATGAGTTCTCAAATCCATGTCAAACTTGTTTTTCTTTGTTATTGTTTGAAGCTTAATGCTTTTCTACCATTTCTTTCAAGAACAATTAATTTAGAAAAAAATTTATAAAGGTGGGTTCTCTTTGTTCAATTTTAAAAGTAGAATATTTTTTCAAGGTTGGAAGAACTTTGTTTTTAGTTCAGTCTCATTTGATAAAGAGGCTGGGATTAAGAAGGTTAAGAGACACATTGCATTTCAGCTGGAGTATGATTTTTTTTTTTTTTTTTTTTTTGTCTGTGCCATGCGGCATGCGGGATCTTAGTTCCCCTACCTGGGATTGAACACGTGCCCCCTGCATTGGGAGCGCAGAGTCTTAACCACTGGACTGCCAGGGAAGTCCCATGATTTTTAATGTTTGAAATAATAATACTTCAATCTATAAAGCAAAAATTAATCATAAATGCTGTGTAAAATGGCAACTCAGATAAGGTACAGTAAGTAAGAGCACAGGCTCAAGGGTGAGGCAGATCTGGTTCCGTTCCTAGTTTTGCCTTGTAATATCTGTGTGTCTTTGGGCAAATCTAAATCTAGTTCTTTCCTCTATAAAATGATCATCATAAAACCCACTTCATAAATGTTTTATGAGAATGCAGTAATTCATATAAAGTGCTTGGTACATAATAAATACTCAGTAACATAATTTTTTAAAAATTACACAATTCTTTAAATCAATATTTAGCATTCAATGTAGTGGTACTACCAAGGACATTTTAATGAATTTTTAAAGAATAAGAGCAGTCCATTTCTTTTTTTTCTTTTCTTTTTGTTTAATTGAATGAAAAATTATTTAGTGCTTTACAGTTTTCAAAAGTTTCACATACATGATTTCATATAATCCCAAAATAATCCTTTTTTTTTCCTACCCCTGTACTGCCCCTGCCCCTTCCCTCTCCCCACTGTTAACCACTAGTTTAAGAACAGTTCATTTCCAGTTATTACTCAAATTTTCAAAAAATGAAAAATGCTGACTTCTGGGATCTCAAAATACATCTTAGTTTGACATGGACCCTTGTGTCAGTTTAGGTGCTCTGGGAAGCACAGCTAAGATGGGATTAGATGTGCAGGAGACTGACTGGGGGGAACACCCATGCAGAATAAAGAGGAGGGAGGAGAAGTAAGCAAGGAAAGCCTTTAGACCACCATACAGGTCTGATAGTTGTGAATAGAATGGGCAGAGGAAGGAAGGTTAGGTAAGAAGAGTCTCTGAGTACAGCACGGTTTTAAGAAAGTTTTGGCAGGCCAGTCGGGAGTCCTCGAGCCTAAGTTCCCTGGTAGAGGAGTCCCTCAGGATCGGCCTGCTTTAGTATCCCCACCAAGCACTGTCATTGGCTGAGAGCGGTGTAGATCCAGAGGGGTGGCAGCAGGAGCTGACAGCTAATTATGCTCCTCCCAGCAGAAGATACGAGCGGCACATTTCCATGACCATCACACCCCTCAGATGAATGCACAGCTGATACAGGCAGTTAGAACTAAAATATGGTGCCCACTAAGAGCCAAAGTATAGGTTCACTGAAAAGATTTCCAGATTAGCTTTCTGATATGTATTGATAATGGGGTTACAAATCATATAATTAAATTTCTATTCTTTTGAATAAGATGTAATGGACATACTAGAAAAATTTAGTACTTTTAGGTAAATATAATCAGTTTTTTAACCCAAGAAGTTGGCCCCAACTTGAAAGATAGTATCTAATGGAATGCTTCTGTGCCCTGCCCATTGTCTCTACCATCTTCATGATTTTACTAAAGATTTGGGAGAAGTGCTTATTAAATTTACACATGACACAACGCTTGGATGCATAACTGACACCACAAATGAAGTTTGGGGATGCAAAATAGTCTAGTCCCGTTTAAGTGCTAGACTGGGATAAAAGAATTGTTCTGCATTAAAAGTCAATTGTACTGATACAGAATTATCCAAGCTTGCTTAAAAACAGGAGGTATGAGGAAAGATTGGGAATTCTAGTTGAACATAAGCTTGTTATGAATCAGAGTATGATGTGACTTCTGGAAATACTAATCTAATCTTAGACTGAAGTAATAAAGTCTGTGGTTCAGCTCAAAGGTAGTTATAACATGCTCTGTGGTAGTCAGAGCAGAGGTCCATTTCTGCCTGTCACATGTTAAGAAGATACAAACTGGCATGTGTCGGAAGAAGCCAAGTAAGGATAATAATAAAAAGAGCTAACACTTGCTGAGCATTTCCATGTGTAAAGAAGCACTGTTCTAATGCCTTTTATCCTTAATCCTTACAACAGTCTTGTAAGGTAGATCCACTGTCATCCCCAGTTTACAGATGAGGAAACTGAGGCACAGAGAAGTTAAATAATTTGCTCAGGGTCACACAGATTCAAGGCTGGTGAAGGGTTGTCCTGTGATTTGTGGTTGGACTGGGGGTGTTTATCATGGAGACCAGGTGGCTAAAGCAAGACATGAAAGCTGTATTCAACTCAATACAGAAACATATTTGTTCAGTGTTAGTACAGATGGCTAGAAGAGAAGAATAGCCTTGTCTTTGATTGAGTATGCTGAAGTGGAAAGTCAGAAGCTCTTATCTCTCAGGAGAAGTATTGAAGAGATTCCTCTTAAATCATGTTGTCATACCACATAATCTTTAAAGTTCCCTACTACTTTTTCTGAATTTAGGACTCTAGTGTTGCTTTTTCTTGGTAAGATAAAATACCGTGTTTAGGCTAGATATACATACCACGGACACTAAAAGAGAAACCACGTTTTACATTGACTGAGCTGCTACTTTAGTTAGTGGTCTAAACAACTTAGGTGATTTAATCATGTATCTTGAGGAAATGTGCTGAAGCTACACAATGCAGCACTGAAATAAATGTTTAGAGTAGGTTAAAAGCTGAATTTTCTATTGAAAAAAAATAACATGGATCTTGTCATTAATATCTTGCCTTGTCAAGAAGTAAAAATCATACACTAAAGTTTTACCTTTTAGAATATGGCATTTGTAATCTCTTGATATTTTTTCATTTTGTTGTCACTACTTCTTTAGTAGTTTTTAAATTTATGTATGTACATTTCACCAACATTTCTTATACCATGCATAGAGCCATAAATAAATAACTCCCGTAAATTACATGCAGTCTTTTTTTCCATAGAGTATTATATCTTATTGTATCTTCATGTTGGTATTCGAACAATAGCCATTGTCAAAACCAAAACTACAACTCGGCAGCTCTTAATCCCTAGCCTGATGCACTTTTGTCTAGGTCGTAACAAATGCCTGTTGCTTTGTAGTAGTTAAGAAATAAATGTTTTCTAAAATTAGAAATAAAATGTGAAGCAAGAAGTATAGCTAAAGACAAAAGATCATTTTATTGAATCAGAAATAAACATTTATTGTAAAAGATCTGGAAAAAAAAAAAGAATTATCCATAGTCTGTAGCCCAAAGACCAACACTGTTAACATTTGGTAATAATTCTTCCCATTCTTTCTTCTACGTGTACTTGTTTGCATCACTATGATCATCACATGTATATGCATAATTTTGCTTCACATGAGCAGATAAATGATTTATTAGTATGTAACTGGTTTTTATTCTTAATAATAATTTGAAAGCCCTGACCTTCCTTACCAACCCTTGATAGTTGCTAGTCCTGTCATATAGCCTAAAACAATGTGCATTTCTCAGTGAAGGCAGTCCTATCACTTGTGACCTTTTTAATTTTCTGTTTGTATTATAGTGCTGTCCATGCTTCCAACACTGAGAGAGGCCTTAATGCAGCAACTCAATTCTGAGAGCCTTACAGCTCTGCTAAAAAACAGGTAAATGCAAGTTACAGCCATTCTCATGTATACATTGCACTGAAAATTTATAGAATGTAACTGAAATACTTTTCAAAAGTCTTTGTTTTCTTATTTTTCTTTCTATTTAGAGCTTATAATAAATAAGCTCATTTAGAAAAAAATATTTACTTACGATATCATTTAATTAATATTTTGTCCATTTATTTATGTTCTACCTTGGTGTGCAAAGTATTTAGGGTGACAGTATTTGTATGTATTCTGGTTTTCATATGAAGAGATCTTCTGTCACTCTGACACTTTTTCAGAAATTTAATTACGGAGTACTTAGGGAATGTGTTCCTGAACCAGATGTTGTGAAGCGACAGTAATGTTAAATATTAAATATTAACTCTTTAATATTCTTAAAGAGTTTACAGTGTACTAGCTAAAGCATGTGAACATACATTTTAAATAACTAAAGCATATGAACTGACATTTTATATCATTAACAAAATGAAGTACAAATATAACATGAACATATGATAATGATAATTTATCTTACCATGACAGTGTACTGTGTACAAAGCACTTTCATACATAGGACCTTGTATGTGGAGAGTAGTGTGTATTGGAGTATTGTAATTTAGTGTGATGCTGTGTTAGTTTGAGAAGACTTCCAGAAGGAAATGGCTTCTTTTAATGAACAAGAAGGGGGGTGGAGGGGAATGGTTTCACTAAATATATTTTAATCATTGTGGCCTTATCGAAAGATATTCATTTTCCTTGTAATCATCCTCCAGTAGTCAGGGGAAAGAAAGTGCTCTTTCTGGGGTGTCTCTTTGTGCCAGGCCCAGTGCTAGATACATTACTCCCATTTAATTTCCACAGTATCCTTGTGAGGCAGACTTTTTTTGACATCTTTATTGGAGTATAATTGCTTTACAATGGTGTGTTAGTTTCTGCTTTATAACAAAGTGAATCAGCTATACATATACATATATCCCCATATCTCCTCCCTCTTGCGTCTCCCTCCCACCCTCCCTATCCCACCCCTCTAGGTGGTCACAAAGCACCGAGCCGATCTCCCTGTGCTATGCGGCAGCTTCCCACTAGCTATCTATTTTACATTTGGTAGTGTATATATGTCCATGCCACTCTCTCACTTCGTCCCAGCTTACCCTTCCTCCTCCCCGTGTCCTCAAGTCCATTCTCTGCATCTGCATCTTTATTCCTGTCCTGCCCCTATGTTCTTCATAACCATTTTTTTCTTTAAATTCCATATATATGTGTTAGCATACAGTATTTGTTTTTCTCTTTCTGACTGACTTCACTCTGTATGACAGACTCTAGGTCCATCCACCTCACTACAAATGACCCAATTTCGTTTCTTTTTATGGCTGAGTAATATTCCATTGTATATATGTGCCACATCTCCTTTATCCATTCATCTGTCTATGGACACTTAGGTTGCTTCTGAGGCAGATATTATTAACTCCATTTTGCAGATAGGAATTTAGTGCTCAGGCAGGTTACGCAGCAAGCTGGAAAATTTCTTTGAAGACATTTTCTGTGGTCAGACAATACCTCCCAAAATAACAGTGAATTTATATACAGTTGGTTTGTGTACTTTTTTTGGATGGGGGTATAAATTGTAATTTTTTTATTAGAAAACAAATATACAGCTTGGAATGGATTTGAAGCAAATTGTGTCGTAACAGTTTTTAAGTGGCTAAAACAAAGTTTAAAAATCAAGTAACAGGGACTTCCCTGGTGGTCCAGTGGTTAAGAATCCGTCTTCCAACACAGGGGATGCAGGTTCAATCCCTGGTCAGCGAGCTAAGATCCCACACGCCATGGGGCAACTAAGCCTGCGCGTCGCAACTACTGAGCCTGCACACCACAACTACTGAGACTGCGCGCCACAACTAGAGAGAAAGCCCACACACACGCCACAACAAAGAGCCCACGCACTGCAACAAAAGATTCCACATGCTGCAGCTAAGACCCAACGCAGCCAACAATAAAAATAGATTTTAAAAAAATAAATAAAAATCAAGTAACAGTAAAAGAAAAATATATGAGTACCTGGATAATACACCCGTTTTGCAATAGTGTAGCTTTTAAATACATATTATTGACTGTCCATAATCCACGCAAAGTTACAACTCTGCACTTCAACAACATGATGACAGTCCCTAAAGAAAACTACTTTAAAAAAGGCATAACCTAGATATTCCCTCATTCAACCAACTGATCAGGTTTTTTAATCTGATTAAAGTATAATGCTAGTGATAAGAATTTTTTCCTTAGTTTCATGATTCTTAGAGGCTGACACACTTTTACTACTACTTATGGATGTAAGGTTTGGTTTATAAATTAGTTCATGTGATTATATAAAGAAGAAACATATAGAAAAATAAATTTTAATTGCCTTAAGTTTCAGTCTTACTGAGAAGGCAAGACAAATGAAATAAGTGAATACACTTTTATAAAAGCAACACAGAAACACACACATTAAACATAAGTGGGATTCTTTCTTGGTAACCCTGTTTCCCGTAAGGCCCTACATTCCCTGTGTTTTGGAGGATTTAAGATAATTAAGATAAGGTCTCTTTCTCTCTAAGACTTTGTCATCCAAAGGAGGAATTAGATGAAATAAATTGTCATAATTCAAGACATACTATGGTTAGTCTGTGGTAAAAAGTAAAAGCAAAATGTGGGAGAAAATGTGGGAGGCTAGAGAGCAAAGGGATTAATGATGGGTAATCCTGGATAGCTTTAAAGAAAAGGCGTGAGCCCTCTTCTCTTTATAACACAGGATAATTTTTTAAATTCTTGGAAGGGTAAGATGCACAACAGTTCTCCTCATTGCCTGTTTCCTCTTTAAACATCTCTGTGTTATTTTTTCTTTCCTTTCTTTTGATTTGAAATTACTATTTGCAGTTTGGGGGCTGGGGGAGGGGAGAATGTCCATTTGAGAAGTATTTGCATAAAGAGACGCTTGAGCCCTTACAAAGTGTGATTAAAGTAAGGCCTCCAATCTTATGACTGCTTTTGTATTGGTTTTCAATCAACTCCGGCCTCATATAAGCCTGTCAAGCAAGTTAATTTTCTCCTTGAACTAATTGTGATAATAACTAATCAGAAATAAATGAAAGGTTTGATAGTCTTATTTTATCAGTTTTATAGTAGCAAATAAACAACACTGCCTTTAATATTTGGCATTCTTATTGATGATTGATAATGGCAGTGTAGTTTCAATGGCAAAGGATCTTAAACATCCTTCATCACAAGACAGGTAGAACACTTTGAAAGGATTAGTTTAATTCTTAAACATATTTTGGTAATATTAAAGAGTCTGATTGTATTTAACTTGAAGTTGGTTTCCATCAGACAAATCATTTGAAAGGAATCTTGGCCTAGAAAGTACTTTCCTCTGTTCTACATTGGTCTGGAATCAGAATCTTTAAAACAGATAAGGTGAATTTTTTTTTTCATTTTTTGTAAATGTATATATTAAAAGTGATTACCACAGTCAAGCTAATTAACATATCCATCACCTCATGTAGTTACCATTTTTTTGGTGTGTGGTGAGAACACTTAACATCTATTCTCAGGAAATTTCAAGTATACGAAAGCATTATTATCAACTGTATTCACCGTGCTGTACATTAGGTCTCATAACTCAATTAAATCTACTTTTAAGTCTGATAGTGGTGAATGTCAACATGAAGAAATGTCCTGCATGGCTATAATTCGGTCCTGTCCCACCAAAATCATGCCCAGTAAGTACAGTTTCCAGACAGACACCCTAGTTTGCCCTTCCACAGCCTGCTGCTGTTGAGCACTTCCTGTGTTAAAATTTTGGAACCACTGTTTTCTTATCTTGTTTCATTTAGAATTTCTATAAGAATCACTTTGAAATTTATCTTAGATAACATTCAAAAGAAGTGATTTACTTGCATTAAAATACCTAACCCTTGAATTGTGGTTGATTCCCAGTTTAATATGGGACTAAAATATGGTGTTCTGCCACAAGGCCTGAACAGTAGCGTAAGGTTGCATCAGGGCCTGGTAGGATTTTCTCCATATATCTACCACACTTGTGCCATCTAGGAAAGGGACACCTGAAGCTCTACAGTCTCTCCAGTGCCAAAGAAAGATAAGAAGCTAGTAATATCCCACAATTGTAATGGTAACTCATTGTCTGATATAATTATAAAGAATATGGGATTGTATTTTTTGTATCTTTGTGGTTTTTTAATTTGACTTTTCTAGTAATTCATTTTTATTTTATTTTACCAAACTGTTCATCTGTGACAGATTAGAAATAAGAAAAATACCTGGTCCTACCACAAAGGTGATTTGAAAAGCCCTGAACTTCATCCACATAGTATACACACACAGTGAGTGGAGTACTATGCCATGGTTTTTAAAAAAAAAAAAAAACAACGATGGCTACTATCTCTATACTATTATGGAATGATCCCCAGGATATATTGTTATATTTTTTTAAAAGATAAAGGAAAATGTGTATAGAATGCCACCATTTATCTAAGGGGGCAGATATGAATATATATACATATTTGCCTATATAAAGGAAAACAATGGGAAGTTAAAGTATATTTTTTTAATAGTTACCTATGAAGAAGAAAAAGAATAAAGGTGGGTAGGAATGGACTTCTTTGAATATACTGTGTTATATAAATTTGAGTTTGGAACCATATAAATATTTTACATATTTATAAAACTATGTTTGGTGTTTAAAAAGCAATGTTTAAAAAGTAATAGTAAAATAAATGAAATTAACCCAAATGCGTATCTAGTTGGTGTTGTAATCACAAAAAAAGAAGCTATGCCAAGTGACTTTAAAATAGAAATTTGAGGGCTTCCCTGGTGGCGCAGTGGTTGAGAATCTGCCTGCCAATGCAGGGGACACGGGTTCGAGCCCTGGTCTGGGAAGATCCCACATGCTGCGGAGCAGCTAGCCCCGTGAGCCACAATTACTGAGCCTGCGCGTCTGGAGCCTGTGCTCCGCAACGAGAGACGCCTCCATAGTGAGAGGCCTGCGCACCGCGATGAGGAGTGGCCCCCACTTGCCGCAACTAGAGAAAGCCTTCGCACAGAAAGACCCAACACAGCCATAAATTAATTAATTAATTAATTAAAAAAATAGAAATTTGGCTGTGTGTTTTTAGTGGGATATATACTCTTAGAGCATACAGAATTGAAAAAAAAAAACTTAAACTCTTTTCACTGTTGCTATTGCTATTCTGAGACTGTTGTCCATAGAGTGAGGGATGAAGCAAATTAGTAATTATGTTAGTTTCACTGATTTCTAGTGTGAGCAAAAAGAAATACAGATGTAAGAACAATGAGATTGTTAAAAAACCCAGTGGTCCTAATTTTGAATTAGAAGTATCAATATGAATTCATGATGTATTTTATCTCTTTGAATATATGTTCATATAAATAAATAAATACATACATATATTGATACTTACTAGCTTAGTCTACTGAAAAGGCTTAGAAATAATGACCTACCCAGTAGCAATGAACATCCTTAATCAAAGGATTAAGTCTCAGACTACCATTTTCCACTACTAGGAACCAGGACTCTCAGAGAAATGGATGATTTCAGGTTTGCAGCAAGAATTGAACAAGATGAACCCAGAACAGCTTTTTATGTCAGAGAGCAAGGAAGTTGTCAAAGACTAAAAGGGGTCGTGTCAAAAGGACTTCGGAACTAACCTGAATAGTCCCACAATAGTTAAAGATGGGCAGTTTGAACATCAGTAAGGATAATAGCTACAGTGGGTAGAAACACATCAAACACACATTTAAATGCATGTGTTTGTAATGATACTTGTAAACAAAAAATACTTCATTACTTACCTTTGAAGAGTTATAGAACCTACTGCATTATTTATAAAACAGTAAATAAGGGAAAGAAATAAATATTCCTGCTTTTCCTGTATGATTTTATAATATGCATATGCTCAGAAGGAGGAGAAAGACTGGAAGGATATACACCAGGATACTATGAAAATGGTTGTTATTATCAGTTACTGAAATTACAGTTGTTTTTACTATATTTTATGGGCTTTGTTTTCTGCAGTTATCCTGTGATAAAATATAATTAAGTATAGAGCTGTAAAGTTCAAAGTTTTCTGTTAGATTACTTATATTATTATTTTCTGATATTTTTCTTTAGGCCTTCAAACAAGCTAGACATATGGGAGGATCTGAAGATAATAAGTAAGCCTGCGTATTCTGTGCAACAGCACAGCCTTAAAATATTTTTAATGGGAAATTTTTGTACTCTATTATGTGGGTAACTCTTCTTTACCTACCTCATAGAGTTTTTTTCAGATTAAATAATTCTCAAAAAGCAAGTAGATCAATGGTCATAGAAACTACTCAATAAATATTAGCGGTGGTGGTGGTATTGTTATGATAATATGTAAACCTGTCCTAGACTACATATATGCATATTAGGTACTGATATCTACAATATATACTTTGAAGGAAGTTTTTACTCCAACCCAGATAGTAACTTTACTTTGATATTGTATGCAGACTTTGATTAGCGTAAAAATTTGTAGCAGAAAGCTGCCCTAGAAGAGATGTATCTTCATGTCTCAGAACTTCATACTGTCAGTTATTCCTGTGTTTTCCTATCCATTCAACTAATCCTTATCAACTGAATCATGCTTAAACTTTGCCTATTTGAAATGAACTAAACTTTTGTACTACCCTGTATTTCCTTTCAGCTATTGTACTTTCTCACATCCATTGTATAATACAAAAGATTTCTACATTCCCTGTCTTTCCTTCTTCACTCGTACTCACTCTTTGACATACTAGAGCCTGGTTTCCAGTCGTGTATCTCCACCCAAGCAGAGGTCTCAAGCATCAGTAGTAACTTCTGTGTTGCTAAATCCACTGGACATTTTCATCCTACTAGACCCCTCCACAAGAGTCAACACCTTTCTCTCTCCTCTGTTTTGAACACGCTGTCCTAGCCGGGTCTCTGGGTGTTTCCCTGTCTTTGTGTACCTTCCTCCAGCCCTTTAACGGGCTTATCCTTTATCCTCTTTTACCTGCCATTGACGGCTGGAGCTCTTCCATGCTCAGCCCTCTTCTCTTGCTCAGGACTAGCTCCCTGGACAGCTCTGAGTTCTGAGGCTGCAACACTTAATGCTTCCCAGTCCTTTCTTTTTTTCCTTTCTAAGCTAATAATATATAACCCTTCACTGAATATATCCGTTATTGTTTTTTTTGGTTATTGTTTCAATTAAGAGATCATTCCTAATTTACGATAAACATTTTTTAAGCAGATAAACTATGAAATGTTTTGAATTGATATATTTTTGTACTTGAAACAATTACAAATGTATTTTTAAAGTCATCTTATGAAAAAATAACTGTAGGAATGGTTTGTGATTTTACACATTTGTTTATATTTTAATAATTAGTACCAAGTGGTTTTCTTTTCTCTGTAAAGGTTTCACAAGAAGTATCGTAGCTGTGTACAGTACTTGCATGCTGGTGGTTCTTTTGCGAGTCCAGTTAAACATAATTGGTGGATATATTTACCTGGATAATGCAGCAGTTGGCAAAAATGGCACCGTAAGTTTAATAGACTTCAGTAGATATTGCCCTTTCTTTCAAGAGGTTCAAAATTTAACCAAATATTATTTATTTGGTAAATAATTCATATAGAATGATAATTCATATAGAATAAATATCTTTATATTTCATGTGATTATAAACTTTTAGCATTATTATTCTTCATATTTTGAAGCTAGGCTTTTTGTTATGTTAAAGAATAGTATTTTTCCTGTTGTTCCAGGTCCTAAAGAATCTCAGCTCAAGTTATAATGAAAATATTATTATTTACTAATAATATTGGGTACCTTATTTCTGTTTTATACAGACAGTTCTTGCCCCCCCAGATGTCCAACAGCAATATTTATCAAGTATTCAACACCTCCTTGGAGATGGTAAGATTCTTATTCGTGACCTGTAAACTAGTTCTGATTCATTCATTCGTAGTATTGAGGAATTGAAAAAGTCAACAACGCTTTTATGTTTGTTTTTGCTTTAATAGGCCTGACAGAATTGATCACTGTCATTAAACAAGCTGTGCAGAAGATTTTAGGAAGGTAAGGCATTTTGCTTTGGCTTTTCTGACTTACTGATTCTGATGAATAAAAGAAAAATTCGAATTGTTCTAATGAAGCTAGTGATTTGACAAATGGTGGTCTGCGAAACTCTTAACCTAATATGGACACAGCCCTGCGGGGTTACATTGTGGAATCCATTTTCTTCATCAGTATCAACCTTTTCATACTAAGGGAAAAGATTTAATGTTTCATTGTTTATTGATTGATTTCCAAACAAACCAGAGATATTTGGGTCATGAGATAAAAAACCTGCTTTTAAAAATCTGTGTCTGAGGCTTTTAACTCCCGTTCATACAGTGGGAATTTTCTTGTGAAATCTGCAACAAGATTTTTCTTGGTCCTTAACGGGTAGCTGATTTCTTAATCTACTCTAGTGATTTCACAGTCAGCAGTTTCAGGTTTGACTGGTTGAAACAGGATCTCAGGTAGTAACCTGTTAGGGTAAGAGTGTGTATAGGATGTGTTGTATAGTTTCAATTTATCCCAATTCCCTTTTCTCTGTTTCTAGTGTTTCTCTTAAACATTCTTTGTCCCTTTTGGACTTGGAGCAAAAACTAAAAGAAATCAGAGATCTCGTTGAGCAACATAAATCTTCTTCTTGGATTAATAACGATGGATCCAGATCTTTATTGTGCCATTATATGATGCCAGATGAAGAAACTCCATTAGCAGTTCAGGTGCTTCATTCATAACCATTTAACCAAACGAATTACTCTTTTTTTTTAAGGTTTTTTTCACTATCTCTTAAAATTTAGATTTCTGAGTCTCTTGAAAGGTAAGTGATTGAAAGACATGTATTTCAGTAATTTAAATAAAACCTCATTAATTTAGAAAACAAACTGTAAATGGAACTGACTTCTAGTTAGAAAAAACTTTAGATATTCAGCAGAATTTTATTGAATATTAGTTATGTGACAGACACTAGTATGATTGGGATATAAAATGAATAAGATGTATTAATTACACCTGGGGAACACAGGAGACAAATTCAGTTCCTTTGGCTAGAGCATTTCTGTATGAGGTCAGGTAACAGAAGATAAAGCTGGTAGTTGGGGCAAGATCCTAAAGAGCTTTGTGTGCCAAGATAAAGAGTCTGAACTTCCATTTCAAATTCTAATCAAGCCAGTACCACAATCACATTTGCTTTTTAAGATGAATCAATGATGGCAGTATCTGAATGGACTGAAGGAGTCATCCAGTTGAGAAACAAAGAAGGCCTAATCTAACATTTATCAGCTATGGTGTTGCTATACACTGGTGTGTCCCAGCCAGTTGTGATTTAAGTTATTCATTGGTTAAGAATAATAAAAATGCCAAAGAGTACATGTTATAGACCTCATTTTTAAAAAATTTTATACCTAAGTGGATTGCATCCATTCTTTGCCGTTGAGAGAAGAATATCTCTCACTTAACAATTGGAGAAGTCTTAGACCAGAGAGGCCCCTATGCCATACCTCAGCGTAAAGGTCCTGTTAGAACAAAGACTGCCATGTTTTTCATTGCCTGCGGTTTCCCCCTTGCCCAGAAACCCCAGAGATAGATGTTTGTGGGTACTGAGAGACCCTGCATTCATGAATAGGCCAAAAAAAAAAGCAAACCATGTGAGGAAACCCTGTGAACTGCAGGATGGAGGCTAAATTGAACGAGCAGAACAGACCTGACAGAATTAATGAAAGAAACAGGAGAAAACTTACTTACAAATTAGAATCTCAAGGAGATGCAATAATAGTATTTAAAAAGCTTTCTGGAATGATAAAGCAATTTCCAAATTTTAAAATTCAACAGTGGAATTAAAAAAGAAAATGATTCAAAAGAACGGATGAAGAGAGGGATGATAGACCAAATCTTACCTGAATTAAATTTAAACCTGCAACTTCAGATTGAAAGGACACACAGAGCCTTAGACTAAACTAGATTGATGAGAAAAGACACATACATATCCTGATAAAAAGTCTTAACAATCACAGAAAAAAAATCCCTGGCCTCTGCAACCTCAAAGGCTATTTTTTTCTTTGTAAGTATATTCTAGAAATGTGTCCAAGAGGGGTCAGATAAACAAAGATCTTACTGTGACTCATGTTCTAAATACTGCTTACCTGTGCACATGAACCTTTATAGTGTTTTGAGTTTAACATTTTTTGATTGTTGGTAGAACATAGACTTTTAGGCTTCCTGAACTCCTGAGTTTATTAATATGATTTGTTTCATCATAACCCTGTGCTAATATTTGAAACTCTGAAATGTGGCCTTTTAATTTCACAGGCCTGTGGGCTTTCTCCTAGAGATGTTACCACTATTAAACTACTCAATGAAACTAGAGACATGTTGGAAAGGTATGTATACTGCATGTAACAGAAAGCATGTGTTTCTTTTTTGAATGTACTTATGACCATTTTATAGTTTTTTTTGAACAACGTTCAACATAATATTCTGTTAAAATTAAATTTAAAATCTATTCCCCTGCCTTAAGTAGGATTTCCTACCTAAACTAATAGTCCTCTTATTAGGGTGGGGAGGGAAGCAAAGGTTTTTTTTTTAGGAGACCCATGCCTTGCCCCCACCTACTTTCCTAGCCTAGAGACTCTGATATACTAGTTAAGGAACTGGAAGATAGTTAGCATTTATATTTTGAGGAAGGCTTTCAAGGGTGATTCTCATATGCTCAGTGTGTAGTGGTAAATGGTTAACAACCAGCCCTGTAAAGAAAAAAGACCAGAAACAAATTGTAGCCACAGCAGTGCTGACTACCAACTTGAGGTCACTCAGTGCTGACTTGGAGAGTTGGGAAAAGATGCTCTTGGCAGCCAAAGCTAGCCAGCTCCAGCTAGGCCTCAGGTGTAGACACATGTACACACATGCTAATGTGTATGCACACACACCTGTACTCAATTTTGAGAACTACTTCCCCTAACGCTTTCAGGATAGTCTATAATGTTCCTAAATCTTTGAGTGATAAAAATTTCACATCCTCCCTAAACTGAGTATTACTATTTTAAATTACACAGAAGAGAGCCAGAGTGTTAGAAATGGAAAAAGCATCAGATTATGCATTAGAAGACGAGAGGACCTAGATTCAAGGTTGGCTGTCCTATTTACTATCTGGTCAACCTTGATTGAGCCACTTAACACTCGTTGAGGTAGTTCTATCATTGTGAAATCTTAGTGGTAATACCAGTTCCATCCACTTTATCTTAAGTGATTAAAATATCAAAGTTTCTTTTCAACTAAAGATAATTTAAGATCATTTTTTCTATTTTTTTTCTAGTTCTGTTTTCTGGGCAAATTATATCCTTTGTTTATAATATTTTTTCATAATCTTGAAGAAAATCAGCAAATTTTTAGGTTAACTCAGCTACTGACTCTACTATCTGAATTCATCAAGTTCTAGTCCCTTGACTTTCTACAGTAGCAATCTCCACTTTTTTCTTATTCAAACCACTCCATGAAGCTCTAGAAAAAGGTCATCAGTGAACTTTTCCCAAATCCAGTCAACATGTAATGCTCATCTTACTTGGCCTTTCTCTAGTAATTGACACTGGTGATCAAGGCTTTCTTGAAATTCCTTTCTCTTATGGCTTCAATGAAAAATCTAATTTTTCTCTCAGTTCTCAGATCATTTCTTCTTAGGTTCCTCTATGCCTGCCTTTCCTCTAAATATTAGTGTTTCCCAGGTATTTGTTCTTATTTCATCCTCAGCTGCCCCAAGCAATTTTATATACTCCTACTAATTTACTGTCTGTATGTTAGTAATTCCCAAACTTATAGCCCTAGCCCTCCACTCTCATGAGTTGAATTGAGATTTCTACATGTCGAAGATAGAACTAATCTGTTCAACTAGGCAGTTTCTAACTCTCATAGCATACATATATTATTCTTTATATCAAAGAGTTTTTGTGAGGTACTGACATGATGTAACAAAAAGAGCTTGAACTTTAAGATCAAAAAGGCCTGGGTTCAAATTCTGGCTCCCATATTTACTAATTACATAACCTTTGGACAGATTTCTTCATCCCTCAAGTATCCAGTTCCTCATCTGTTGTACATGTTAATAAAATATTCTGTCTCACTGGGATGATATGATAGAGTATATAAGGCAAACCAATAACCTGTGACTATAAGAGGATTCCTCAAGTGTTTCCTCAAGAGAAGTAATACTATTTATTGATATTTATAAAAATACACTTATAAAGTGCTGCCTAATGTAAGAAAATCTAGCAAAATGCATGAATATTCTCATTGTGTTGTGCTAAATAATAAGCTCACTTTTTATGCTTAACTTTTAAGATTGACTCCTTGATATATTTTTATAGTGTTTTAGTCTAAAAACTAAATTGTGACTAGAAATGTTGGTGGTTGTCAAAGGTAACCACATCGTTATTGAATTTGTGTCCTTTTCGATTGAAAATCTGAAAAGTAACTTATCCTCTTATTTTGTGTAGTCCAGATTTTAGTACAGTTTTGAATACCTGTCTAAACCGAGGATTTAGTAGACTGCTAGACAATATGGCTGAGTTCTTTCGACCTACTGAACAGGACCTGCAACATGGTAACTCCATGAATAGGTAAGAAGACATAAAAGAATGTTATCAGTCTAAAGAATGTTCTAATAAAATAGTGCTTTGGGATGTGTTTATTTTTTGTTCCAGGTAACAAAAATATCTTAGAGGATAAATTTGAATGTTTGTTTTTTCAACAAATTAAACTCTGTTCAACCAATGACTCCTTCATTAGGAGGAGCTCTTTCAGTATTCAATATTAAAACTTTCATTTCTTCCAAAAATTTTGCCACTATATAAAGTACTTAAGTTGTGAAACTATTTTTTCTATAGGCCAAATTTCAATTATTGGGGCTTTTTAGATTTCACTCTTTAGAATACAAAACTGAAAACATTATTTAAGTTTTAATGTTTTCTCTTATATTATTCCAGTACTATAAGCCATAATTAGCCTGTATAATTCAGCCAAGCATTCTTGTTTCTAAATTCCCACTTGATGAATTATCTCCTAGTTCTACAGCCCTTATTGTAGGATTAGGAATGTTTATTTAGTGCAATTGGTAGTGATTTTAATCATAACTATTACTAAGTCATGGATTCACACTGCCAAATGATATCTTATGGTTTTATTATATTCTTATCATCTCAGCATGAGCACCTTGAATCTCCTATTAGGATTTACACTCTTTTGCAGTTTTTTAAGTTAAATTCAGAAAATAATAGGTACTAAATCAATGTTAACTGACTATAAACTCATCTGTTAAAATTAGGGGTAACTAACTGATATGCAGTATGTATGTGCAATGTCCAATTTAATTCTCAAATACACAGGGCAAGATTATTGTATTTGCCCGGTTCTCTGGGACCCATCTTTATTATACAAAAAGGAATAATTTGCAGTTAACATTGAGGATTTGGAATGCCTAGCATCATAAAATTTATTTTCTGAAGCAATTTAAATATCATCCTAAAATGTTTTTTAGCAGTTCTTTAAATTATCAAAAAAAAATTTCAGCCTCTATAAAATACTCCCTAAATCAAGGTGCTCCAGTCAACAAAATTTCACTATAATCTCTACCTAGCAGAAGTATTAGTCATTTCCTGAGTAGTTATAAGAATTGTAATAGTTGATATAATATAAACAAATACTTGATCTTATACACTAAAGAATTATAAAAATTATGTTACAATTACATCAGCCATTGATAGTCTTTTCTGAACTCCTGTAGTACTCATTATCACTCCTGTAGTACTCAGTGTTTATACTTAACTATTGGCAAAGAAAGAAAATATCACTAATTATGTGTACTACAATTAATAATCCAGAACCCTCAAGAGAATCAACAGAAAAATGATGTAAACTAATAAAACATTAAATTTTACATATATATGTATATATTACATATGTATATATTTATGTATATACTATATATACAACATGTGCATATAATATATGTGTATATATAAACATATATATATATAATATTAAAAGTTTTCCTATCACAAGAAACAACCCAATAGAAAATATGATGGATAAACATGGGATGTAAAAGAAAAACTATGCACTTAAAGTACGAATATATATATGAGTCCTAAATAAAATATAAAATGAAATCCAGAAATATATAGCAGTAATAATAGTGACCAGTACTTCTGTTTTCTTTTTCTACATACAAGTATGATAGGTATTTTTCAGAACATTATCTCATTGAATTCTTAAAATAGCCCTAGGAAGTAAGTACTAGTATCTTCCTCTTGCCACAGGTGAGGAAACTAAGACAGAGAAAAATTAAATAATTTGTGGTCACGCAGCCAGCGAGTAGTAAAGCCAGATGTTCACTCACATTTGTCTCACATCAGAGCCTGGAATTTCTAGTTATTCTCCAAGACTGTGACTAATTAGGGTTTATTTTAAGAATGCAAGGAAGTTTAAACATTAAGAAAGTTATTACACTAATTCATAACATTAATAAGTTAATAGGACAAAAAACAAGCATCATCTTCAGTGTTGCTGAAAAAGCATTCAATAAAATATAACTTTTATTACTGATAAAACCTCTTCTAGAAATAAAAAATCCTTTTTATATAATAAAATATTTGAAATCAAAAGCAAATGTTATACTTAATGGCAACACACTAGAATTATTTCCATTAAATTAAAAACAGTATAAAGATGGTCACTATTGTCATATTTATTCAGCATCATTTTATTATTCTAACCAGTGCAGTAAGACTAGGAAGAGACAATTTTGAGAACCAAATTCAGGAATGCCAGTGATTTTTATATATTTATTTTGCGAAGAGACACTTACTGAATGTTTATTACTGTATAATAAACTGTTAGTTGACTCTTGATTTTCTAAGTTAAATTCTTATCTTCAGAAAATGACATTAGTTTCAGAAAGGGAGAGAAAAAAGTTATTGTTATATGAAAGTGACATGATTTTATACTTAGAAATCCAAGAGAATCAGCTAAAATTTGTAAAGTTAGCTTCCCAAAATTAATCTATAAATGTGGTCAAAGTACCATCAAAATCCACTGAGGATTAGAGAGTGGTTGCTTTGTTATTTTTGAACCTGAAAAATTGATAGTACTGGGCTTCCCTGGTGGTGCAGTGGTTGCGAGTCCGCCTGCCAATGCAGGGGACACGGGTTCCTGCCCCAGTCCCGGAAGATCCCACATGCCCCGGAGCGGCTGGGCCCGTGAGCCATGGCCACTGAGCCTGCGCGTCCGGAGCCTGTACTCCGCAATGGGAGAGGCCACAACAGTGAGAGGCCCGCATACCGCAAAAAAAAAAAAAAAAAACTGATAGTACTAAAGGAGGAATAAAGGGCTGAGAATACTCAAGAAATTATTGAAGAAGTAGAGCAATGAATACTTTCCCTATAGAACATGTATTATAAGGTACAGTTATTCAAATAATATGTTACTAGGAATAGATGAATCAGTGAAATACGATATAAAATCCAGAAACAGGCTCTAAAATATACAAGATATAGCATATGATAAAAGTTAGGAAGAGATGTATTATTTAGTAAATAACGGTAAGACAGTCATGGTAAGATGACTAATTGTAAAATAAAGTTAGAGCCCTTCTGTACCATACTTATAGCCAGAAACAAAAACAAAAGCAAAAACCAGGGGGTTTAAACAATCAAAACATAAATGAAGTGATAGAAAACAGGTGAATATTTAGCTGATCTCAAGATGGAGAAAGTTTTTCTAAGAATGAAAGTAAAGAACTTTATATGAATAAAATAATGTTTGGCAGTAAAATTTAAAAGTTAAAGATCAAGTAAGTTATAACTTTATAATCAATATTAAATGCAAATGATATATTGGGGAAGTATTTGCAAATTATATGCATCATATACAGAGGTTAATAGCATTATATACACATCAGTTAAGGAAGGAAACCCAAAGAAGGAGATGGTCAGAGACACAAACATAATTCACAAAAGAGCATGTAGAAATGACCAATTTGTCCATTTATCTAAAATCTGTTTATTAAACATCTGCTATTTATCAAGTACTTTACTAAGTCTCTGTCCTCATGGATCTTATAATCTAGTAGGAGAAACAGACAGTAAACATAATTGCATAAACTATGATAAGTGTTATATAGGAAAAGAATGTTGAGCATATAATAGAAGTATTTGAACAAACATGGAAAGTCAAGTAGAGTTTGCAAGGAAATAATTTGAACAAGAACAAAAAGATGAGGTCTTGGATAGAGTGAGGCAGTTGACATTCAGAGCAGAAGTCATAGCGCAAAGACTTTGAAGACAGGAGGACCACAGTACACTTCGAGGACCTGGAAGACCAGTGTGGCAGCTGAAAGGATGGAACTAGGGAAAGAATGGTGTGAGATGAAGTTGGAGAATTCAGCACATACAGGTTATGATTGTCAGCTTGAGAATGCTGGGGAGCCACTAGAAAAGTGGCAGGAGAGTGACAGGATGGGATTTACATTGTAGGATCACTTTGATTGCTTTGTGAAGGTGGAATTGGGAAAGTAGACATTGGGGGTGGGACATAGCAATGGATGAATGAAACTTTTATTAATCATGTCAACAAGTATGTTTTGAGCACACACTGCACCAGGCCCTTTACAAAGTGCTAGGATAATACAGTGAGTGAGGTGGGCATGAAACCACATGGACCTTGTGTGGTAGTGCTGTCTTCAATTTCTGTGGAAGACAAATTCACTAACATATAAAGAGACACATCAAACAAAAATCATGACAGGTTTTGAAAAATGCTGCAAAGGTACCAAGGGGGAGAAGTGGCGGGGTGGGGGGTGGGATGGTGAGATGAATTGGGTGATTGGGATTGACGTGTATACACTACTATGTATAAAATGGATAACTGTTAAGAACCTACTGTATAAAAAATAAGTTAAATTTAAAAATTCAAAAAAAAAAAGAAAAATGCTGCAAAGGTACTGTGAAGGAGAATAATGACTGATCTCTTCAGGAATGCATAAATCTCTCCACTTTTTTCAATGCAATCCCTATCAAACTACCACTGGCATTTTTCACAGAACTAGAATGAAAAATTTCGCAATTTGTATGGAAACACAAAAGACCCCGAATAGCCAAAGCAATCTTGAGAACGAAAAAAGGAGCTGGAGGAATCAGGCTCCCTGACTTCAGACTATACTACAAAGCTACAGTAATCAAGACAGTATGGTACTGGCACAAAAACAGAAATATAGATCAATGGAACAGGATAGAAATCCCAGAGATAAACCCATGCACATATGGACACCTTATCTTTGATAAAGGTGGCAGGAATGTACAGTGGAGAAAGGACAGCCTCTTCAATAAGTGGTGCTGGGAAAACTGGACAGCTACATGTAAAAGTATGAGATTAGATCACTCCCTAACACCATACACAAAAATAAGCTCAAAATGGATTAAAGACCTAAATGTAAGGCCAGAAACTATCAAACTCCTAGAGGAAAACATAGGCAGAACACTCTATGACATAAATCACAGCAAGATCCTTTCTGACCCACCTCCTAGAGTAATGGAAATAAAAACAAAAATAAACAAATGGGACCTAATGAAACTTCAAAGCTTTTGCACAGCAAAGGAAACCATAAACAAGACCAAAAGACAACCCTCAGAATGGGAGAAAATATTTGCAAATGAAGCAACTGACAAAGGATTAATCTCCAAAATTTGCAAGCAGCTCATGCAGCTCAATAACAAAAAAACAAACAACCCAATCCAAAAATGGGCAGAAGACCTAAATAGACATTTCTCCAAAGAAGATATACAGACTGCCAACAAACACATGAAAGAATGCTCAACATCATTAATCATTAGAGAAATGCAAATCATAACTACAATGAGATATCATCTCACACCAGTCAGAATGGCCATCAACAAAAAATCTAGAAACAATAAATGCTGGAGAGGGTGTGGAGAAAAGGGAACACTCTTGCACTGCTGGTGGGAATGTGAATTGGTTCAGCCACTATGGAGAACAGTATGGAGTTTCCTTAAAAAACTACAAATAGAACTACCATATGACCCAGCAATCCCACTACTGGGCATATACCCTGAGAAAACCAAAATTCAAAGAGTCATGTACCAAAATGTTCATTGCAGCTCTATTTACAATAGCCCGGAGATGGAAACAACCTAAGTGCCCATCATCGGATGAATGGATAAAGAAGATGTGGCACATATATACAATGGAATATTACTCAGCCATAAAAAGAAACGAAATTGAGCTATTTGTAATGAGGTGGATAGACCTAGAGTCTGTCATACAGAGTGAAGTAAGTCAGAAAGAAAAAGACAAATACCGTATTGTAACACATATATATGGAATTTAAGAAAAAAAAATGTCATGAAGAACCTAGGGGTAAGACAGGAATAAAGACACAGACCTACTGGAGAACGGACTTGAGGATATGGGGAGGGGGAAGGGTGAGCTGTGACAGGGCGAGAGAGAGTCATGGACATAGACACACTAACAAACGTAACGTAGATAGCTAGTGGGAAGCAGCCGCATGGCACAGGGATATTGGCTCAGTGCTTTGTGACAGCCTGGAGGGGTGGGATAGGGAGGGTGGGAGGGAGGGAGACGCAAGAGGTAAGACATATGGGAACATATGTATATGTATAACTGATTCACTTTGTTATAAAGCAGAAACTAACACACCATTGTAAAGCAATTATACCCCAATAAAGATGCTAAAAAAAAAAAAAGCATTCCCTCAAATCTTAGCACAGCATACTAGTTAGATACCATAGCTTCAGCATTTTCATGATATTTAAAAGGAAAATTTTAGTGTAGTCCCAGGTTTAAATGTATGAAATGTGATATTTTATGTAATAAATCAAGTCTTTAACCCACACACAAAAAGTAGTTTCATTATTTAACAGTCATTATATATATAGTCACACATAACATTCATTCATTCATTCATCCAGGAAATGTTTATTGAGCATTTACAGGTTAGAAGGTCATTGCTGTAGTCTAGAGAAGAGATAATGCCTAGTGTGGATAGGTTTGGCAATGGGGAGAAGTAGACACATTTAAGAAATATTGAGGATTGTGGAGAGGCTGGATATAGGCAGGAGAAGGAAGTACCGATGATCCCAGGTTTCCTACTTACTCAGCTGACTAGATGACAGTACAGTTCACTGAAGTAGAGGGAAAAAACATTTGACATTGCTAGTAATTAAGAGAAATACAGAGCAAAACTGTGAGATGCCATTTTCAGCTATCAGACATATGAAGGTTAAAGAAAAAGATAATGCTTGATGTAGAAAGAAGGCATGATAGAGCAGGTATCCTCATAAACTGTTAGAGAAGCAGAGAGCATTTGGCAATATACATTTTAAAGCTTAAAAGCATTCATACCCTTCGACCCAGTAATTTACTGTAAATACAAAAAGTTATTTATATTAAGGAATATTAGGCAAAAACTTAAATGCCCAACTGTAGGGAGCTGATGATATAAATTGTCACAGCTAGAGGATGGATTACTATATAATTATTAAAAAACAGACAAAAACTTTGGAAGAACTTTTAATGAGATGGAAAAATGATTATAACCTGTGAATAAAAATGCAAAACAAGTGTTGCTTGGGATGTTATAGTTGTGTGTTAAAAACACAAAAAGTATAGATATATATATATAAAAAATTACTGGAAAAAATTAATTATGATGTCAATTGACATCATAGTTGTTATTTCTAGGTGGTAGAATTATATGTGGTTTATATTTTCTTATTAATACATTTCTATAAGTACTTTTCAATGACTATTACTTTTATAATTAAAATATTAAGTTCCTATAAGATAATTTAAGAAAATAATTATTACTGTGATGATTTTTCAGTCTTTCCAGTGTCAGCCTGCCTTTAGCTAAGATAATTCCAATAATAAATGGACAGATCCATTCAGTTTGCAGTGAAACACCTAGTCATTTTGTTCAGGTAAGAGGAAAGCTTGGGGGTATTATTAAAAACAGACTGTACTCTTGGTTGTGATCCTATTTGTCCAACATAAAATTACATTTCTCTTCTATGATATTTGTTCAAAGAAACCAAAAACTTGAAACCACATGTAGAGTATGGTAGCATGACCCATGAGAGTAATAATGTATCATGGCACTTTTATGAGGTTGGGAATACCTTTCTCCATGTTATAGTCCAACACGTGTTAGACAGACTACATTTTAGTCCAAATACATTCTAGTGGTCAGTTGAATTTACAGTGTTACTGTTTTGCATTAAGCTGTGCTAGTAGAAAAGTTGAGCCTTGAGGCAAATCAGCGAACTAGTTCCTCGCATTTTGAGGAAAAATTGAAAATTTTTATGGGAAAGGTAAAGCATCTTAATAGCTAATAAATACAACAATTAATAGTGCACCAATAATCTGCTCATTAAAAACTGCATACTCAGTAGGTTATTTAAATTTTTCATTGGACTACCTATAACTCCATCTCCTTTCTTAGGAAAGCATTTTAGAATACATTGAGTAAGACTAATTTTATTAAAAGGACAACTTTGAATCCATAGGTTTTTTTCCAAGTCACTTGCAAACTTGGAAACTGTACAACAAGTAATAAATTACCTGCAATACACCTCAGTTCCAAACCACTGCCATAATGTGCAGTGCAAAGAGACCCTAGGCCTAAGTGTAAAGATGGCATCTTCTCAGTATCGTTTATCTCTGTGGATTTCTACTTGAGGACATGAAGAGTCCTGGGACTATGGGTTGTAATTCTTCCTTTCTCTGTATAGTGTCATTAGCTTGTCCTTAACATGCTACTTTTCCTCACTCCTTCAGTCTTCTGTGTCATCCTCTCACCCATGAGAATTAGCCATTCATATTTCAGAAGAAAGAATGAATAAGGCTGATCTCATTTCACTTAATTTTAAGCTTAATTTAAGCTCAAAAAATCTTAATTAAAAACTTAGTTTTAAATTTTCTGTTTATTTTTTTTAATTTTTACATGTATATTAGTGTGAGAAAAAAAGTTATAACTTCTGGCATTTAAACCTTTATCTTTCTCCATTTTCATGAAGTCTCTGGCTTCATCAGTAAGCTGTTCATCTTGACAAGTGGGAAATACAGCTAAGCGTAATACAACACCAGCTCTGGTGCTTAAGTAATTTATGTTCTACATTAATTAAAGTCTGTATAATTGAGAATGAAGACAAAAGGTTTCAACCTAGTAAAAACATCATTGATACTAATGCTTAGTAAATTTTCTTAGTGTGACTGGATGTAGATTGAGTTTATAAACTAGACCATTAATTGACAAGACTTCCACCAATTTTTTTAACTATGATTTCTATGAGTTAAAATGCCACGTGGTATTCAGAGAATTTAACCTTGAATTTGTGAGAACAAGACTTACCTAAGCTCACTTGGGTTTTCTGATGCTTAGGAGAGAACACAAAGGATAGGTTCACTTCTTGTTTCTCTGCTGCTCACAGGGCACTTAATGGTTTCTGTTGTCATAGATCCTTTCACTATCTGGAGAAGCCTGTGGACGCCTCCTCAGAATAATGCCTATAAATGCATATTGTAAAATACGTAGGTTTTAAAGAAAACCAATTGCATACAGTTTTAAAATACTTTTAAAAATCAGATTTACGATATAGCAATATTGCTTCTTTGTTCATGCATTAAGTAACAAGATGTAATGGCACTCCATGTAACTTCCACAGCTGTCTATCATATGATGTAAAAATGTCTGATTTCTACTAAAGGCAAATTCAGAGGTTCTGCTGCTACTATCAGTTTGTTGCTTACATTCATAACTGAAGGAAATGCTAGATTTTAGTTGAAGGTTAATGAAAATAAAGATGTAATTTTTTCCTTATCTACATTCACAGATCCCTTAAGAACCCCTGTTCTCAGGTGTATATGTGTGATTATGTATGTGTGTATATGTAATATATGATATACTACATATATTCTATGTTAGAAAGTAATATACCTCAATCATGTCATGTCAGCTTCCAGCAAAAGTACCTTTAGACTTGTATAGTGTTGTAATCATTTATTCAACAGATACTCTTCTAGCACTTGACACACACAGAAATCCATTTGAAGACTATTTTGGGTCATCTTCTCTAAGCCACACTTGAATACTTATCATATCCACTATCTCTCACGTAAGAACTTAAACAATAAACATCTCCAGGAATTTATTATAAGAAAAACTACTTCTTTCATTAAATGGTTTTCTTTTTGGCCTTAATGCCACAAAACTTAGAGCTAACTTTGTTGCTTGATTACAGAAATGAATTCTGATTATCTGTTCTTTTTATAAACTGTAATGTTTTATTGTCGTCTTTGCTAGGATCTGTTAATGATGGAGCAAGTGAAAGACTTCGCTGCTAATGTGTATGAGGCCTTTAGTACTCCTCAACAACTGGAGAAATGATTTTTTCCTTCAGGAAGAACTACAGTGGAATTCATTTGCTTTAAAAAATACACTGAATAAATCAACTATATAGAGGGTAATGATTTGGTACTGAAATATCTAATAAAAATATATTCATAATCAAAGTCTTCATTTCATAATAAAATAGATTTATTTGGCATCTTAATATATTTTTTTAAAGTCATCAACAAACTGGTTTTTGTGGGCATATCTGAGTGTACACAGGGCAAATGTCAGAATTGTTAATAATTTGTTACACCATGGATATTAGTTCCAAACTGATTAATGTAGATACTTCTTTTATATAATAGGAAATTCAGTATACTTTGACATTAATACTGAGGTAAAATCTGTTTGGGAAGTAGGTGTGAAGTCTGGAAAATAATGCTATTTAATCATTAAGTTCTCTGGACTACAGTATACAGGAGTGAATCAGACTTCCAGTTAGTATTCAAAGGGATAAGTTATTTGTCTTAAATATACCTGATTGAGGACTTCGTTTTTTTAGAGAAATCAGTTAATGTAGCAACTGTGATCTGGACTTCCCTGGCAGTCCAGTGGTTAAAACTCCCTGCTTCTCCTGCAGGGGGAACAGGTTCGATCCCTGATCCCTGGTCGGGGGAACTAAGATTTTGCATGCCGCATGGCACGGCCAGAAAAAAATAGGGAACAACTATGATCAGCAATTTTTTTCTTTACTGTTGTTAACAATCCTTAGGAAACTACATATTGATTTAGGGGCAAAAATTGTGTTGATGCCGTTTACTCACAGCTATGATTAACTACTGTACATAGTTTCATTCATTTTTTGTAAATAATTTTAATAACTTACTTTGTATTGATTTTGAACAGTGAATCTTATTGCAATAAAGTATTTTAGTAAAATACGGTTTTATTGAGTTAATACTTTACAACTATTAATTTATTTGTCCCATAGCATTTTTGCTGTTATTTTTGGAGATTACACTAGTTTTCAAGTTTCATTTTAACTGGTAATTGTTGCTTTCTTTTAACTTATTTGTTTAGAAAAAATAAATAGCATTTCCTTCTGAAAAGAAATAATTCATTGTTCTAGTAAATCTATAGTTCTTTATATGGGTAATTAGAGCAGAAATAAATGAATCATGATCGTCATTATATTAGATATATTTTCAGTAGCATAAGAATATTTTCAGTAGCATCATTTTATGTTGTTTTATTTCTCTAACATATAACATATAGCTAAATAGTAGAAGGTAGAAAATGAATTGTGAAGTCTCTTCTAAGGCCAGGTTAGGCCTGAAGCCAACCACTAGGGAATCTATGCCTAGAATATTTTTTTAAAAAAACAAAAAACAAAACAAAAAAAACAGAAAAAACAGATGTAAAAGTGGAGAGGAGAGCAAATGCTTCTTTTCAAAATTTGACAGAATATAATGATGTTATTTCTAATAGGGTGGTGGAAAAACTATATTTTGGAAAATTAGTAAATGTGTGTGTAATAGGGCATGCATCTCTTCCAGCAATATTAACCCAGGATTTCATCCAAGGAAATTTTGAGAATGAACAGGTGCAGCCTTGTTAAGGATAGAAAGCTGATCATCTGAAAATTATCACCTGGAATCATCTACCTCTGTAGAGTTGTAGCAGTTTTAGAGATGACAAGGTAAAAACCACATGTATTTAAAGCTAATTGGACTTAGACATTATAAATTTGTCTTCTAATTGTACAGTAGGAGCCCTTTTATCTGGGACCCTTAGTTGTTTGGTTAATCCAAGAAGTCATTTAAAGCAGGGTATCATTTAAAAAATAACACATGTATTCTTAGATATTTTAACTTAAAATATAAATAATCTTTATTTGCCAGTTATTGAATGTAGGACCCATGTCTTTTCTACCTTTTCAGTGTAGGTCTGCTTCTAAGGGTTCTCTAATTGTCTTTCTTATACAGATCACATGTATTAACATTATATAGTTGTAAACCAGGGGTACAGAATTCTTGTAGATTTTTACTATATTTCCCTTCAGTCTTTTACAACTTTTTTTTTTTTTTTGGCTGCGTTGGGTCTTCGTTGCTGCGCGCAGGCTTTCTCTAGTTGTGGCGAGCGGGAGCTACTCTTCATTGCAGGGCGCGGGCTTCTCTTTGCAGTGGCTTCTCTTGTTGCAGAGCACGGGCTTTAGGCGTGCGGGCTTCAGTAGTTGTGACTCGCGGGCTCTAGAGCGCAGGCTCAGTAGTTGTGGCACACGGGCTTAGTTGCTCCATGGCATGTGGGATCTTCCCAGACCAGGAATCAAACCTGTGTTCCCTGCATTGGCAGGTGGATTCTTAACAACTGTGCCACCAGGGAAGTCCTTTTACAACTGTTTTACCCACAATTAATTAACCAGTACATTTAAATTGGAAAAAAAAAAGGCAACATATGTTTATCTAGTTTTTCCAAAGTATTCAACTTGGTTTTCACAGAAACTATAACTGTTCACACTCATTTCATCTGCTTATGCAACATGATAAAAAGTTCTACTGGCATAATCAGTTTGGTAACTATAGTAGTTTCCTAGAACTGCCATAACAAATTACCACTAACTGTGTGGCTTAAACAATAGAAATTTATTCTCTCACCATTCTGGTGCTTAGAAATCCAAAATTAAGGTGTCAGCAGGGCCATGCTCCCTCTGAAGACTCTCAGGAAGAATCCCTCCAGTCCTTCCTTGACTCTTCCAGCTTCTGGTGGCCCCAAGAATTCCTTGGCTTTGTAGTAGCGTAGTCTCTGCTTCTGTCTCCATATGGTCATCTTTTACATGCTTGTGACCCCTGCATCCAGTATGATCTTACTTCAATATTTACTTTAATTGCATCTGCAGAGACACTACTTCCAAGATCATATTCTGAGCTTTTGGGTAGACGTTAATTATTGGGGAACACTATTCAACCCATAACAGTAACGAACTCAACTAACCCTTGGTAAACATATATTGCAGCAAGTGAAAATCAAGGTGAAGCATGTGCCAGACAGAAGCCTACTAACTGAAAGCCTGCAGCTTGCCTGGGCGTCAATCAGTATGCTTTTCCAAGAAAATGGAGAGCATCCGTTAATCTAGTGAGTTGGGTAAATGGAGATTACTTAAAACAGCTTCTACTTTCTCCTTCAAACTTGCATAAATGTGTTGGTTACTGTATATATATAAAAATCTGATATGAACAATTATTTATTTTTTTGCAAGTTAGGAAGGTTTTCATCTAACCAGGTCTTTTACTTACAAAATTGAAATGAACAGAAGGCAAAACATCTGTCTTGTTTTCTATTGTCCTAATTCATATTTATTTGATTAGCCTGACCTTTTAAAGTAATTGTGTTGCTTCAATGTGGCACTCATAAGAAAATGAGAGTCTTATTAAAGTGATATCCATATTTTAAATGATATCAATGTCTAAATCATTCAGTCTAATAATCTAGCTTTGCTTGCCTTCAATATTTCTCATCATTAAAGAAAAATCCAAAGTTACTGAAATTCAAAACAAGTCAATTTTGTGCCTATTTAGTAACTCTGGGAAAAGGCACAATTGCTTGGGGGGTTAAGGACTATTGGCTAAAATAGGTAATAAGAGCTCTGGTTTTTAATTATCCTTACTATAATTCCTGCCCTCCATACCAATGATAATGCTAAGAATTTGATGGAATATTTTAAAATGCTTGTTATGAGTCCCACTTATAGTATATTTCACATATAAGCAAGATATACCTTAAATAAACTTAAATTTGGTGTCTCATTCTGTTTCATATATAATGTCTGGTTATTAGCAAAGCATTTTATCAGCACCTCTGAATGCTGAGCTGTATTTTATCATTTAGCTCCCTCACAGCTACCCATTAACTAAACCCTATACCTAACTATAATTTGCTTAAATAGTTCCATTTTCCCTCTATTTGTAAAGGTCAAGATGGACAGGGTAGGAATTTAAATGATTGACAGGTTTTTAGTCTCAAAAATACTTTCTTCAGGGCTTCCCTGGTGGCGCAGTGGTTGAGAGTCTGTGCTTCGCAACGGGAGAGGCCACAACAGTGAGAAGCCCGTGTACCGCAAAAAAAAAAAAAAAAAAAAAACTTTCTTCAAACAAACAGATGACCTCACTTTTATGTTAAGATTCTTCTAACCCTGTTTATTTGGGTTTGAGGGCTTTTTTCCTTTTTTTGTTTTTCCTTAGTCTAGTGTTTGGGATCATGTAAATCTGTCTTTGGACCTCTAATAAAATGTTACTTGGGATTTAGAACTCTTAAAGTACTTATTCATGTAAATACTTTGGCATGGTTTCAAAATTTTGATAGTTGTAGAAACTTCAGCAATGAATAATTTTTTTTAAGATTTTCAACTTCAAGATGATTTTAGAAAATAAATATGAATAGTATTTTATTTCCCTGTCTACTTGAAGCATTTATAGGGAACAATGAGATGTCCACATTTGATTGATATGACAAAATGAAGCCTGTAGCACTTCAAATAAAGATCTAGCCATGTGGAACATCTTTTGTTAAGGGGAGTAAGTTCTTTAATCAGTGTTTCTTTAAATTTACATCAGTATTATTTTTGCTTCATTCTTAGGGAAGATCTGAATAGACTTCCTAATTTTCAGCTAGCTGTTCAATTTGCTTAAAAGCATATACAGGAAGTAAATTTATTAATTTAAATTGGTCCTCAAATTAGCCCACCCACAAAAATAGGCCCATACCTCCAATCCCACACACTCACCTCCCCCTGCCAAAGAAAAACGTGGAAGAATACATACTAAAATATTAGTAGTGGTGATCTTAACAGTGATTTTGCCTTTAAGCATTTCTGTATAATTTTAAATATCTATAGTGAACATATCAGTTTTATTACCAAGAGGGAAAAAAAGACAAATTTTTTTTATAAAAAGAAAATTACTGTAAGCATTGGAAATAAAATATTAAGCCAAATTTATTATATACCTATGAACCTCTATTAGTCGGCTAGGGTTGCCATAATAAATACCACATATAGGATGGCTTAAACAACAGTAATTTATTTTCTCACAGTTCTGGAGGCTGAAAGATCAAGGTGTCAGCAGGTTTGGTTTCTCTCGAGGCCTCTGTCCTTGGCTTGCAGATGGCTACCTTCTCACTGCATCCTTACATGGTCTTTCCTCCATATGCTTGCATCCGTGCTCTTCCTCTTCTTATAAGGACTCCAGTCATATTGGATTAAGGTCCCACTCTTATGACTTCATTTAACCTTAGTTACTTCTTTAAAATCTCCAAATACAATCACATTGGGGCTTAGGGCTTCAACATGTGAATTTGGCAGAAGACACAACTCAGTCCTTAACACCACCAATTCCTCACTACTCTGAAACAAAATCCCCACCTCTGAATCACACGTGGAAATAAATTCAGTGTGAAGGGACGTCAATAGCAAAGTGCACTGGAGAGTTAAACCAGTTATGTGAGTAATTTAGGAAATTCTGGGCCAATTTTACATTTGCTTTCTCTGTGTGCTACAATTATAGAAACCTGATACATTCTAGTCTTAGATATAACTGCATCAGGAAGCACTCTACTGCAAATCAGGTCACATTAGTTAGTGCTAGAGCCCAGCCCCACTTACAGGGCATCTGATGAACAGTTAGCTGAGGCAGTTCTACCATGATGCCATTTTGCTCCAAAGGAGTCCATTGAAGTGGCTGTCCATGTCCCAGTAGTTCAACCTGAAATTAAAAACATACACACAAATGTCTCCAAGTGTATCTCTGACTCCCTCACTTTATTCGGAAGGAGTGGTTGATATCTCTTAAAAAGCAATGTGGACAGAAGATTCATTTTTTACTTTTATTTAGTGGATTACAAGCTGTTTTAAAATGAGTGTATACATCTGTCTTGCTCCCATATTACTCTTAAAAGTGTGCAGGATTTGGGGAAGAATTGTAAAGATTGAATAGTGTCAGAGTAGAGAAAATTATTCTCAAACCAATCTGCACGACTAAGGCCTGCCCAGTTCTCACACAGAATGTTTGAAGAAAGGCTCAGCTTCCTTATCCAGCCACCATTCCCCCCAAGATGTTCCAATAACCTCCACTAATCAACAATACCTAAGTGTGATCAATTATTACTGTAACTGTTCTATATTCTTCATCTTATACAAGGTGAATTTCAATAAGTAGTTTTCTATATATCTGTGGTTATTTTGAACCAGAAAACTTTGCTTATCATGTAGAGTAACATAAAAACAAAACCCGTGACCTTTCAAATAACACTATTGATGGCAGCCAAAGAGAGCATAAATAAAATAAAAAGATAATGTCATGCCCAGGACACTAAGCTGTAATTAAACATCAGATCTGAACTCATCTCCTTTTCTGCCTGATTGGCCATAAGTGTTAGAAATGAAATATGGAAAAATGATGCAAGGAAAAGCATTTGGACAATTCACATCCCAGAAAATTTTCAGTTTCTTAAAAATAATCTATAAAATATATCAAAGTGAACTCGATGCCAGAGCTGATGGTTAAAACTGTGAGATTAACCTTTAATTTTCCCCCAGTTTTTTGTGAACTTGAAATGGTAGGGCCATGACATCTCATAGTTATTCAGATGTGTTCTGGGGTGGGATGTCAGGGGAAGAATCTGGACTCCAGTTTTACGAAAAGATTCATTTTGGATGCATGCAGTGAGCCTGAACAACATAGAATGACTGTGAAGAAGATATTTTAATTGATATGCATGGAGATAATATAGCCGTTTTATAGGTTTGGTTTTCTGGGAAATGAAAGAAAACTTTCAAAGGTTTTTGCCAAACATTGCCATTGATGAAGTCCATTTTTAAATTACTCTTATGAGGTATAAGAGGAACACATATAAGGCTCACCCTGAAGTTAAAAGTTATGTCTTCATCAGGTTATTCTAGGCAGCAAGTTAAAGGAACAATAAAGACAAAATTCCCTCTTACCTCTGTTGCCCCCAGAGTAGCTTTGGGCTGACCAAGAAACAGCTGTCCTGATGTGGGCCATTTGAGAAACATGGCATAGACCAATTTGTTTTTAGGTTTGGACGTGTACCTGGTTAAAAGGGAATAAAAGCATAGTAATATTTCTCATTATTTATGGGTCAGGTCTAGAATTATTTAACAGAGATACTTCCATTCAGTAAATATTTACCAATGTTTTTATTAATAGAGTGAAGGAAAACTAGCCCGATGGTAGCATAAAAAGCACCAGAAGGGTTCTGATCCCAATTCCCGTGTATGTGTGTGGAGTGGGGAGAAGTTCCCCACACCACCAAGCAATTCTCGGACACTAACTGGGTGTCCTACAATTCAACTCAATTCTGACACCATCTACCCAGATATAGTGTCAGATTCTACAGGTTAAGGGTTTAGTCCTACAAGACTGCCCCCTCCCCAAATTCAGACACCAGTCACAAGTCCAGATTGTCACCTGGGCTTCTGACCCACAGGCTATAGATTGGAGCTTCCTACGACCCCCTCCTTGAGTTCAACTAATTTTCTAGAGCAGCTCACAGAATTTACAGAAACATTTTACTTCCTGTATTACAGGTCTATTATAAAAGGATATATCTCAGGAACAGCCAGATGGAAGAGATGCACAAGGCAAGGTATGTGGGAAGGGGCAGGGAGCTTCCATGCCCTCTCCAGGTGCTCCACTCTCCCTGTACCTCCACCAATCCAGAAGTTCTCTAAACCTCATCCTTGGGATTTTTATGGAGGCTTCATTAGTCATTATTAATTAAATCAATGACCACTGATGATTGGTTCAACCTCCACCCTCTCACCCCTCCCTGGAGGCCATGGGTGGGACTGAAAGTTCCAACCCTCTAATAACATGGTCGGGTCTCCTGGCAACCAGCCCTCATCCTTTGGTAGTGTCCAAAATCACCTCACTGACATAACAAAAGACACCTTTATGGCTCTCATCGCTTAGGAAATTCCAAGAGTTTTAGGAGCTCTGTGCCAGAAACAGAAAAAGACCAAATATATATTTCTTATTATAAATCACAATTATCACAGCACCTGTCTTCCCCACTTCCCCAGTGCTAAAAGGAAGTTCTTGGAACCGAGATTTTTCTAGTACTACTCTTCTTCATCAGACTTTTCTCATGGAGCTGGAAACAGGTGGGGGAATGTGAGCAAAGAGCATAAGATGCAAGAATAGATGGCTTTCCACCTGATGATCAAATCTTCATACTCCTTCATTCAACAGGTATGTATCTGTCAATGCTGGGCCCAGTACCGTGCTTGGTGTTAAGGATACAATAGAAAACAAAACACACTTAGTTCTTCTTCTTGTAAAGCTTAGACTAGAGTGAGGGAGAGAGACATCAAATAATCACACAAATAATATAGAAGGGTGAATTTTTATAAGCACTATGAAAGAAGAGGAAGTTGAAAGATTATAACAAAGGCATGTTTTTACGTTATACCATTAGCAAGAAAATGACATTTAATCTGAGACTTAAAGGATGAATGTGAGCAAAAGGGAAAAGGTGAGAAGAGTAAGGTCTAGACAAAGAAAACAGAATTCATTCATTTTTTCACTCAATTATTTGACAAATATTTATTGACATCTTAAAATGTTAATCACTGTTTCAGAGCTGGAGACATAGCATTGAACACAGTCCCTGTCCTCATGGAGCTTACATGTAGTGGAGAAAATTAGAATGAGCAGAAAAATGTATGTCAGATGATGATTAAATGTTATGGAGAAAACTGAAGCCCAGTAAGAAGAATAGAGCATGCCTGTGTGAAAATTGATAAACAGGAAGCTCAATTAAAATAGAGTCAGGAGACCAGAGAGGGGAGCTCCCATGCCCTGCAACAATAGCAGAGCCCACATGAAGTAGGAAGGCTCCTCTTATTACCTGGCAACAACTCAGCCAATGAAAAGCCATGGACTCTTCATTTACTATAGCTTTCCCAGCTTCCTTTTCCCCCCAGTAAAAGAGTTCTCCTTCCCTTGCTGTGCAGGGACTTACATGTGGCTTGCCACGTTTGCAGACCCCAAATTACAATTCCTTGCTGATCGCAAATAAACCCACTTTTGCTGGAGAAATAACTGGCAGTCTATTTTAGGTCAACACTACGTTGGCAAAAAGGGATCTAGGTGTTCTTTTAAATAAAGTAGTCAAAAAAGAAAACTACAGACCAATATCACTGGTGAACATAGATGCAAAAATCCTCAACAAAATACTAGCAAACAGAATCCAACAGCACATTAAAAGGATCAAACACCATGATCAAGTGGGGTTTATCCCAGGAATGCAAGGATTCTTCAATATATGCAAATCAATCAATGTGATACACCATATTAACAAACTGAAGGAGAAAAAAACATATGATCATCTCAGTAGATGCAGAGAAAGCTTTGGGAAAAATTCAACAACCATTTATTATAAAGGCCCTCTACAAAGTACACATAGAAGGAACTTACCTCAACATAATAAAGACCATATATGACAAACCCACAGCCAACATCATCCTCAAAGGTGAAAAACTGAAACCATTTCCACTAAGATCAGGAACAAGACAAGGTTGCCCACTCTCACCACTATTATTCAACATAGTTTTGGAAGTTTTAGCCACAGCAATCAGAGAAGAGAAAGAAAGAAAAGGCATCCAAATCGGAAAAGAAGAAGTAAAGCTGTCACTGTTTGCAGATGACATAATACTATACATAGAGAATCCTAAAGATGCTACCAGAAAACTACTAGAGCTAATCAATGAATTTGGTAAAGTAGCAGGATACAAAATTAATGCACAGAAATCTCTGGCATTCTTATACACTAATGATGAAAAATCTGAAAGTGAAATTAAGAAAACACTCCCATTTACCATTGCAAGAAAAAGAATAAAACACCTAGGAATAAACCTACCTAAGGAGACAAAAGACCTGTATGCAGAAAGTTATAAGACACTGATGAAAGAAATTAAAGATGATGGAGCGATATACCATGTTCTTGGATTGGAAGAATCAACACTGTGAAAATGACTATACTACCCAAAGCAATCTACAGATTCAATGCAATCCCTGTCAAACTACCACTGGCATTTTTCACAGAACTAGAATGAAAAATTTCACAATTTGTATGGAAACACAAAAGACCCCAAATAGCCAAAGCAATCTTGAGAACGAAAAAAGGAGCTGGAGGAATCAGGCTCCCTGACTTCAGACTATACTACAAAGCTACAGTAATCAAGACAGTATGGTACTGGCACAAAAACAGAAATATAGATCAATGGAACAGGATTGAAAGCCCAGAGATAAACCCACGCACATATGGTCACCTTATCTTTGATAAAGGAGGCAAGAATATAAAATGGAGAAAAGACAGCCTCTTCAATAAGTGGTGCTGGGAAAACTGGACAGCTACATGTAAAAGAATGAAATTAGAACACTCCCTAACACCATAAACAAAAATAAACTCAAAGGGATTAAAGACCTAAATGTAAGGCCAGACACTATCAAACTCTTAGATGAAAACGTAGGCAGAACACACTATGACATAATTCACAGCAAGATCCTTTTTGACCCACCTCCCAGAGAAATGGAAATAAAAACAAAAATAAACAAATGGGACCTAAAACTTCAAAGCTCTTGCACAGCAAAGGAAACCATAAACAAGACGAAAAGACAACCGTCAGAATGGAAGAAAATATTTGCAAATGCAACAACTGACAAAGGATTGATCTCCAGAATTTACAAGCAGCTTATGCAGCTCAATATCAAAAAAAGAAACAACCCAATCCAAAAATGGGCAGAAGACCTAAATAGACATTTCTCCAAAGAAGATATACAGATTGCCAACAAACACATGAAAGAATGCTCAACATCATTAATCATTAGAGAAATGGAAATCAAAACTACCATATGATGTCAACTCACACCAGTCAGAAAGGCCATCATCAAAAAATCTACAAACAATAAATACTGGAGAGGGTGTGGAGAAAAGGGGACCCTCATACACTGTTGGTGGGAATGTAAATGGATACAGCCACTATGGAGAACAGTATGGAGGTTCCTTAAAAAACTACAAATAGAACTACCATACGACCCAGCAATCCCACTACTGGGCATATACCCTGAGAAAACCATAATTCAAAAAGAGTCATGTACCACAATGTTCATTGCAGTTCTGTTTACAATAGCTAGGACATGGAAGCAACCTAAGTGTCCATCGACAGATGAATGGATAAAGAAGATGTGGCATATATATACAATGGAATATTAATCAGCCATAGAAAGAAATGAAATTGAGTTATTTGTAGTGAGGTGGACGGAACTAGAGACTGTCATACAGAGTGAAGTAAGTCAGAAAGAGAAAAACAAATACCGTATGCTAACACATATATATGGAATCTAAAAAAAAAAAGGTCATGAAGAACCTAGGAGCAAGACGGGAATAAAGACGCAGATCTACTAGAGAATGGATTTGAGGACACAGGGAGGGGGAAGGGTCAGCTGTGACAAAGTGAGAGAGTGGCATGGACATATATACACTACCAAATGTAAAATCCATAGCTACTGGGAAGCAGCCGCATAGCACAGGGAGATCAGCTCGGTGCTTTGTGACCACCTAGAGGGGTGGGATAGGGAGGGTGGGAGGGAGGGAGATGCAAGAGGGAAGAGATATGGGGATATATGTATATGTATAACTGATTCACTTTGTTATAAAGCAGAAACTAACACACCATTGTAAAGCAATTATACCCCAATAAAGATGTTAAAAAAGAAAAAAGAATATCAGAGGATTGTTAGGGGATTCTTTGGGTCCTCTGTGTTTATACTAACCTCAAATTAAATATCTGTACATTCTGTCACATTAATTTAAATCTTCACTAAACTTACTTTCTTAAAAGGAATAGACAACTTGTTCTCAAGGTAAATCAGTGATGAAGAAAACAGAAAAAATCATAGACCTTCTGATTCTCTTGACTGATTCCTTACTGATTTGGAGACAAACTTCAAATTTTAAAAAATTATTTTGAGCCATGTTAGAAATCATAATCACTCTCACATTTGGTAATCTGAAGCAGTTTTAATTTCTTAAACCAATGGCATTGCTGGAAATTACCTGACCCCTAAATTTTAAAATGTGTTCATTTATTCAAAAATTATCTATTTGTGACTACAATATACCTGGAACTCTTTTAAGTTCTGGGTGTACAGCAATAAAGAAGAAAGTCTACATGCAAAAAAATAAAAATAAATAGAATAGTCAAGGAAGACCTCTTTGAGGAGGTGGCGTTGAGGAGACCTGAAGGATGTGAGGGAGAACCACGTGAGCAGAGGAAGAGAACAGCAAGCACAGAGTCCCAATGCAGCAGTATGCTTGGCCTGTTGATAGAACAGCAAGGAGGGCAGAGTGACTGAAGGAGAGGAAGTGAAGGATAGCATGATAGCCAATGAGATCACAGAGACAAGGTGCTCGTTTTTATAGGACCTTATAAGCCTTTGTAAGTCTTGAATTTTTCTCTAAGACTGGAAGCCGCTGGAAGAATTTGAGCATGGGAGTGTCGTAACCTGACTTATTATTTAAAAGGTTTTGTAGCAGATAGATTAAAGGAGCACAGATGGAAATAGATCAGACAAGAAGCTACTGAAATAATCCACGGGGGAAACGATGGAGACTAACAGGAAGAGGGTTGCCACAGAGAGGATGAGAAGTGGTCAGATTCCAGATATATTTCAAAGATATGATGAATTTACTGATGGATTGGCTGTGGGATGTAAAAGAAAGGGAAGTTAAGGACTCCAAGGTTTTGGGCCTGACAAGCACCTAAAAGCATGAAGCTGCCATTAACTGAGATGGGGGAGACTGTGGGTGGAACTAATTTAGAGCAAAATTTTAAGGACCTAAGTTTTGGACACAACAGGTTTAAGATGCTTTATTTTTAAGTGGAGACACTGACTAGGAAGTTGAATATATGAGTCTGGAGTTTAAAAAAGATGATTGCACTGCAGAGGTCATCAGTATGGCATTTAAAGCCCTGAAAATAGATGAGATCACCTGGGGAATTAAGATAAAGAATAGAAGTCCAAGGGCTGAGCCTCAGGGCACTTCAAGGTTTAGTGGTCGGGGACTTGAGGTGGAACCAGCAAAGGAGACTAAGAAGGAATGGCCAACAGGCACAGTGAAGACAGAGACAGCCATCACCTGGAGCAAATGCTGACAGTAAGCTCAGATGATAGGGACCGCGACTGACCCAGTGAGGGAGAGGTTCCTGTGGACCTGGATAACAGTGATTTTATAGAGTGTGGGGTGGAAGTCTGACCAGAGTGAGTTTAAGAGGGAAACTGGAGGGCTTCCCTGGTGGTGCAGTGGTTGGGAGCCCTCCTGCCAATGCAGGGGACAAGGGTTCAAGCCCTGGTCCAGGAAGATCCCACGTGCAGTGGAGCAACTAAGTCTGTGCGCCACAACTACTGAGCCTGCACTCTAGAGCCTGTGCGCCACAACTACTGAAGCCCGCGTGCCTAGAGCCTGTGCTCCACAGCAGGAGAAGCACCGCAATGAGAAGCCTGTGCACTGCAGCGAAGAGTAGCCCCCACTCACCGCAACTAGAGAAATCCGCGTGCAGCAACAAAGACCCAACACAGCCAAAAATATACATAAATAAATAAATAAGTTTTTTTTAAAAAAGAGGAAAACTGGAGCAAGAAACTGGAGATAGCAAGTAAAAAACATTCTTTCAAGATGTTCTACTATAAAGGAAAGTAGAGAAATGGGAAAGTAGCTGGAGATCTAAGTAGGATGGAAAGAGTTCAAGATGAAAAAAACCAAAACAGGTTTTTATGCTGATAGGAAAGGATCTAACAAAGAGGGGAAATTGAAGATGAGGAGCAAACGGGGAGAATTGCTAGAACAATATCCTTGAGTGGATAATCTGGGATGGGATCCAGGATACACGGGTTTGCTTTAAAGCCAAAAGCGAGAGCATTTGACATTGTGTGTGTGTGTGTGTGTGTGTGTGTGTGTGTGTGTGTGTGTGTGTGTGTGT
>NW_020837947.1:20759457-20986542 GCF_003676395.1 Aethalodelphis obliquidens | reverse complement strand
TGTGTGTGTGTGTGTGTGTGTGTGTGTGTGTGTGTGTGTGTGTGTGTTTCTAGTCACATTTAGCTACACAGGGGTAGATATGGAATAAGTAGAGCTGAGTTTAATCAAAGCTGAGTTTTAATGAGTACGACAGAGGGAGAGAGAGTTAAGGAGTTGAGGGTGGATGCACTGGAGTGATGCATAGAACCTGACCTGGATAAGGAAAAAGAAAAGACATGAGAGGGTTGAGGCAGGAGGAAGAGAAAAAGTGACAGAAAAAAAAGTGACAGAAAAAGTGACAGTGAGCTAAAATATAAGAGGTGGGAGTTAGACAATGGAATGCTTCAGACTGAGAGCATAGGAGGAGTACAATTATTGGAAATACAAGGTCTAAGGTACGACCAACAGAAGGGGAAAGGATCCCTAGAAGGGAGGAGGTACCGGAACTGAGGGGCCAGCAGATTAGAAGAGCTGTGAATATTGACATTAAAATCACTAAGAATTATGTGAAGAGTAGTTCTGGGGACAGTAACAGTGAGCCAGGGCTAAAATGTCAAAGGATTTCAAGGATAGCCCTGGGAGTCTAGATAGTTATCTAAAGATGCAGCAAGGAGGGGAAGCACACGTGCTGAACCTGTGGGGAGAGAGCTCCTCTGGTAAGGCAGGGATAGCAAGCCACTGGGCTCGGTGCAGTGGAGCCAGGCTACGGCTTTATAGGTCTTGCTAATAAGTAGTTTGGCTTTTATCTTTACTTATTGAAAGAAAATGTAATGGAATAATGGTTAACCATTGTCAAATCCCAGATCAGACACCCTCATAGTCAAATACAAACACAGAAGCAAATTCTAAAACCCAATTTAAACTAGCCTCTGTAAAATGAAAGATTGGTTCTGAGTTCTTATTGTGGCTTCTCCCAGACCCGGCATTCTAAAATTCTATAGTCAGTTGCTTCTGTGTAGACTGCCTTACTTTATTTTCTTCAATGAACTGACAATTTATTTTAAGTCATAAGTTCAAGGAAGATTATTTAGTCTAATCTTTTGATATATACTTGATCAGGCTGTACTCACTTTGGTGGCAACATAAGGTGAATTTTTAGAGCTTCACTAATGCTACTCTTATTTATATATGTTAAGACCGCACATCAGAAACCACCGTATTTGCAGAGTCTGACCCATTGGCCCATAGAACTTTCCAAAGCTCAGACAGAACCTGTGGCAAGGCTTTTACAGGAGATACTAGTTAAAAGAAAAGTTAGCCAGTTAAGATAATTTTAAAGAAACTTCAGGTTTAGATTTATTAGAATAATAGGAACAAGGTACAAGATTTTTAATCAATTTAAATAATGCTGTTATTTTTGCAGATTTTTAATATTTTTTCTGCCCTTCCGCACCTCCTCCTGCTAATTAGGTGCGATGTAACACCTGCAAAAGTTAGAATTTACCTGACTAAACCTGAAGTCTCTTTTGGATTAACCACTCAGCATTTTTTTTTTTTTCATTTTTCTGAATGGCCTACAATTTTTGTAAGAGCTGAATATTTTTCCCTGAAATCTGTCCACTGTTTGGAGGAATCTAGAGACGATTTCAGCTCAATTTGATAAATAATGTGTTTTAAAATATGCTAATTTCTTGTAGAGTAAGTAAAGAAAGTGTTTTGTGTAGGTGGGCATTCATCCCATTTCCTTTTTTAGTTTACTTTTCTCTTTACCTCTGAGAAATGTTAAATGCCTTCCTCTATCTAATAGTACTTACCATACCTCTGGGGTGACAGTGTCATTCTGGGATCTCCAAGCATGAGTGTCATAGATGGCTTCTCCATTCACTTTTAGCCAGGTCCCCATTTGCCTTAATCGCTCCTCAAAAATTGCAGAAATGGTGCCATCTTTTGTGGGCCCAATATTCATCAAAAGATTTCCTCCACATGAAACTGTTTCTACAAGTTGCTAAAAAATTAAGAATAAATATAGTTCTTAGAGAAAGAAAACAATTCCATCCTGAATGTGTTAACATGTGGTATTTATGGACTTAGACATATATATATATAGCCACTATCTAGGAGAACACACACAGAAAAAAGAGTAATATCCTGTGTTATAGACCACTGAGCTATACAATTTAGAAAAAATAATTCTCATACACCTACACTATTACAAGTGCTACCATAATGGTCACCAGACATTTTACTGTACCTTCACCAATTCTTCAATTGTAAGATAGTCAGAGATTCCAGCATTCCTCCTATAGCCCCAGGAAAACTGGTCTATTGTCATGCAGTTTTCCCATTTATGTGGCAAAAGATGTCCTGGGTTATAACGATCACTGCAGGTATAGTAGCCACCGTGCTTACAGATGCTACCAGCTCCCCAACGGTCATTGGTGACCACTGTGTCCCGAACTGGGCTGAAATGAAAAGGATGATTTTTTTTTTTAAACAAAAAGTAAAAAATTTTTACACAAAAGCAGTGTCACTGAAAAGAGGTCTGACTGAAATTCACTCCTGGAAAATAACCGTAGTGGAATATAATACAAAGCCCACGGTTTTGAAGTCAAATAGACCTGGGGAGATTGTAGTCCTGGCCTGTCACTTTCTAAGTTCGCTGTCCCACAGCAAGTTACCTAACTCTTCTGAATAATCAATTTCCTCATCTATTATTAGAACAGAACTAATTTATGTAAAACACATAGCCCAGTGCCCAGCACACATAGCACTTATAAGAGTATTTTACTATTATTTGAAGGTTCTCCTCCCTGCCCCCATATTGTGAATGGTAGCTAAAATTGAATTTACAGTCAAGACATTCTTCTCACCTATGACTGAATAATCTCCTACACATATTCTAGCCTTTCTTTCTCTTACAATTGTGCCTAATATTGAAAAACCTCAGGAAAGTTGACCGTTATCATGGAATTCACTGTAGCATGAAATATCCCTGCTACATTATTCATCATAGCAGTTGGTACCTCCTGCACTTCTCCACTTAGAGGGGATCGTTTGGTTCACAAATTGAAGTGGAGGGTTCCCCATATTTCCTTTTGGAAGGAGTACCTAGAGAAACTGCAGTTACATATCAAGAGTTCTCCAGAGTATTTGCATGTGTGCCCTTTGTGGGCCCAGAGAACACAAGCAGGACACTCCCTGACCTCCTAGCATGATAGCAAGTACTTTCTAGTTACAAATATAACTTTGCTCCATATAGTGTAAGCCTCATAAAGGAGCTCAGTCAGAACTTCCTGTTCTAATGGGGTAGCTTGGAACATGCTAGAAAGCAAGAGGAGAGAACAGGAAGAGGTGAAATGCTGACGATGAGGGAAAAGAGGAGACAGACAAGGGTGACATTGTCTGAGCAGCAAAGATTATCAAATGTATGAGGATGAAAAGAAGCAATTAGAGGAATTGAAAAGCACATCATCAGAAACAGTGATGAATAAATAGAGTTGTCCCAGAATAGAAGATGAAAATGAGGACCCACAAAATTAATGTCTTCAAAGTTCTTGATCCTGTGACGTTTAGTCTGATTTCAAAATCAGACTATTGAGTTGTATTTGGCTCCTGATTTGTAACTCTTGATTATTCTGAGTAAATATTGATATATCTAATGAGCATTATTTACAATGATTTCCTCCCCCATGTCACAAATGAGCCTGAAAGGACATATTTCAAGAAGCAAGGGAATGAAAATTTTATACATGTATTAGGAATGTTTAAGGTCACAACAGCAATCTAATAACACACACACACCTCTCATTGTACAACCATGCTAGGAAGACTGTGCTGTTCCAGTAGGTATCTGGGGCCCCTCCATCACCATCTGACCACAGGACCTCAGGCTGATACTGGTTCACTAACTCGTAGAGCTCGGGCAGCATCTTAGACAGTGGATATTGTTGTTTCTGGAATGAGCTGGATTCATCCTCAAGGAAGAGCGGATGAAACCATTCAAAAAGGGAATAGTACAGTCCAAAGCGCAGGTCAGTCCTGGTCCTAACGGCTACTGCAAGTTCCTTGACAATGTCCCTCTTCGGCCCCTCATCTACAGCATTCCAGTTCCACGAACGCTCTGAGCCCCACAAGGTGAAGCCTGAAACATTATATTAAAAAGCTTGTAAGCATATCAATTGTTTTAGTAAATTTCCACATATACAAACACCAAAACAAATTACATAGGGGGAATTCCCTGGCGGTCCAGTGCTTAGGACTCTGAGCTTTCACTGCCAAGGGCATGGGTTCGATCCCTGGTTGGGGAACTAAGATACCACGAGCTGCACAGTGCAGCCAAAAAAAACAAAAAGAAAGCTTTCAAATCACATAGGCAGTACACGTAATACATAAATCACTGTTTCCACAAACAACTGCTTTATGGCAGTTTTTTTCCATAGTATACATTTTGCTTTCATACAAGAAACAAATGAGAATTTAAACAAAGTAGAACCAAGATTTTTAAAAGCAACTCTCAGGGTTCCCCATAAAGTCTGTATAGTCTGATCTATCTCCTGTATTCTCCCTCTTAGACTATAAGCTCCTTGAGGGACAGCATCATGTCTGCAGTGTTCCCTGCTATATCCTCAGCCAATGGCTAGCACAGGGTCTAGCACAAAATCAGCAATCAACATTAGCGATCACAGCTAAGACAGGAACATCTTCCGTATCTACCATGCTAAACAATGACTATTACTGCTTACAGTGAAGATCCTGAGATGCACTCCTGCAGGATGCTTATTTGTCTTCTAAACCAAAAATTAAAGTATATTCCCTGGTTTTAGGATTATTTATTTTATTATAGTATGATTCTTAGAACACTGGTGTCGATGTATAGTAGTAAGTCTCCTTTACCCTCATTATTCATTTTATCAAGGTGGGGGTGGGGTACTAGTCCCCAGTAGTTCTGTACTTTGCAATGTACCCACCATTTGTAATCTCATCCTACTCTAAAATCATAAGCTTGGATGTCGTGCTTTAAATTACCTAAAAGTGAATTACCTACCAACTAAATAGGTAAGAAGAATGTCTGCCTTTACATAAGCACTTTGAAATAATTCATATTTTAAAAGGAATTTGCATTTAGATTGCTGGTTGTTCTATATAAAAACCATAAAAGCCCTATATAAACTGAAATACTTAAGAAATAATTTAAAAAGCCTCAAAATGTTTAGTTGGCACCTAGGAACATAAATACATTGTTGCTGTCCCACTAAAATCTAAAAGAATCTTTGAGAGCAGACATAAGTAAGGTGCTTTGGTGCAACACTTTACTCTTGTAAATTAGGACAAGACTAAGATGGACACACTCTGGATTCATTTTGAAGAAACTTTTAAAAGAGCTCACACTGGTTCTAAAGATGTTTGTGGTAAGCTTCAAAGCATTGCTGATGATATTTAAAGTCTTATTAAAAATGTTTCAACTTGACAGACCCTAATGTCTGGTGGTGCTAAAACCACATGGGTATTCGGTTCAGTAGCACCACCAGAAGCTCACACAGTGGTCTTCCCGCCCAGCCAGGCTCAGCAGGGTCTCTCCCATAAGCATGAAAACTTCCAACAATATGAGTCCTAGAGAATTGATAAATGTGGGCTACATCATCTGTCCTCACAATGTGATTAAGATTGTTTTGTTTTGTTTTTAAATAAGCTCACTATGTAATACCTTGTGCCATACAGCTTGGAGAAGTTCCTAGGCATCAGGAAATCAACATGTTCACAAGCAAATACGCTTTATAAATATCCATCTCAGCCTGAGAAACATCTATAGGAGAAAATCATTAAGCCACTAGAATGTGGCCAATGGGAAAAATATTCTAAGATAATTCCTTATTTTGGGTTTTGGTTCTTCCCTTCTAATCCCCTACCCACCCCTGGGGAAAACAATGAGGCAAAATTTTTTATTCCAAGGCAAAGATGGTTATGCAAACAAATTGTCTAATTATTAACATGCTGTTGGAACAATAATAATTTGCTGATGCTTCCTTGATCTTATAGATACTGGAATGGTAATGGGTGGAATCTATCCTATTAGTGGAAGATCACTATGATGGTAATTTTATGTGTCAACGTGATTGGGCCACTGGGTGCCCAGATATTTGGTTAAACATCATTCGGGATATGTTCCTGGGTGTTTCTAGATGAAATTAACATTTGAATAGGTAGACTGAGTAAAGCAGATTGCCCTCCCCCAGTGGGTGGGCCTCATCTAATCCACTGAAGGCCTGCCTAAACAGAATAAGAGGCTGATTAAGAAAGAATTCTTTTCTCTGCATGTCTTTGAGCTGAGACATCAGTCTTCTCCTGCCTTTGCACTCATACTTGGACAGGAACCTAAATCATCCATTCTCCTGGTTCTCAGGCCTTTGGACTCAGACTGGAACAATACAACTGGCTCTCTTGGGTCTAGACTTCTCAGCCTCCATAGTTGCGTGAGTCAATTTCTTACGATAAACCTTTCTATATATTATACTGCTTATTAGTTCTGTTTCTCTGAAGAACCCTAATACAACCACTGTGTTTCCTTTACATATTCCTCCACCATCTCTGATATTTCTGGGCACCACTACAGCTCCATAATCCTGTTCCTTCCAGGTGACCTGCGTCATTTTCATCACTAGCAAACTGTCCTCAATTGGGCCATATAAGAGTTGACCAAAAGCACAACCTTGTGTGTCGGTCATGATGCAAAACTACAGCAAAATAATCCCCTGGGTGCCTTCCCAGAATGCATTACAAAGGTGGGAAGAAAGGAAGAATGCAATTCCAAGTGTAAACTTTGACCTGCAACCCACTTCCCATTTCAAATAGCTTCAAATCAAATCTTGGATTACTTGGAAATTGTTAAATATGCATATAAAAAAATGTGATCAGTTTCCATTTTTTCTCTGTCATGTGGAGGGTATGACCTTTCTGCATACATAATGCTTCTTAAGTGGGTGGAACACATGGTCTCTTAAGCTGCAAGCACTTATGATTGCTCCTAAGAGAAAACTCTGATTTCCTGTGGATGACCTTGCTTTAGTTTCTTGGTCCAAAAGAACTACTTTACATTTCATAGCCACTGTGAGTTTTTGCAAATGTTGTACTTACCTTCATGATGTTTGGAAGTTAAGACAACATATTTGGCACCAGAAGCCTGTAAAATATCTGCCCACTGGTTTGCATCAAAAAATTTTGCTGTAAACAGTGGTCCAAAATCAGCATATGTGAAATCAGGAGGGTAATTATTTTTCATAAAGTCCACATAACTTGGTAACTTTTCCTTTTGCCAATACCACCTAAGGAGATGAAGGAAACAGCATATAAGCAGCATTCACATAAACATCTGAGATATAGTTATCCCTCAGTATCCATAGGGGATTAGTCCCAGGAGCCTCAGCAGATACCCAAATCTGTGGGTGCTCAAGTCCCTTATATAAAATGGCATAGTATTGGGTTGGCCAAAAGTTCGTTTGTTTTCTTCTGTAAGATGGCGCTAGTACCCCTTGTCTTTAACTTCATTCAAAACAATTAGATTGTATTGTGACAGCTGTCATATCAGCGTGCATTTAAAAAAAAACTTATCAAAATTGGTGAATTTTTGTGTAGACATTTTAATATTAAAGATGGAAGAAAAAAAGCAACATGTTTGGTATATTATGTTTTATTATTTCAAGAAAGGTAAAAAAACGACTAAAACACAAAGATGTGTGCAGTGTATGGAGAAGGTGCTGTGAGTGATTGAATGTATCAAAAGTGGCTTTCGAAGTTTCATGCTGGAGATTTCTCACTGGACGATGATCCACTCTCAGGTAGACCAGTTGAAGTTGATAGTGATCAAATCGAGACATTAATTGAGAACAATCAACATTATACCACGCGGGAGATAGCCGACATACTCAAAATATCCAAATCAAGCATTGAAAATCATTTGCACTTGGTTATGTTCATCACTTTGATGTTTGGGTACCACGTAAGTTAAGCGAAAAAAACCTTCTTGACCATATTTCCGCATGCAATTCTCTACTTAAACATTAAGAAAATGTTCCGTTTTTAAAACAAATTGTGATGGGCAATGAAAAGTGGATACTGTACAATGATGTGGAATGGAAGAGATCGTGGGGCAAGCGAATTGAACCACCACCAACCACACCAAAGGCCAGTCTTCATCTGAAGAAGGTGATGTTGTATATATGGTAGGATTGGAAGGGAGTTCTCTATTATGAGCTCCTTCCAGAACACCAAACGATTAATTCTAACAAGTACTGCTCCCAATTAGACCAACTGAAAGCAGCACTCTACGAAAAGCATCTGGAATTAGTCAACAGAAAACGCATAATCTTCCATCAGGATAACTCAAGACTACACGTTTCTTTAATGACCAGGCAAAAACTGTTATGGCTTGGCTGGGAAGTTCTGATTCATCCGCCATATTCACCAGACATTGCACCTTCAGATTTCCATTTATTTCAGTCTTTACAAAATTCTCTTAATGGAAAAAATTTCGATTCCCTGGAAGACTGTAAAAGGCACCTGGAACAGTTCTTTGCTCAAAAAGATAAAAAGTTTTGGGAAGATGGAATTATGAAGTTGCCTGAAAAATGGCAGAAAGTAGTGGAACAAAACAGTGAATATGTTGTTCAATAAAGTTCTTGGTAAAAATGAAAAATGTGTCTTTTATTTTTACTTAAAAACTGAAGGAACTTTTTGGCCAGCCCAGTCAGCCAATCCAGTCAGCCCTCCATATCCACAGTTTCGGCATCTGTGGATTCAAGCAACCGTGGATGAAAATTTCCATCTGAGGTTGGTTGAATCCAGAGATGTGAAATCCTCGAATATAGAGGGCCAAGTGTATATTTATTGAAAAAAATCCACATAAAAGTGGACCAAACCTGTGTCGTTCAAGGGTCACCTGTAACTGCCCCAGCTCCCTTTCCTAAATCCCCCTTACTCACATATTACCAAGATTCTCTTCCTCACTTCCCCATTTAGTTTGACTTCACCTTAAAGAAAGCTTATGTAAACTTCCATAGTTTTCCATCTATCCCTCTGTGAACTCCACTCAGCTCATCAACCTGAACATTCTAGACAACACAGCCACCCATTTGCTCTTAATTCTTCACTTTTAAATTGCAACATGTAGTATCTTTACATAGTTAGTCCTTTGTAACATAAGTGATGAAGGCTTCAAAAGAAGAAAAAGCACATAAAGCGTAACACAAATGTATTATATTCACTAGCAGAGAACAAGTGGGGGAGGAGATGACAGTAAAATTAAGAAGATGCTGTTATTTTAATATATTGACTCAGCCTTCAAGGAGTCACTGGTTATATGCATGGTTTCTGAGCAATGGGGCCTAAACTGCCTAAGCAAAGCTTCAGGAGGAAAACAACATCGAAAACATAATTTTTAGATAAACGTGGCAGTAATATTATGCTCATGAAATAGATGCAGGCCCCATCTCTGACCCATCTTCTACTCTTCCTTCCACCACTCCTTTCATAAGAGTGTTTCTAAGGGATGAGTAAATCCATAATCAGCATTACATCCCCAAAGATGATCAGGAAGTTCATCCCACTGAGAAGCCTTCACTGAAGGACATAATATGTCACAGGCACTATTCTTTACCTGCCCAAAAGTCAGATACATACTTTCCCAGTTTCCATCACACCTACCACATGGAAACCTGACCCAAGCTGGCCAATGGAACTTGAGGGGAAGCCAACTTGGGAGATTCTGGGAATGGTTTCCTCTCTAATAGAAAGAGATACAACTTGCCTTTGGACAAGGTTGTATGAAGTGATGCCTGTCCACCATCATGTGACCATGACAGGACAAGTCAACAGGCTGAGGATGACAGAAAGCTTAGGTCTTTGATTTCATCAATGAGCCAACTACCTCTAAATTTCTCATTATGTAGAGTAACAAACCCCTATTGTTAAACCTTTTATTTGGGTTTTCTATACCTTGAAGTGAAAGTATCCTAATTGATACATGATGCATTTTTACATTTTAAATCGAACTACAAAAGAGAAACTGGGACAGTCAGAAAGTTAAAAGATAAGAGATTCCTATTTTTTCCTAACACATCTAATTTGAACTTGCATTCTCTATTATAGTCTAGAGTCACTTCTCAAATTTCCTACTAATAGAGATGAGAAGAGGCACCTACAGTAAACAGCCCATAATTTATATTTGGTTTCGAACTGCCATTAAGGACAGTCAGATATACCCATCTCTACTGTTGATGGCTCCAGGACAAATTGGGGTGGGGAGCAGAGATTTAAAGGGGACACAAAGGGAAACTATAGATAATTAAAGAATCTTCCACAGGGTTATTGCACTTCCAGACCATCAAAAATATACTCTGTTTTGTATGAGAATTATCTTTATTGTCCTAGGTCAAAACAATCAACTTTGTGTTCATTTGTAGAAAATAAAAAGTTAACCATTACAAAGAATAAGATGACTCAAAACTAGCTGTTTTGCACAGAGCACTAGTTTCAGTTAACAATCAAATCCTCTCCCAGCACCAAATGTATATTTACCTAATCTTCCCAGTTGAACAAAATGGCAAATTAAAGTATAATTTATTATATCTTAAGAGGAAAAAATCTGTTAATTGATGTACCTTGCTAATCTGAAACATTTCAAAACTAAACTCAAAATGCCTCACAGCACAAAACTTGCAAAGAAAGATTTATAACATCCTGAAGCAAATATATTTGGTAATACAAGTTATGGGAAGAAAGAGTCCCTTGGTTTTGAAGTTGATTCCAAAAGAGTATATGAATAGTACTCCATAGTTTATACAGTTCTTTTACATCAACTGGCCTAACTGAATAAGAAGAGTTACTGGTTGCAGAAAGTCTCTTTATAGAAAGTGGTACAATGTTTATAGTATAACGTTAATACAATATATAGTTTATACTCTGTATTGTATCTGCCAACTAGAAATTGTCACTTGCCATCTGGTTCTATAAGAATGAAGTCGCTAGCCACTGAAGTCACTGACCTTCATCACACCCTGGGAGGAGTTCAGGGTGGAGATCAGGAATGAGGCACTCTGTGCTCTGGGAAAAACTGGCAGAACAGCCCTTCAGATAATTAGATATTTTCAGGAGAAGATTTTATGAGCCCAAATTCTTGCATCTTCTCATATCTAGAAAAGCACTAAAATCATAAGGGAGAATCTGCTCCTCGTGACTAGCAGCACCCTTCTCGTGACTAGCGGTAACCTTCTTGTGACTAGCGGTAACCTTCTCGTGACTAGCAGCACCCTTCTCGTGACAAGCGGTAACCTTCTGCCAAAATGTGTGCTTGATTGCACGTATCCGCCTTCGCCAGAGTCACATATATACTGATCTCTCCCCCCAACCTCTTCAGAGCAGCTCCTCAGAGCTCTCTGAGAGGCTGTCTCCCAAGCTTCAGTCCTCATTTTGCCCCAAATAAAACTTAATTCACAACTCTCACATAGGGTATTTTTTTTCAGTTGATGTATCTAACATATATTGTATATATTAAATTTGTTGTACACTATGTATATAGTATAAAGCAGGTTTAAATACTCATTGTTTATTTTCTTATTTCACTAGGAATATATTATATATGTATACTATATATATACCATTTCTATCTTGAAGAACTTAAAATACCTGAGGTATTTAATCAGGAAAGTATGTGAGACACTGCAAAGTTGTAAGGGATTACATGCACATTTTTACATAGATCTCAACGTAAAAGCTACAGAGCAATTTTTTGTGCAGCACTTTCCACATAGCAGTCTATTAATAATTGGGGTTTTTTGGGGTAAACATTCTAGAACTTTTTGTTTGTTTCTTGAGCCACACGTGGTAACATTTTAACATTAAAGAGCCAGTGAATGCCCAAAGGAACAGAAGTCTCACATACCCATGAATTTATGTTTAAACCATACTTCATGGCAGAACAACTAAAAATTGACAGGTAGCAGCAGAACAGCGACGGGACAAGGTGTCTGATTCTCTAAGGACAAGGACGGCAGTTCAGGCTCACGCTTCACATTATGACCCCACACAGTCGATTACTTTCCTGCTGTCTTAGTCATTCGGTGGCTACAGAGTGATAACTACAACTTGTAAGTGCAGCTATCAAGAAGCTGAGAAGCCAGTCACATCAGTTGTCTGACAACTCTTGCAGTCACACGGAAGAAAAATTCGGTGTTCACCCAGCACGAACCACTTACACAGTAAATTATTCATTTAACACCCGGAAATGCTAAACACCGCTAAAACAGCGGGAGGTGAAACTGACTAGGGGGCAAAACAAACCGGCATAGGCTGGGATCTGGGTCGTGGCTGGAGGCCAGTGGGGTGCAAAGCGGGATCAGAGGAGACGGAGGGAGGTGCACTCACCAGAACCATTCGCTCCCGAAGCTGGGCACGGAGAACACGCCCCAGTGGATGAAGATGCCGAACTTGGCCTGGTCGAACCAGGCGGGCAGCTGGCGTGCATCCAGGGACTCCCAGGTGGGGTCGAAGCGCGCAGCGCCGCCAACTGGACCCGGCGGCGGCAGCAGCAGCAGCAGCGAGAGTACGAGCCCAGGCAGCTTCGGGGACCTCATGGCCCCGCGCCCGCCGTCCTGCCCGCACGCGCGCGGCCTCCTGATCCCTCGTCCTTCCGGGTCCCTGGCTGAGTAAGAGCCGCCAAGGTCACCTGACCAAGCTGTCCTAGGAGAAAGGCACCCTCCTCTCTGGGATGGGAGTGGCCGCGGTCCCGGCGCCGGAACAGAACGACCACAGGAGGCCTGCATCGCTCACTTGCAAAACTAAGGACGCCAGTATTACCCCAAAGCCAGCCCTGAGGCTGCTCAGCTAAGCCTCCTAGTCAATCCGCTTGGGAGAGAAAAAACGAGTCTGGTTCAGGGACCTGTGGGAGCACCTCTCCCCTCAACCTCCAGCTCCTTCTAGAAACCGCCAGAGGAGACGCTAGAGACCAGCCTGGGTGGAACCGTGGACCTGGATCCCAAGGCGGGAACCTCAGCCGGGTCGTCCAACCCCTCCCTGGCCGGTGGCACCGAAAAACCCAGATCCTTCTCAGCCTCTGCATTTTACACCCCGCTCCCACTCCCCAGAGTCCTGGATGTGTTTAGAACTGTGGCTGTCAACCTTGAGTCTGTATCAGGTGAAATTCCAGGAGTTTGCAATGCAGGTTGGAGCCCCAGAATTTGCGTGTCTAACCAAGTTCAAGGTGATGCTGATTTTGCTGGTCTGAACATCAAACTTTGAAAACCACTGCAGTAGAAAACAAAGTGATCTAAGACAGGTGAAACCAGTGAAACGAATGTTTAAGAAATCTGCTGGTGGGACTTCCCTGATGGCGCAGTGGTTAAGAATCTGCCTGCCAACAAGCCCTAGTCTGGGAAGATCCCACATGCCGGGGAGCAACTAAGCCTGTCTGCCGCAACTACTGAGCCCGCATGCCACAACTACTGAGCCCACGCACCTAGAGCCCATGCTCCGCAGCGAGAAGCCACCGCAATGAAAAGCCACAATGAAGAGTAGCCCCTGCTCGCTGCAATTAGACAAAGCCCGCACGCAGCAACAAAGACCCAACGCAGCCATAAATAAATAAATAAATGTTCCTTTAAAAAAAAATCTGCTGGCTTGGGAAAGAAGGCAGAAACTTGGAATGATTAATCAAGGTGAAACTGCACAGCTCAGATGGGCTTCAAAACCAGCCAAAGCTCAGATCGGGACTTGAACCCACTGTCTTTTAATTGAAATCGCACAGTAGGTTTCAGGACTTTCTGAATCTCGGATTCTTTATGTCTCTGTGCAGAAGGAATTCAGCGAGAGGCAAAGTGATAGGTAAGAAGTTGTTTTATTTAGAGAGATACACGTTCCATAGACAGAATGCGGCCCATTTTAAAAGGCGAGAGTGGCCCTGGGAGAAACACACTCCACAGGCAAAGTGTGGGCCATCTCAGAAGGTGAGAGGCCCTGGAATATGGGGTGGTTAGTTTTTATTGGCTGGGTAATTTCATAGGCTAATGAGTGGGAGGATTATTCCAACTATTTGGGGGGAGGGGCGGGGATTTCCAGTAACTTGGCCACCGTCCACTTTTCGGCCTTTTATGGTCAGCCTCGGAACTGTCATGGTGCCTGTGGGTGTGTCATTTAGTATATGATAATCTATTACAATGAGTGTATAATGAGGTTCAAGGTCCACTGGAAGTCGAATCTTCCGCCATCTTGGGCCCAACTGCGTCTAACCAGTTTTTGTCATATCCTCAAGGGCTATGTCATTTCTTTTAAAGGTTGTGCCCTGCTGCCTTCCCTCCTGTTTCAAAGGGAGGTCATCAAAAGCTCATTGTCTTCTCCTCTTAAATGCTTACAGAGTAGAGCCAGAATCCCCACCCCATCTGCTCCCATAGAAAACTGCCTCTCATTTTACCATAGGCCAGTTCAAATGTCAGTGCCTCTGTGAAGCTTTCTGTCACCACCTTCCCTCCCAGACGTTTTACTCCCTCCTGTGTGTTCCCATTAATATCTCATTCCAATCACTAATATAGCAGTCCATGGATTATCTTGTAGCTAGGATACAGATCTCATTTCCCATGAGGCTGTGTGTGAGCATCCCAAGGACAGGAAGTGATCTGCCTTTCTGTAGTCCTGAATTTACGGCAGAGCCTGGCACGGAGCAGCACGTCTGTTGAAGTCCTTCAATGAATCAGGGTTCTAATTATTGAGTGTGTTCAAAAAACAAAATTCAGTGGAGTGAATTTGAGGATTGAATTGGCTTTATTCAACCACTCATAAAAGGGCAGCATCCTATCTAGCAAGTAGAAAGGCAATCCAAGGAGTTGTACAAAATAGAAGATTTTTATGGGCAAAAAGAGGGTGGGACAAGGAAGTTCAAAGAGTGGATTATTTCAGGTAAGGTCACCTTTCCTTAAGGGAATGCAGGCGGTCTAGGGCAGATTACCTCCCTAGTGTGGACCAGGAAGTTTCAGACGGACTGATTTAAAATTCCACTCCTGGGAGAGGCTGAAACTACAGTGAGTTAGATATTAAGTCTTGGTGGGGTTTAGCACAATTGACTCCATTTGGGACTGCTTGTTTCCTTTTAACAAGTATTATTAAAGTATTAAAGAAGGAAATGACGCTAAGTAGCTGTTGCCCTCATTCTCCTGTCTCTGCAAAGACATGGGAGTGGCAGCAACCACTTGTCACCCCAGGTATAAGGACATTTACCCTCTCGATGCAGTGTCAATGGCTTCCCAGAACTACAGCTCCGCCATAAGGGCCCCCAGTCTTTCCAGGCTGTGGGTCTCCTGGAAGAGAGGGATCTGAGAATCCACTGAACATCATTACCTATCGCAGTAGCCCCAGTTAGTGATAAAGTGGGGTGACAATTTTTATGATCCAGTCTTTGATCCTAGAATGATCCAGTACCTCAGTGGCCCCTGAACCTCCAGGGCATATTTGAAAACAAAAAAAAATGGCCCTTTAGTCACTGTGCCTTGATGTCCCTTGAAACAGACAATTGTATAATCAGCATAAAAGACATTTTTCACAGTGACCATGAGACTGTGAACTCTCAGAGGGACAGTAGACATAGCCATGGTGAGAAGGCAGTAGTGGGGCCCTGTCTTCTCATCAAGCATCCTTTGCACGTGTGAACCTCACCTTTTGAATGTTTCCATCTTCCAAACCAATTTCTTTTATCATGTAATAAGTTATTTACATTTCCATGTATTTCAGTTAAAGAGTGCTAATCAGACCTTCTGATCTGCATAAATGCCACTGGGTCATTTATCATTTCACTTGAAGGCAAAGAACATTTTTACAACCTTATCATAAAAGTACAATTTCTGTAGGATATACTGAAAACAGACGAAAGGCCTTCCTTAGTGCCCTGAGGACACATAAGAATCCTAGAATGCCAGGTGGGGAATCCTTGATAAAGAATTTGGAATGAATAAGAAATAGATCTGTCTGGAAATGAAGAGATTTGTTCAAAATATACTTGTTAAATGACTAAAAGGATGAAATCTATGAAACATTTTAGAACACGGTTGCTGATGGAGAGCTGGTGCTTCCCACTTTCTGTGATAATGCTTTACAGAGCTGCAGTCTTCACACTTAAAGCTACTGCTAATTGAGCAATAGAACCACACCACCCTAAGGCTTAAACTATGTAATTAAAGGTTTTGATAGAAGATCCAGATATCTGAGAAACAATAGATCTCCAGGTGTGCTTGGCTCATCTTGGGGAACCTTGGGCCCCAGTGGGCAACACGGTCAAGGAGCCCCGATCCCATCCTATTTGTCTGAGGTCACCTGGAGGTGCCAGGTGAAGAAAGTAGAAGGATAAAGTAGTTGTCCCTTGCAGCAACGGGTGGGCATCAGTGTGGAGCCACCAGGGCCGGCAGCCACACGTTGGGCAGCTGCAGGTACACGGGGTGCTTACCATGGTCACTGCTCCTGGTCTCCCAGTGGGACAGGGCAGCCCAGCCAGGCTTGGTCAATTTCTGTTGCTGCCGGAGGATGCAGTCACGCTGTTGATGTCCTCCGGGATGTAGTGAGCTGCCGAGGGTGGAGCTGATATCTGAGTGAGGCTCTCGAGGACACATTCTGGATCTCCATATGGGAGTTGGATGGCTGCCACCAGCCAGTCTCAGCAGTTCCCAGAATTCCGCTGAAGTGGACAATGGGAGAATGAAACGTTCGCCTCACGGGTGACATCACTATACAGCCGCCCTCTGGAAACGCAGAAGAAAAGTGTTCAAAACAAACCAAACCCACGCCGTTCTTTATATGGTAAGTAAACCAGCTTCAGGGTAGAGAGAGCATATGACGTGGGCAAATAAAATCCTGCCGTTTTCTGGCCTGGGGGCGGGGAGCAGAAGGAGGAATGAAGGGAAGAGGCCAAGGGGCTCAGAGGAGGCAGGGGAGCAGCATAGCTCAGAGTCTGAGAGGACAGATTCTGCAGCTCGGCCACCAGGATGCTCGTTCTGGCTCCACCCTTGACTCCAGAGCTCTGTGATCCTGAGGGAGTCATTCAACCTTCCTGTGCCTCAGTTTCCACACCTATTAGATGTGAATGATAATAGTACATCTTCCTCATAGGGTTCTGAGAATTAAACCACGCAAAGCACATATTAAGCTTCATCTAAGTACAGACTATTATTATTATATGTGTCAGATAAATAAGGGGTGACTAAGGGAAGGGGCATTTCTCTCCCGATTCCCACTTAGGACTTGAGAGGAAGCCTCGTAGGCTGACAGGCAAATTTAAGTAGATGGAGCCTTGTTAGACAGGAGAGGCTGCTTGTAGATTTCCTGGGTGACCTTGATACTCCAGTGATACAGACAGGACCCAGAGGTAGCAGAGAACCTAACAGGGAATCTGGCTCCAGTGGTTCCCTGGGGCCTCTGTGCCAAGGATTTGGGGCTCACAGTCATATCTCAGAGGACTCCAGCTTACCACTGAGAGCTGAGGTGGGCTGACAGAGACCAGATCATGAATTATAGCAGCTTCAGGCTTCATCTGGGAACATCAACAGGACAAATATTGGCACCCGAAGACCAGAAGGGGCAGGGATGCCATGTTTCTTCCCAGCACCTGGAGAACAACAGCTAAGCCTGCCACCTTAAGGAGAAGCAGGGAATGGAGAAGCATCTGAGATACTGAGCTTTTTTACCCAAAGGGGAGCCTAAATATTTGCTAAAGAGGCTAATTTATGGGATTTGTCTACCTGTAATCCAGATTGAACAATCAGTTTTGCTCACCAACCAACTGGTGGGGGGCTGGGGAGGTGGGGGCAATTGGGTGGTCTGCAAGGCAAGCAGGTTGACTACTAACAAAACAAAGGAGCCACATTTTCTCTGGACGAGAGTGGGTGGCCCGGGTAATTTTATGACCCTGATACACAGCCAAGCATCAGAATGTGCGATCCACTTGCCTTCTATTTCTCTCCTTCTCAATGTCTTCACTGAAAACTTAATGATCTAATTAGTGTCTGTGCATGGAGGCCCAATTCAGGAAGAAGAGGTCTCTGTCATATATCAAGTCTCCTTTCCTGTGGCCTTTCTGGCTGTGGGGATCAGAGCAGAGGGTGGAGTTTCCACAGCCCTGGTTAGGTGAGAGGTAAGGGACCACATCCTCAGAGGAAGAGGAAGCAGAAAAAAAGAAAAGGAACTAACAGAAAACTGAAAAAGGACTGGGCAAAAAGGAGAAAGGAGACATTAAAGAAAAAAAAACTTAAGAGCACAGAGCTCTTAAAAAATAAAATAAATAAATAAAGCAGCAGATATAAAGAGTGCCTGAAATTGGAATCAAAAGGAACTACAATGCAAAGAGAAGTGGACGACATGCAAGAATAATGAGTGACAAGAAGGAAGAGAGGGGTAAGGTAGAGGCACCCAAAAGCATTGCTAAAGAAACAAAGCAATGTGGGAAACACAGGGGAGCGTCCAGGAGGTGAAGGATGCTGAAAGCTAAGAGGAGGTTAAGAGTGCTTTACCATTGTAAAGCAATTATACCCCAATAAAGATGTTAAAAAAAAAAAAAAAAAGTGTGCTTTAGAGGAAGCCAGCCAGGGTAGAGGAAAGTGAACGAAGGGGAGATGGGAAAAGAGGTGAGTGTGGGCAGGAAACCTGTGGGTGAGGAGGTGCGGGAGGGCTGAGGAAGCAGTGGGAGAGAGAGGACGGCAGGGAGCAGAGTCCTCTCTGCAGCCCGGCTCTAGGGGAGTGCATGTGCTTTCAGAGGGTAGACCCAGAATAGCAAGATCACCTACTGCCAGGGCTGTGCTTTCTCAAGGAGCTGCCTGCCCTTACCAGAAACCGTTCAGATGGTGCACAAAAGTTGTGACACAGCCATGGTGGTATTTTTGTTCTCATTTCTTCTAACTGAAGAGTGAAGGCTCTGGTGCAGTGTCAGGCTGAGAACTGCCGGGCTGCACTCTGACTTTCCTGGACACTGTTGCCTTCAAGGGCCCCTTCCTCCTCGGTAAAAATAAATAAGCAAACAAACAAATAAAGCATATATTTTATGACTATGCTGGGGTAAAGGCAAATATATTCATATTATATATTAAAATATTTTTCTTTAACCTAAAAGCTCTTTTTTTTGCCCCTTCAGATTTTAGAAGACATTAAAACATTTCTGTGGGTCTCTACAAGTATTATGGGCCTGGGCCCTGTGCCTGCTACACCGATAGATAAGTCAGTCCTGGAGAACGTAGAGACAGAGGATAAGAAGCACTAAAAATATACAAAGAGATTAGATGAAATATTGATATTAATGCGAGCCAGGGTAAGTGCATTAGAATAGCAATGGCTGAACGTGCTGGTCATCGCAGGGAGTGGGAGTTTTAAGGTTTGGTAAATGCTGTTTAGCGCTTACTATATGCTGGGCATTCTTCTAAATATTTAAAGATACATATATGGATATTTATCTACTTATCGGTCGATCTGTATACCTACATACAGTTTCATTAAATCCTCATAAGGCACTTTTATTATCCCCATTCTACAGATGAGGATAAGAGGCACAGAGAGCCTAAATAACTTGCCTAAATTGCCTAGGGCCCATGTTTTTGACCATCATGCTAAACTGAGGAGAGCTACCTGGACTCTGGTTATTATTTTAATGAAACACTCTTTCATTCATTTAGTCATTACTCCTTTATTTCATTAGGTCAATATATATTTAGTTAGCCCTGACTTTGGGCCAGGCACTGAGCTGGGCCTGGCAGACACAATGGCAAGAAAACAGACCCAGTTCTTTCCCTCGTATGGCTTTCTCTCTAGTGGGAAATATGGACATTAAACAAATGACCCAAATATAATATTGCACACTGGGGTACATGCTATGAAATAAAGACTACTATGAAAGCATATGGCAGGGGACCCCAATCTAGTCTGGTGGTCAGAGAAGGCTTCCCTGGGGAATTAAAATTTGAACTGAGGTTTCTCAAGTATGAGTAAGTTAATTAGGTAGACAGACAGTGGGAGCAAAGGTATTTCAGACAGAGGCCAACAGCATGGGTCAGGTGCCCAGGATATAAAGCCAGCCCATAAGAAGCTTCCAAAACTCTGTTGCCCTCAAGAACCAGAGTCCAGTGTGAAGAGAGAAGGAATCCACAGAGGTGAGCAATGATGAGGTGCTGCTGCGAGAGAGATGTGTGGAGCATTTGAGTGGTGGGAGGGAAGGCACTGGGGTGAGGGTATTCTAAGCAATAATCTAAGGGCAAGACCTGTAAGGAAGACTCAAGAAGCCTCAAGCAATTTTCACAAGAGGTAGGCATAGGATCTTATCCATGTTAGAGCCCTGAGGGCTATTCACTGCAGTAGCTGAAGACACTAAGAAGGTCAAGAGTCAGTCCTGCAGACAGTCTGACGAAGAAGAAATTGCTGCAATCTTCTGACAAGATGATCAGAGCCCCACGTGAGGCTACATAGGTGAGACCTGTATCGCTATCAAAGATTCTATCCTGACACACTGGTCAAAATAGAGAAGATAATGCGTGCAGTGGTGAGGTGGTAGCTCATCTGAAGAGATGCCATGCCCGACAGATTGGCATAGTATTATCTGTAGAGTCTCTTATCGAGGAATAAAGATGGCGGCGTGTGTAATACACATGACTGCAATCCCTGGAAGCTCTCTAGATGGGGACCACATCCCAGTTCCCTTCACAATATAGTCTCTTCATCCATAAATATTGATACCTTGGGAACTTACCAGAAAGAATGTCATTCATTCTGTAAAGATCAGTAAAACCCACATTATCTGACCACAAAACTGCTCAAAGGTTCATTCCAAAATGTAAAATACTCCCTCGAATATCCGTATAAGATTTATTCTCTATATTTTATGTGTTTTCCCAATTTTCTTCACAGGAAATTTAAAATTTAATCCATGTAGCTACTCATTGACAAGGGAAATGGAATTATAAAAATGGAACATTCAGGGGCTTCCCTGGTGGCGCAGTGGTTGAGAGTCCGCCTGCCGATGGAGGGGACACAGGTTCGTGCCCCGGTCCAGGAAGATCCCACATGCCGCGGAGCGGCTGGGCTCGTGAGCCATGGCCGCTGAGCCTGCGCGTCCGGAGCCTGTGCTCCGCAACGGGAGAGGCCACAACAGTGAGAGGCCCACGTACCGAAAAAAAAAAAAAAGGAACATTCATTACAGTTTTCCAGAAACTATCAATACTATGAAATCTTGCTTATTTTTGAAGGTAAGAGCCATGGCTAAATCCTTTTATATCAGCTACTGAGCAGCATAATAAATGAGAAACTCACAGGGCTGCCTTACTTTTGTCCACAATGTTGAAACTTGTTCTCACATGTCTGGATTCATCCTCAGCATAACAGGATTTTTTTCACTTACTCTTTTTTTTTTCCCTTAAGTGCAAGATTGGATCCTGTCTTTATTTAAAATTTTGTTCATAGTGTTTTGCTTGTTTGTATTAATTCTGCCTCAATACCCCCTTATCTTCTTGACAGAAAGCTTATTATCTCCCTCTTTCCACATGAGCTGTTGTAGGCACTCACGCTATCCAAAAAGACATAAGTCCAGCTTCCACATTCCAGTGGGGAGACCACTGTTGTTGGACTGCCCACTACTGCCCTGCTTCTTGCTACTTCCTGTACTGGTTATGAAATTTGTTGTGAACTGCCCTACAGAGTTAAACGATTCTATCGATAATTCCGTGCTGTGGCATGTTTGGGGCTGGCCCCTTGGGTTCTTCAAGAGAGGATGCTCCCACATGCTTTACTTCCACACATAGCCATCTTCCTGAGTGCCCAGGCTGATGGTGCCTGGGTTCTCATGATGGTCACCTGTCCATGGCTAACTCATTGAATTCACACGCATGACCATCTCTTGCATGCCTAGAACACCTGTACATAGGTTCTCAGAGTGGTAGGTCTTTGTAGTCAGCTGTTTCAGTTTACATCATGTGGTGGGCCAAGTAACAGCCCCACAAGGATGTTCACTCCGAATCCTCAGAACCTGTGAATATGTTACAAGAGATGGCAAAGGGGAATTTAGACTGCAGATGGAATTAAGGTCGCTAATACGCTGATCTTGAAATAAGAAGATTAGGGACTGGTGGTCCAGTGGTTGACTCCCCACTTCCACTGCAGGAGGCACGGAGTTGATCCCTGGCCTGGGAACTAAGGTCCCGCATGTCATGTGGCATGACCAAAAAAAAAAGAAGAGAAAAAGAAATAAGTAGATTAGCTGGGATTATTTGGGTGAGCCCAGTGTAACCACAAAGGTCCTTAAATGGGGAAGAGGGACGCAGGAGAGTCAGAACCAGAGGGATGACATCATGAGAAAGGCTTGACTGGTCACCGCTAGCTTCGAAGGTGGATGAGAGTCAGGAGCCAGAGAATGCTCACAGCCTCTAGAAGCTGAAAAATGAAAGAAAATGGATTCTTCCCTAGAGCTTCCAGAAGGAACACAGCTCCGCTAACACTTTGACTTTAGCTCACTGAGACCCATTTTGGACTCTGACCTCCAGAACTGTAAGATAAGAGATTTGTGTTGTTTTCAGCCACTAAGTTTGTGCTAATTTGTTACAGCAGCAATAGGAAACTAATCACACATGGGGCCTCCCTAAATTCCCAGGGTACTGGTACGTGGGTTTTCAAGGTAGTAACTCTCCATGGTCCCTTCTTTTGGCTTGTACGTTGTAGCTATCTCCCAGAGGGCCTAGGAGTCCATGTCTGGATTTTCAAAATGATAGGTCTTTATAGTTAGAAATTTTGGCTCACCTGAGTGGCCATCTCTCTCCTTGCCTAGATGCCCTCCTCCCTGGGTTCAGTCCCTTCAGTTCACACACACGGCCATCTCCAGAATCCTGGGGGCCACTGCATCATGACTAGTTCTGGAGTCTGAGCCCTTATGGATTTGGAACATCTGTTCTGCTTTCCTTCCCAGGGAATAAGAACTCAGTGCCAGGAATAGGAAAACTTTTCCTTGTAAACCCTCAAAACACAAATGGTCTAACTAACCCTCTCTGACCACGGATATTAGAGCTACTCACTAATTTCCTGAAGGAAGATTATCTTCAGTGCTTCCAGGGGACCCATGGCTCCATAAGGGAGGCTACCTTCAGGAGAGCCAAGTTTCTTTACCTTTCAAGGGGCCACATCTACCTTTGTAGAAGTGGGGGTAATTCTAGAAAATGCCAACAAATTCGTAACGACAAAAACGCAGATCAGTGGTTGCCCAGGGTTGTGGACAAAGGGAGGAATGGACTGCAAAAAAGCAGGAGGGATCTTCTGGGGGTGATGGAAATTGTCAGTATCTTGATTGTGGCAGTTTCACTGGTGTGTCCATCTGTCAAAATTCATCAAATCATACATTTAAATGGGTACAGTGTATTATATGTAAATTAAACTTCAGTGAAGTTGTTTTTGTTTTTGCTTCTGTTTTTAAAGGGAAAAGGAGTACTGCCCAAAGGAAAACCAAGAGACTATTTTTTAAAAAATTGTCCACAACACATAGAATAAAGTTGAGGAGGACTTTTTTTTCCCCCTGAACTCAGCCAAACTAAATATTGGGCTGGGCAAAAAATTTATTCGTGTTTTCCATAATATCTTATGGAAAAACCCAAACGAACTTCTTGGCTATCCCAATACATAGTGTTGCTAGTGTGTTTTCTGCATGAAGTTTAAAATTTTGCTTTCTTTTCTGTTACCATCTTTGGTAGATAGGAATAATATCCTGCCACAATATATGCTTTAAAAAAACTTGGAAGGGTGATTCCTATGATAATTATTAATATCTCTATCAAATCAAAAGACAGCTTCATACTTAAGAGTGAAATTCTAGAGATATTCTCATTAGATTAAGAGGAAAAAACCCTGATATTTATTATCACCAAAGTTACTGGAAATTCTGGCTAAAAAAAAACATAACAAGCCTAAATAAGAGTTTTATTATTAGCAAGGAGGAGAAAACATCCCCACGCCCTTTTCTTTCCTCCTTTACTCACTCCATCCCTCCCTTCTTTTTTTAGACAGTATTATTATAGACCCCCAAAACCCAAGAGAGAATCAACTAAAAACTCTTAGAGCTAAAAAGAGTTTAGTAGGTACCAGGTTACAGAGATACATAAATCAATAGCTTTCCTGTATACACAGCAACTGGCTTGAAAAAGAAGACTATTCCATTAACAATAGCACCCCCTCCAAAAAATGTGAGACAGAAACTGAAAGGTAAACAATGAACTGGGCAAATACATTTTCTACAAATGTGAAAAAAATTATACTCTTCTTGGTCTGTAAAGTGCTCATACAAATCAATAAGGCTAAAACTCCTGCAGATAAACAGAGAAAGTGCATGAACAACCATTTCACAAACAGGAAATGCAAATGGCCAATAAAGATATCAAACAGGTGATTGAATTACCATTTTAAAATACTAATTATAATAACAAACGCTTACCATTTTCTTTCTTGTCAATTTAGAAAATGTTTTTTTTTTAATTTTATGGCCAACGCTGGCAAAGTATGATGGGTACTCTCAAACACTGCAGGAAGGGTATAAATTGATACCATCTTCTGAACCATAATGTAAATTGGATACAATACTTCTGGAAGGCAATTTACTTTTTACTTTGTTTCTTAATTGTTTTGCATTATGGTTTTTAATTTTTATGAAGTCAAACTTATTGATTTTTTTTCTTTGTGATTTCTTCCATTACGTTCATTTCTAAACAGTGCTTTTCTATCTCGTGTTTTCTTCTAAATTTTTACCGTTTGTGTGTGTGGTTTTTTTTTTCAACATTTACCTTTTTAATCTGTCTTTATTTAGTGTATTAGTGAATGTGCCAAAGGAAGATTTAAAAAGTAGTTTTCAAATACTTTGGAAGTTTTCCAAACACTGTTCATTGGCTAATTCCCATTGATTCCCACGTGATGGTACCTTTATGATAGACTAAGATTTAGGTGTATTGGGGACTTTTTAGGATTCCACATTACGTTCCATTGGCCTGGGATGGGTAGGGGTATGCAGTTGGAGCATTGGTTCTGGAGCCAGACTACCTCCGAGTTTTGGACTTGGGACATTTTACTTACTCTTTCTGTGCTTTTGTTCTTCATCCTTAAAATAGTGCTACTGAGTCCCCATCTTATAGGTTTTTTCGTGAGGATTAAATGTGTTATACATCCAAAGTACTTACAGGGATGCCTGGTGCATTTTACCTGTTAAATAAGTCTTAACAACTCTTAATACACGAGCACCAAATTATTTTAATTATTATAGCTTTGTCTCATCTAAAAAATATTGAACGAAACAAGTCTTCCTCATTTCTGTCCCTTAAAAAAAAAAACAGCTAATTTTACCACTTATTTTCAAGCCAAAAATCTTGCAGTGAGCCCTGGTTCACTGCTTTTCTCAACCCTCCCGCCCCCTCAACCCATCAGTACTTGCATTAAAAAAAAAATGCAGAATTTTTTTTTTAATGTAATTCAGTTCATGTCATTCTCCTGCTTAAAACCTTTCACTGACTTCATTCCACATGAATTAGTGGAGGGTCTGGACCTCCCTTCCCTCTCTGGGTCACCTTTACCACCGCCTACCCCCCTACCCTCCCATCCTAGACAACTTGCTCGTTACATACCAGCCTCCTTGGCTTCCTTTCTGTGGCTTATTCTTCCAGCAGAGTTTTCACATCTGCTGGTCCCTCAGCCTGTAATGGCACCCTCTGTGCTCTTGGTACCTTGGATGTCTCATCTTTCAGGTCTGTACAAAGGTCCCATCTTCAGAAAGGCCTTCCCTGATCATCCTAGCTAATGGAGCCTTTCTTCCAGCTGTTTCCTATCAGATCACCCGATTAATTTTCTACAAAGTATTACAACTGTGAGCAATGACCTTGTTTGTGGGTTTACTTTTTTCAGCCTCCCCTGCTGCACTCCCTGTTCCTCCATGAGCTCACTGGAGCTTGCCCCCTCACTCCAGCAGACCCAGCCTTCAGAACAAATCCTGGGATGGATCTAACACATCCTGATAGAATGTAACAGAAAACTTGTTGAGAAATTACATTATCTTATTTCTCTGCAGGACAGTCTGATCCAGGAATAAAGGTAATTTTTATCTTCTCCTCCCCCTTCTGGAAGTTCAAGCTTAAAAACAAACAAAAATCGCGAAGTCCAAAGACAACCCCTAAACTGACCTCTGGTTTTTGTTGTTATTGTTGTTTGTTTTGGTTGTTTCGGATTTTCCACCTGCCACTCCCACCACCATGCAACTGGAGGTGCATCAAGAAGGGACAAAAGAGAACTTTGTCTCCCTTCCAGAAGGGTGGGCCTTTGCTTCCTGGGAGCCATATAATAGCATTTTAACATTTAAAAAATGTTTCTGTATGTGAGTACGAGGCTTCCAGACCAGAGAAATTTCTAAGCACAGAGCAACCTCTAAGCAGGTCTGTTTGCTGAAAGTCTTGGCCATTCAAGAGAATTAGGCTGGATTGTCCCAAAAGGGAAGGAAAGATTTTTTTTTCTTGAGGTATAATTTACACACAATAAATTTCCCTCTTCTTGGCATACAATTCTATGCCTTTTGACAAATAACGGTTGTTTACTCACCACCACAGGCAAGACATAGAAGAGTTCCATCAGCCAAAAAAAGTCATCCCCACTCTCTGCTCCCAGCAACCGGCAACTATTGCTCTGTTTTCGGTCCCCCATAGTTTTGCTTTTCCCAGAATGTCACTGAAGTGGAACAATAATGTACAAAAGCCATTTGAGTTTGGCTGCTTTTCCTTAGCAGAATGCTTTTGAGATTCTTCCATGATGTATGTACTAGCAGTTCATACATTTGTATTGCTAAGTAGTATTCCATTGTATGGATGTACTTATTAGGGTTGTTTTCGGTTTTGGGAGATTGTGAATAAAGCCACTATGAACACTTGCCTTCAGGTTTTTGCATGAGCATAAGTTTTCATTTCCTTTGGACAAATACCTGTGAATGGGATTGCTGAGGCACAGGGTAAATGTACATTTCACTTTATAAAAACCGTCAAACTAGATTCCAAAGTGGCTGTGCACTTTTGCATTCCCATCAACGACTGGTTTTAGTTGAGAGTTCAGTTAAGAAGGATGTAATCCCCAGGTGTGCTGGACACTTCCACCCCCACTGGGAATGGGGTTGAGAGTTTTGACAGCTGAGTGATGGGGACCTTAGCACCTTCTCTGACAGTCTCTAAGGAATCAGGACATGGAAGGGATGGCTTCTGTAGGGACTGGGTGTCCTGGACACAACATGCAGGTGCCTTGGAAGTCTAGGTGAAAGAAGCTATAGCTGACCTTGGACTAAGAATTAGGACAGTCCCTTCCTATCTTCCTAAATGCAAAAGTACTAAAGTTCTTGTTTGATACAAGGAGAAGGAAGGAATCCTGAAAAATGTCTTTTGGGTAACCTTTGTGGATAGATCTGAGTTGGGTATGATTTACGGAAATAAAGAAATATAGGGACTTCTCTGGTGGCGCAGTGGATAAGATTCTGCTCTCCCAATGCGGGGTCTCAGGTTCGATCCCTGGTCGGGGAACTAGATCCCTGCATGCCGCAACTAAGACTTCACATTCCACAACTAAGGAGCCCTCCTGCCGCAGCTGAGACCCAGTGCAAATAAGTAAATAAATGTTTAAAAAAAAAAGAAATATAATGCATATCCCCAATGTCTTAGAGCATTGAGTTCCCAGAATATGCCAATCATTATGCTCAGCACCTTATATATGTTTTTCAATCCTTAAAAACAACCAACAAATTAAGTATATGTCTCACTTAGGTATCAGATTTAGGTATCCAAATTGAAGCAAAAGATAATGCCTGTGATCATGTTACTATTATGCTTAAATCTTTTGACAACCCTCTCTGTTTCACAACCCACCACTTCCCCACTCCCCTCTGAGTCCAGCCAGACTCACCTCCCTACTCCTCTCTACTGTTTCCTACCCTGGGCCTCACACATGGTATTCCCATTGCCTGGCAGCTTTCCCTGCCTTTTCCTCTTTTTCATCCCCACTCACTTTTATGGCTCGCTTGTGTTTTCTCCATTGAAGTTTTCCCTGACTCATCCAAAAAGGGTCAATGAGTTCCTCCACTGTATCTCTCATGTGCTTTGTGCACCTCTGTCTCCTAGGCTTAGTCTGAGATTAGAGAGATTCCTTTATCTCTGTGTGTGTAGCACAGAACCTAGGCATCTTAGGACAGAGTGGCTGTATTTAGAGGGAGAAGAAGGAAGGAAGGAAGGAAGAGAGGGAGGGAGAAAGGAAGGAGTATGCAACCTAGTACCTTAAAGAGAAATGGTAGTTTGGGTTCAAAACTATGAACCAGCTTTGGCCTCTCATAAAACAATTTTATCTTCAATTTTAAAATGAATCCAAATAAAAATTTTCATAGAACCATCAAATCCCAGACCAGAATAAACCTTAGAGGTCATCAAAACTGGTTTCCTCTTTCTTGTTTTTTTGTTTTGTTTTGTTTTTTAATGTGACCTTAATGCAGACCTACTGTCACTATATTATGGTCCTTTGCCCTCGTTTCCTTTGTTACCAACTCTCTTTATTATCTGGATTCCTTGCCTTTCTGTTATTTCATTTTGACTGTGTATCATCAATTCTGATCTCTGCCACTTCTTTTTTTTTAATAAATTTATTTATTTTAATTATTTTTTGGCTGCATTGGATCTTCGTTGCTGTGCGCGGGCTTTCTCTAGTTGCAGTGAGCGGGGGCTACTCTTCCTTGCGGTGTGAGGGCTTCTCATTGCAGTGGCTTCTCTAGTTGTGGAGCACGGGGTCTAGGCGTGTGGGCTTCAGTAGCTGTGGCTCGTGGGCTCTAGTGCAGGCTCAGTAGTTGTGGCGCACGGGCTTAGTCAGTCTGCGGCATGTGGGATCTTCCTGGACCAGGGCTTGAACCCGTGATCCCTGCATTGGCAGGTGGATTCTTAACCACTGCGCCACCAGGGAAGCCCCTCTTCTTTTCTGATATTACTTTGGTCACCTTTTCTTTCATTCGTAGAGATTTTATCTACCTGTATTAAGGAAACAATATTGTCCATAAAAGACACTAATTTCTAATGCCATGTATTTTGGAATAGTATTTCCTAAGAAAACACATATACTGTATTTGTGTGTGTGTTTTACATATAAAGTCTGATCAATGGAACTTTGTGTCTGTGTGGGGGGATGGGAAGACACCAAAATAAAATTGCAGTTATGATAATAATGCACGTGCTTCTGCTGAAAGCAGGGTGTACTAAGCATTAATGGGCAGACCCAACTAGTCAATACATTTTCATTTATGTCTTTTATAATCTTACATAAATCATAATTTTTAAAAAATGGTAAAACAAAAATATAATTTTGGTGTGTTAAATCACTGTTACAACACTGTAATTAAAAGTAATTCCTTTTTCATCTTCAGTTTTTATTTCCAAGCTTTCAGAAATGATATTTAACGAAAAGAGCAGAACAAACAAATAAACTAATAACACTGACAAACATTTTGCTTTGAAAAGTTGAATGTTCTGCCGCTCTTTTTATCAGTCTGTCAAATAGCTACATTTATTAAGTGCTGGGCAGAATATTGTCCTAGGTGCTGAGGAACATTGCTAAGGAAATTGAAATCTTACACCAGAGGTGAGATAAGATCAACAAAACTGGAAATAAACAAAACCCCCAATAAATATGATATGTCATCAATTTAGGATTGCAGATACATAACGGCATTTGAAAAGTGAATCCTAATCCACTTCTTGTCCACTTTTCAGGCTCAAAAATTAGCTACTTCCCGTGGACTTCCTGTTCTCCAGCTATTACAGAGTCCTGAGGAGCCCCACTTTCTCAAGCTTCTGTGTCCTTCAGATGCCCTCCTGCATCCGGGGTGCCTGTGCATCTCAGGTGCCCCTTCCTCTGGGAAGCCGTCCCTGATCCTCTCCCTCAGACAGGTTAGGTCCTGCTCCTCTGGGTTTCCATAGCACCTTCCATGAATCGCCAGGGAAGGACTTGTTAATGTCCTGTCTGCCCAAATAGCCTTCATTAACTGATTCATTCATCCAACACACAGTGGTGCTGGGAGAACACAACCTAGTCTAGGTACTTTCTGCCCTGAGGCAGCTCACAGGGAGAGGGAGAGATAGACTAGCACCCCAACATCTGCAATCCTGTGTGAAAAGGGACGTAACAGAGATATACAGGGCACGTTATGGCACTGCTCAGGAAGGGCCCTTGCCTGGCTCCGAGGTCAGGGAGACATCAGGAAAACTTCATGGATGGGGAGACACTTGACCTGAGGCTCGAAGGATGAGTGGTGGTCGGTGAGTTGGGCAAAGTTAGAGAAGGTGGAGGATGATGCTTCAGGCAGAGGAAATGGGGATGCAAAGCTACCATTAGAAGAGGAACAGAGAACTACAAATAGGTCTGGACACTAGAGAGCAGGGTGTGTCTAACAGCGGCAGGATGTGGAAGCCCTGATACGCCATGCTAGGGCGCATGTGCCTGAACATGTGGCATGGATAGTTGTTTTGAAGGGATGTAAATGGGGGAGCAGCAAAGTCTTGTGAGTATTTTGGAAATATCACGCTAGGAATGAGAAAGGGAGCTCAGTGGAAGAAAGTGAGCGTAGAGGCCGAGTCCCTTCCTTTAAGGGGAAATAGAAGATGAAGGTTCAAGCTAAAGACATGGCAGTGAGAGCAGAGTGGAAACCCATTCTGGAGATATTTATTTTAGATGGAGAATAGAACAGATTCACGGAGGAGGAAGCATTCAGCTCTGGGAACATTGACTGCCGAGTGTCAAGGAAACACCCAGAAGACAAGCCCTGTTAGACACTGGGATCTAGAGACCAGGAAAGAAGTCTCTAGACTGGAGGAAAAGATTTGGGAGGTGTCTCTGCACAGTTTAAAGCTGAAGGTGAGGTTTTCCAGGAAAAAATACGTCAAGTGTGAAGAGAAGAGGGCTGAGGCTGGACCCCAGGGGAGCATTAGGTAAGAACAGACAGAAAAAAAGAGATCCTGAGAAGAGGGTATCTGGGAGGCAGAGAGGTGAGATGAGTGTCCCAGAAACCAGGGACACAGAGTCCAGAAAAGGAACAAGTGGTCCAGAGTGTCAAGGGCTGCAGCAGGGGTCAGACCTGAGAGGTCCTCAGTACGTTGTTTGGCAGCCAAATGCTCAAAAATGATAGTGGCAAAGCAGCCCATGCAGTAAGTAGCAGGGGCAGAAAGTCAGCCTATAGATAGTGAAGGAATGCGGATGGGGAAGGGGGACTATAAGAACAGGCACTAGCAAGTGGAGGCTACTCTCTTTAGAAGCTTGGTGGTGAAAGGAAAATGCATGGAGGGAGGGAGGGCTGAGGGGTTCCTCGAGGGCATGGAGGGCACGGCACAGTGTCTGGCCCTCAAGAGGCACTCCAGTAGGTATTGACTGAGTGAAAGCTGAAACGATAAGTTACTGAATAATGAGCAGGGGAAGACTTCATGTGTTTTGGAATATTTAGTTATTCATTTATTTACCTTCAAAAGAGGTGACATACAGGATAAACCTGAAAGGGAGAAGCAGGAGGCCTGGAAGGATGGTGGAGGTGCTCTTGCTGTGAGCAATGGGGAGACTCCAGTGGGGTGAGACCCAAGCGCAGAGAAGAGGCAAATGTGCCCCAGAAAGAAGGCAGCTGACAAGGGGAGCCTAACCGCTAAGGAAGTGGACGTGAGGAGTACAGACGGCATCACCGGGTAATACAACACGCAGGATAGCAAATGATGACGAGAAACACCATCATACTCTAATGTCGATTACAAGGGAAAGGGGGAAATCCTTCCAAGGGCCCTTTCAATACTACCAAAGACCTATCTACTGAAACATTGCAAGTTAATGCTCTGAAGCAGAGGCATCTTTTTTTCTGTCCTAAACTACACAAGATAGCAACGTAGTAACACTTGAAGCCGTGTAAATTTAAAGAGGTGGGAAAATAGGAGACATTTAGAGCAGGACCAGAGAAGCATGGCTGACTCTGTGGAAATGGACCTGTATTTGGAGAGTTCTCACAGCAAAACTGGGATAATAAGGCCCTTCCCAGAGTTGCTGTGAGAATGATAGGTGAAAACCCTTTTAAATCGTTACAGGCGAGCTGTTGTCATTATTATGACCTAGCTGCTACAAAGGCCTCTGTGGGAATTCATGTATCTCTCTAGCTTGCACCCTTCACTTTTGACCCCCCTTCCTCTTACCTTCTCTGCTAGGGTTTATTTTTATTTTTTTTTATTTTTTTTGCGGTATGCAGGCCTCTCACTGTTGTGGCCTCTCCCGTTGCGGAGCAACAGGCTCTGGACATGCAGGCTCAGCGGCCATGGCTCACGGGCCCAGCCGCTCCGCGGCATGTGGGATTTTCCCGGACCGGGGCACGAACCTGTGTCCCCTGCATCAGCAGGTGGACTTTCAACCACTGTGCCACCAGGGAAGCCCTAAGGTTTACTTATTAAAAGATATCATATGTGCAAAGTGTCTGACATCACACCTGGAATATGGGGGTGTGTGTCAATCAGTGTTAAAGGCTAACCCTCTTCCCACCCCCAGCCCCCAGTCTCCTTCTCTTCCTGCTGCCTCTCTAAGGCCTGTGGGTGAACCCAGGGACCTTTGTTCCCTGCCATGAGCTTTCAGGAGTGGTGACTCCTGAGAGTGATTCTGGGCAAGTCACAACTTAGGGGCCTAATCGTGAAACTGATAAAGCTTAGGTTGCGGAATCACCAGCTGAATCAGCAATCATACAAGGCATGGTGGTAACTCACTGATTTCCAATCAACAGCAGCTGAGAGACCAGTCTTTCCACTAGAAAGCTTTGACTGAGACTTCCAATCTGTGTTAATTTATTCCGTTCTTTGGAAGCCTGGCCTTTATAAACATGACCTACGAGTCTACCCAGCAGACAGAAACCCAGGAATGTGGGCAAAGGTTGGAGGCAGAGAGGGCTTCGAGGGTAAAGGGTGAGCGGCGAAGGTCACTAGCCTTGACTTAAGGGTCTCCAGGATGGGTCACGAACGCACCAGCAAGTCCAGTGCCCTTTGGCGTTGCAGTTTCGAGTTTCGCATCCTTAAACTAGGTATTATCATTTCGGTTCCATCACAGGGAGCTCAAGGGTGTGTACATGGCCTTCCTCAAAACCCCCGCGCACCGCGCGCCCCCCCACCCCTAATGAAAATAGTATCGTTAACCTTGACCTTGCATCCCAGCTCCTGAAGCCCCAAGCTCTATTAATCTGAGGCCTGCTACCTGGGTGACGATCAGAGGGGACCCTATGGCTGCCATCCTGCAAAGGGCCGTGCCCAGGCCCTGGGGGGGTGGAGCAGCGGGCAGGTTCGCGGGCACAGAGGGCGGCCCAGCTCCGAACCCTGCGGCTTTCGCCGGCGGGAGCAAGAGCCGGCTGTAGGCGGCTCCTTCCTGTGCAAACTTTTCTGTCCTCTTCCTCCTCCCGCCCTCCCCACCAGCTTCTCGGCGCCCGGCGTCCAGCCTCCCCGCCCTTGTCGCTGCCTCGGGGTAGCCGCGCGCCGGGCAGCGCGGTCCTCGGCGCCGGCCCCACCCCGCGCTCCGGGCCGCCAGGAGCCGATGGCCGAGGCGGGCAGGAGCCCCGCGGAGCCCCCGGGAGAGCCGGCCGGGCAGGCGGCGGCCGAGGTCCCCGAGCCCGAGGCGCCCGCCCGGCCTCCAGCGCCTGCCCTGCGCCGGCTGCCCGGGGACCCGAGCCCCCGCGGCCGCTCGCAGAGCGACCTGTCGTCGTGCTCGAGTCGGGGCCGCCCGCTCCGGGTCCACATCTCCGGTTCAGGTAAGGGCAGCTCGGGCGCTGGGGGCCGGGGGTAGGGCCGGCGCGGGCAGGTGGCTGCGATGGGGACCCGGCCAGCCCGGGGCGTCAGCGGGCAATGGCCCAGCCGGCTGGCGGCGGGAGTGGAGGAGGGGCTGGGGAGGGGGGGTCGGGGCTGGGAGAAGCTGAACTCCCCACCCCGCTGCCGGTATCCTCCTTGGTGGCTGGCGGCTCGGAACCCTCGGCGGGAGATGCTCCGCCCCGGCTGGGGCTCAGGGTGGGCGCGCGTTTCTCCCGGGCGAGACGCACCCGCCGGGATGCGGAGCGCTCCCACGCGGCCGTGCGGCTTTGCGGCGCCGGGGAGCCCCGGCTGCTCTGGTTCTTAGGCTTGTGCATCGGGAAGAGGAGGCTTCCCTCGGTCTTCAGCGCGACTTTGGTCCCTCGGAAGCGTGCGGTCCTCTCACGGTGGGGGTGGGGGGCTGTGCCAGTGCGCGTCTTGAACACTCACCCAACCGCTCCTGCTTCTGAAACAAAGCCTTCCTTGGGGGTTTGCTGGTCCGAGGACCCGGAGTATGAGTTTTCCCTCCCTGTAAAGCCCCACGCAGGTGGTGGTGAGAGTTTGGCCGTGATCCTTCACTGTTTGAACCAAGCCTGGAGCCTCTGCGGTAGCACCTCCCCGCGGGTTCCCCTCTGCCCGGTGTGCACCCCCGGCTCCGGCGACTGCTCGGGGCCCCGGACGGCCAGAACCAGGCTGGGGGCCGGTGCTGCCAGCGCGGAGCTGTGTAACGCGGGGGTGGCGGGGAGGCAAATCGCTTAACCTTGTCTCTCACATCTAGGTGTTTAAAGTGGGAAGAAGAGTGTGGAACTACCACATGGGGAGGTTATGGGGGGATTAAATAATTAATGATTTTAAAATGCTTTTCAACAAAGCATTTTCTTAAGAACTGTAGAACCGTTTTTAAAAGTCCACCAGGCTTGTTAAGTTTCTGCACATCGTTTTCTGATTTGCAATCTCCGGAGGATGCGTGAAAGCTGGGAAGCTGGGACTGAAGCTAACATCAAATCTACTAGTAGCAGCGACAGGCCCTTGTAATGGTCCAGAGCTTACGCCCTACCCTCCACCACTACTCCTTCAGGGTCTGTGCTCGGGGGCCAGGCCTTGAAGCGCCCAGGCAACCTCACTCCTACCTGAAGCCTGGTTTCCCCTTAGAAAACGGCACATTTCCATACCTCTGACTCCACTCCACAGGCAAGCCAGCTCAGTTTTCCGTCAGAGCCCTCTTTCATATTCCTTTTATCTTTTTCAATTTTTCTTTATTTTTAAAAAGATTTATTTATTTATTACTTATTTATTTTAGGCTGCATCGGGTCTTAGTTGCAAGTGCCGGCTCTTCCTTGTGGTGCCCGGGCTTCTCTAGCTGTGGTGTGCGGGTTTTTTTCTCTCTCTAGTTGTGGCATGTGAGCTTAGTTGCCCCGCGGCCTGTGGCATCTTAGCTCCTGACCAGGGATGAACCTGCATCCGCTGCGTTGTAAGGCGGATTCTTTACCGCTGGACCACCAGGGAAGTCCCCTCTTACTTTTGTAATATCGCTTTTACTGCACAACGTGTATATGTAGAAAACATCAAACGTATTGTTGATCTGACTTCGCAGATCACTTTGCTTAAAGCCGGTTGGAATTGTTAAATACAGGTAGTGGGATGTAGGTTATGGGATGTTTGTGAAGAATCTTCTGCCGGATTCATATTGTGGAAAGTATTGAGTTGAATGTATTTTTCCTCCTGGTTTTTATGTCTTTGCCAGACTGAACTTGACCCCTGGATAATCTTGATTGATTTTTTTTTTAACAAAGATTAACCATTCAGGTGCCTCTAAAGAGGCAACTGCAAATGTGTCCAGTTGGTGACGGTAGACAAAATAAACATAGCGTGTGTCACCATTTCTCATTTTCATAGATGGAAATCGAGGCCTACACGTAGAAGAGGGGAGTAAAAACTTTTTAAATGTGTATGTGCAAAGTGCCCCTCATGTGAACTGTAAACTTCAATTTATAAAATTATTTTACCTCCAAGAGCTCTATGCCTTCTGTGTACTTTTAAAGGATATTAGGAAGTGACAGCTTTCAGCTGAGTTGTCCCCTGCACCCCACGATGCTGACCCATGTGTGAAAGAGTGAACTTCTACGTGAGTGTGAAAACATTCCTTGACCATAGGGTAGCCCAGTTTCTAGGCCCTCCCCAGAAGTTCTGGGCACACAAGTGGGCAGTATCCAAAGCGAGATCATATGTGGCCTGGGCAGAGCCAGCCCCAGGCCAGCAGCCCCGGTGTCATCTCAGAATCTTGGACCCTACCCCAGACCTACTTAATCCCAGTCTGCATTTCACAAGATCCCCAGGTTGTTATAGGAACATTCACGTTTGAGAAGCATTACTGTCTGCCACTGGTTTGCAAAGTTGGTTACACATAGGAGTCCCTTGGCAAGTTAAAAAAAACCACCACCACCAAAATCACAGCAAAACAATTCATGGCTAGGTCCCAGTCCCAGAGATTCTGATCTAATTGGCATCAGGTGATTCTAATGTGTGGCAAGCTTTGGGAACCACCGTGCTATGGCCTATATATCAGCATGACTTGCTGCCATATGTATTGTGATATTGTGACCAGGGTTGGCCTGGGCAAGTGTAAGGCTGAAGGCTTTGGTTTGGTACCTTCTCACATCCCTACTGGTATTCTCCTCTGCTGCTTCCACCTCCCAAGTGGCTTTTCTCACTCCCTTTTTTGATTTCAGCTAGTTGCCAGTAAGTCCTTCCCAAGGGTTAATTACTAATAATGAGTTAATTACCTGGTGGGAGTCTTTGGGAGAGTGTTGAGGGGGGAGGGAACTTTGCAGTGGTGCGTGGCTGGGAGGGGGCAGAGGAGGAGAGGGGGGAGAAGACTGCAAAATGTTCACCAAGGGTTGTCAGAGAAGAGCCTCACTCCAGAGCAAACGGCCATCCCCATCAGTCACCCCACATCCCAGCACTGCTTCCCTTCTGCCCTTCTGTCCGTAAAAGAATAATAAAAACTATGAAACTCGAAGTTTTTGCCTATTATGCCAATAAGAGACGATCCAATCCAAAAAAATATTTTTAGAAGACCAGCTCTGTACTTGGCACTCTATTGATGCTGTGGAGATATCACAAGAGAATCCACTTTCTGTTTGTACTTTATTACTGGGTTTTTGTCAAGAAAAGCATCTCAGGCTTCAATGGCTTTTATTTAACTTGTGATTTGAATAGTTAATTTTTCACGTGATAAACATGCATGTACTTTGTCAGCAGAATCTCTAGTTTTAAATTTTAAAATCCATACAAAACGTGAAGAAAGCCATATATTTTCAAATAAGTACATTTTAAAAATATAACTGAAGTAAAATTGGAATTGATACATCAGCCCTGTTTTGAGCTTAGAAAAACATTGCTTTATGGTTTTGAATTCACTGTTCTGGAATTCAACAGAAGTTCCGGATTTTTAAAATCTAGTATTTCTTTGTAAATAAAGTGGTATTTTATCCATTAAAAAAAATAAAATCCCAAAGCAAGGTTTTCATGATATATGGACAGGTGTTCTCTTAATTTTCAGGTCAATCTTCTTCTGCATTGAGAACTTTAATATATTCAGTGGGTTCTGATGGTCTTTTCTGATAAGCCCAATGTTTAGTAAGTAAAGAGCCTTAGGACACAGTTCAGGACTTACTCCTATTGTAAGCGCTCATCAAGTACTGACTGTGGACCTACTGTGTACCAAGCGCTGTGCTGGACCCACTGGGCTGTAGGAGTACCAAGAGGCGTTTGCTGTCTTCAAGCTATGACTCTTAGTCTTGCACATAGGGCTGCACAGGACAGAAAACGTTTGAGCCACCTTAAAAAGGGAGGTATGAGCAGATGGGCCATTTCATCAGCTTGGTGTCCAGACACAGTCTCATCTCTTTTGGTACCCTGATTCATCCCTCCGGCATCCCTTTGCCCTAGTATACATAGGTATGTAGGTAATGGCAAATCCAGTATCTTTGTCTCGAGTCTTTCATCGCTGGTGTGTTCAGTGCCTAGTGGAGTGAGAATCTAGTAACCTAGATGTTCTGTCCATCCATACCTGCTACTACCTGGCCACTGCCGCGAGGTGCTGCTGTCCAAGACGGGTTCTGCAGTTGACGGTCACCTGTCCCATTGGGGGAAGTCCTCGTTGTCCACACCTTGCCGGTGCTCCCAGAGTGCCTTCCACTGCCCTCTAAGGTTCTAACTACTCCAGTTGGTGTTTGCATGCTCAGCCTTTGTTATCCAAAGCATAATGACATGCCAAGCCGGGGTGGGGAGTCCCAAGGGAACTCTTGGGCCCCATCACAGCGGGGCCGGAGCAGCCCTAGGCAAGAGCAATGGATGCCGGCTCACTTTCCATTCACATAACTCAGAGTGGTTGTTTTTTTTTAACCAAAAAAAGACCATTTGGCTCTGGGTGTACTTTCTGTCCCTGCCTTCTCACAGGAGAGTAAAACCATCCTGCCGGGAAAAGCAGGGCAGCCTGGGCAGGGCAGACAAGGGGGGCTCAAATGCAGCCTGTGCCCTGCCCTGGCCAAGCTATACAGTCTGGGGTGGACCTGCATGCCCCCACCTCCTCCAAGAAGGGAACCTTTTTCTTTGTGCAAAGGCTGTGGGCTTCCCATCCAGCTAGGAGCTGCCCACTGGTCAGGCTTCATCCCAGAAGGGGTGCCTTTATCTAACGCTCCCACAGTCACCCTATAAGCCAAGGTGGTCCTGTGCCCAAGGTTAAGACATTTTAAAACTCAGCATCACCTGTTACCCTGCAGCAGACGCTGAAACGCTAAAAATCATCTTCAGCTGTTAGGTAAGGACATGCCTGTTAAGCCAGGTTGCACTTGACCTGGAGCTGAGACCAGAGAGCTGTCGGGAACGGAGGCGGCCCTACGGACCAGTTCCTCTTTCTCTTCTAGCGCTTCCTCAGGGATGGCGCGGCCTCCCCGACTCTCAGCTTCTCTTTGCCTCTCTGCTTCCTAATCCGAACAGATTCTCCTGGTGAGAATCTGTTTTGTGGGTGTTTCCTCATCCATCTACTCACACAAACCCTACCTCATAGCTCCTACCTCCCCACCACAGCTTACCTTCACTTCCTCTTGGTTCTTGTCCGTATTTTACCTGGACAACTTTCTTCGTGTTTTTCAGTTCAGATTCCCTAGAGCAGATCCACTGTTTAAAGCCATAGGTCATAGGTCACACAGAGGTCACAGAGACATTGTCTGTCTTGATCCGATACCCACCCAAACTCAAGCCAGTTGTGGCCTGGAGGGTGAAGTCTTCACTTAGTGCCAATAAGGTCACTTAAGAAGAAGTGAGCCGGGGCAGTTTCATTCATTCATTCAACTAATATTTATCGAGGTGAGAGGCCTGCTATGTGCCAGTCACTGTTCTAGGCTCTGGGTGTACAGAGATGAGCAGACATGGTTCTGCAATTTGGGGAGTAAGAATGAAAGCAGAAAGGATGTGGCTGGCTAGAGACAGCAGCATGTGTAGTGGTCTAAGCCATTGTTATTTGCCATGTGTATGCTCAAAAAATGACTGGTGATGGTGGTGATGACTCTTGTTCTTATTTTCAGAGGATGCCTGAAGAGCGAATTATACCTAAACTGGGGAAGCTCTAGTTGGCATCAGTAGTTCAGTAGTAGCTCTGAGACTGCTGGCAAAGCTGTGGATTTGTTTTGAGCTCCAGCCACTGCTGGTGGTACACTAGGTGAGGGAGCATATCTTGATTTTTTCTTTGTTCATTCAGTCAACAAACAGCTAGTGGGCTAAACACAGGGGCTGTAAAGACATCCCTAAAGGAACAGTGGGGGGAAGACAGGCAGTCTTCCAAGTCTGAGCTATGACTTGTGCCCAGTCCTGGGCCTGGGGGAGAACCTAGAAGGCTCAGCTATAGGAAATGGCTTGGGGGAGGGTAATCAGGAAGGGCTTCCGGGAGGAGGTGAAACCTATACTATCTCCAGGCAAGAGGAGGAACAGGAAGATGGAGGAGGAGTGTTTGGGGAGAGGAAAGAGTACAGAAAAAACACCAAGGCCTGAAACAACCCGGCATCATCAGAAAACACTCAGCAGTAGGGTCCTGGGGGAGAGAAGGGAGGTTAGGGTGCTAGGCCAAGGCCAGAGAATGAGAACTTCCTGTGTCTGAATGCTTCCCGGCAGACACAATTTAGGTGACATTTGTAAGGCATTTGCAAGCTTGATAGGGGGCGTGTTCGGAGTGTATTCTGACATGGACACTGAGGGAGATGGTGGGGAGAACACAGCCAGCTGAGATTCGAGACACAGAACCACGGTTATTATCAGTGTGATCCTGGTCAGCTTACTCCCCTTCCTTCCGCTTGGCTTCCTTATATCTGACCTGGAAATGATGAGTAACGGTAACGCCTAGCTCATAGGGTTCATGTGAGGCTGAAAGTGTGAAAGTGCTTTTGGACTTTAGAGTGCCATGTAAATGGCGGCACCTTGGGCACCCGGCTGTGACAGGACTTACTATGGTGTAGTTGACTGTGCTTCCTTCCTTGTGCTGTAACAGCACTGAAAACAGAGATTATGTTTAGTTGAGTTTTGCATTCTCAGTGCCGGATACGGGGCCTGGTATATAGTAGGTGCTTACTAAATATTTATGGACTTAATGCATGAATTCCCTAAAAGTCAGTTCTTTTGACATGAAGTCATAAATCAAAAAACTAGGCGAAGTGAGAAAATATATAAATGGAAAGTTGGATAGAAGCTATGATTTCCAAATGTTTAAAACACACACACACACACACACACAAAACCCAAAATTAACTAGACTGTTTTTGAAGAGCTGTTGACGAAATCCTGAGCACTTCCTTGGGAGTATTGTGTGAACCTTGCTTCACAATATCTTCATAAAAGTAGTTCGTGAAAGGGAAGTCGTGAATGTCAGTCCAGCCTCGGGCTGGTGTCGGGGATTCTGCAGCCTCCTTGCAGGGCAGTGCTGGGTGTTGGATGCAAGAGCGTAGGCAAGAGGGCTTAGAAGGAAGTGAACTTTAACACGAATCCAGTCCTGCATATTTGTACACGCTATCACATTTCATCTTCATAGCAACCCTGTGACATAGCTAAGTATCAGCTCCACTTTTTAGATAAGGAACCTGGCTTCAGAAAAATGGAATAACACACCCAGTCCCACAGGTAGCAGGGAAGTAGTAGAACAGATATTCAAATCTTTATGACTTCAAAGCTCACGCTCTTTTCCTTACCTAACAGAACCTTAGTGCACAGCCATCGCCACTCAGGGAAAACGACTCGTATGTACCCCACCACCAGGGAGGAAATCCAGTTATGTATTACTCTACAAATACTATTCTGAGATCATCAGAATAAACATGTTTCCATCAAAAGGTCATTTTCAGGCCCCAGCCAGTTGTCTGTCTATTTTAAGGTCTATCCAACACTTCAGATTTCTAGTATAAACAACAAATTTGGATTAACTGTAACGGGATTCTGGGATCCTGTATTTTCAGGCAAGCATGCTTCAGTGATCGTTACTGAGGTGCGTTCTTTTAACCTAAAACAACTCAATCTTGGAGTCATGTGTGTAATTCATGCCCAGGAACCCTATCTTGTCTCAGAGTACAAGTGTAGTTTCAGTTACAGTGAAGCTCAGGAAGAAAACCCTGAAGCAGCTTTAGTGTTTTTAAAACACCCTCCTGGCTGACTCATTACCTTTGATCACACTAGCTGAAATTTGCACGGAGAAGTGGGTTGCAAGGCTTGCCTTAGAAAGGTTTCTGAGATCTAGCTCACTGCGTGACCTATTGGCTAAAACTTGACATTTATATACCTTACTTAGCAGTTTCTCGATGCCTCTGTGAAGGCTTGAGAAAAAGTAGCTGTTGCTTACCCCTCATAACAGGAAGAAACCTGTGACTTAAAGAAAAGTGCGTTATCCATCCCCAGAGCTCAGGGCTCTTACTAGGGTGGGAATAGCATCGGTGTGCTGCTTCCATTCTGGATCAGCAGCTCACGTATTTTAAGCATGTGACGTATAATTTGTGGCCACGATTCAGGTCATCAGGTTGGTGTGTAATCTTTTGCCTTCATGTATATTGTAACCTACCTGAATGGCGTCTTCTTTATCGGTCTTATTTCTATTAGATAATAATTGAGTAACCTAAACATCAATAACAAACATTTGTCAAATCCTTCTTCTCCAACCTACTGGGCTTTATAAATCTTTGATTGCTGCTTCTCTAGATGAAGAGGACAGAAAGATTTGATGATGACAAAGAACATGATTTGTATTTAATAAATGTAATAGAACTTATGTCTTCAAATGAATGTTATCTTTTCGAATTGTCATATACTTATTCCAATTATGGAAGATATGCTTATTTCAATTAGGATTCTGCTGGGTAAAACAGTGTTTCTAACAAAAGCTTTATGATTAAAATATTCAATCCCTCATTTTATCCACTTTCCCTGGATACAGCACGACTGTAGCTCTTTCTAAAAATCATGTCTAACTTTCAGAGACATGGATTTACTGTCAGTGGGGAAGATTTGAAGAGACATTCCAGAAATGGCCAGGACAGTGGCCACATTGTGGGAATACATATACTGTCTCCCTGCATGATTATTTTGGTGGGAATAACAACCATTTGGACATCTAAGTCATTCATGTTACTTTATGGTAATACTTCATACCCCCAGAATATGTAACAACTTGATTTAGTGTGTGGTAACCAAGCAGGTCAGTTTGGGCCATTAACGTAGTGACTCTGAGGTTAAGAAAGTAAAGGAGACAATGTGACATCTGTGGGAGGGCTTCAGTAAGGCATGAATGAGAAGATTATTAAGTGATAGCAAGGATTTGCTCAAAATGAACAATTTTCCATAGCCAGGATTAGAGACTCCCTTGTTCGAAAGAAGTTTTTGTTTTTGTTTGTATAAGGATATAAGAGCAGTTCAAAACCAGTAGATAGAGTTGTGTATCATGAGGACCCAGAACCAGGAGCTGATAAATTGCCTGTGGCCAAGAAGGGCACTCTTTCACCATCTCTCCATCACTTTTTTCCCCTAGGGCTCTATCTACCTACCTACCTACTTACCTATCTATCTATCTATCTACCTTTCTATCTATCTATCTATCTATCTATCTATCTATCTATCTATCTATCTATCTATCTATCTATCTTCCCATCCATCCATGCATCCAGCCATACCAGATTCTCTGCTATTACAAGCACGCGTTTCCTCAGAGTTTCCGCATTCACACGTCTTCAGTTAGAGCAAACAGAGACTCCTTGGTGTCCTTGGATCCAATTCCAAATGCCCAGCCTGGGTCAGGTAGCCATTCCCATAACCAGCAATATCCATTGTATGGGACAAGCAAGGCTGCTGGCACGCACTCTTATAGGTGTGGACAGGATAGTTCTTAGACTAGAGATGGTTAGGATGGGAAAACACACCATTACCTCAGTGTACCAGAGAACCGGCAAAGTGAGGAATTCCTGGGCTTCTGGGAAGCGAAAGTGCCACTGAAGAAAGCCAAATGCCTATTAGGCTCAGAAAGAAGAAGAAGAGTGGGGTGGAGAGAGGGACAGATTAGGAATATGGGATTAACAGATACAGACTACTATACATAAACTAGATAAGCAATAAGGATTTACTGTATAGTACAGGAAATTATACTCAATATCTTGTAATAACCTACAATGGAATGTAATCTGCAAACAAAAACAAAACCCAAAACGAATCACTGTGCTGCACACCTGAAATTAACACAGTATTGTAAATCAACTGTACTTCAATTAAAAAATAAATTAACTGAAAAAAGAGTGGGGTAATAAAATTGGGTTGAATAAGGAAACAGTTGTCTATGATGAAGCGGATGTTCTGCAGCACAGCGGGGTGTTTTGGAGTTATGGCGAAGGAAGCAAGAAGGAGGGATCTTCCTAGGGAACAAGGTAAGAGTAGCAGGATGATGGAAGTCGTTGGCCGGGGTACAGGGTGGGGACACCTGTTGGAGGGGTGGGTCACAAGGGCAGATCTTATGGATTGAGGAGTGTGAAGTACACGACGGAGATGGTTTGGGTGTGAAGACAGACAGTCTTCTCTCTTGGCCGATTGATGGGATACCCCATGTCTCCCTCCACAACCACCACACCAGCTGCAGGGTGCACATAATCGTGGTGCCACCTAGGCCCCTTGTATTTCCATTCAGCCCTCATTGGTCATTCACCAGACATCCTCCACCCCGCATTCCTTTAGGAGCTGTAACAATAGGTCTCACACAGCAGATCAGGCCTGTGCCTCTTTCCAAATGGAACCCTGAGGCAGTGAGGCTGATTCAAACCCTGGCTCTCTGTGGATTATGTTCTCCCAGAGGGTGACCCTGGCTTCTGGGGCCTGTTTGGGGTGTGGGATGGCATTCCTCTGGCCTGATCTGATAAAACATTTCTTAGCATAGGTTTAGGGTTGGCATTAGGTCACATGAAATTATCCAGATCACGATTGGTAGTTTTTCACTGGGATGATGTTTCTTTAGGCAGCTGACAAATTCCCAGCGGGCTGGGAGATGAAAAATGTCTGTGGCCTCAGGCAATGGCAAGATGGGAGTGTCTGCCCAGGCCCAGGAATACACTGGAGGGACCAGCAGTTGCCAGGAAGCTGCAGAAAGGAAAAAGCAGGTGTTTTGAACTTTCTAGTGCCGGAAAACTTACCTTTTGCATCAAAATCTGTGTGTAAATGTCCCCCCATCCCACCGTCCTGCTTTCGGCTGCCTGACTGCCACTCCCCCCTTCTGTTTCTGCACACACATGCTTTAACTGCTGCTCTCTGAGCCCTCTCCCTCCAAGGCGTCCCTTGATGTTCATGTTCGCAGGCCCTCACCTGTGTTAGACTCTTACTGAGGCTGGGGGTGGAGGTGTCTCGATATGATTCAGCTGGTCCCTGTGCCCCAGCAAGGAAGCCCTTAATCCCAGGCTGTGGTTTTCAGCCATCATCACCTTGCCGCTCTGCTCATAGCCAACAAGCAACAAAGCCATGCCACAAACGATGAAAAATTAGAGTCCTAGTCAGACCCCCCCCCCCGGAAGCCCTAAGTCCACCATTTTCTTCTAGAAGGGGTGATGTTTCAGTGCATCAGTGGACAACTACATCAACCTGCTGTAATGGCCTGTTGACCAGAGCTCTCACCTGAGTCCACATCTGATTTAGGTGACAGGGTTACAGTCTCCAGTTTCTCAAATGTCACTGTGCTTATGAATCACCTGAGGATCTCGTTGCAGTTCAGTAGGGGTGGAGATTGAGCTTCTGCATTTTCTTATAGGCTTCTAAGTTTTGCTGATACGGCTGGCCCATGAACCACGCTTTGAGGAGCAAACCTCTGGAGAGCTTCCACTGGGCTTGTCAACTACTTTAAGGATGGATTCCTTCTAGCACTAATGTAGCTTACAATTCCATCCGTGGAAACTTCTATACTGCTTAAAAGTCTACTCTTGCTTTCCTGTTTGGTAAGCCCGACTATGTATTATTTATAAGAGGTGGAAGCTCTGAAAGATTTAGTGAGAGGAACCTGTAGAACTTCCACCCATGCAGGATATTTTGCTTCAAGAGTGCCCATGTCAGTGGGTTCCTGGGATTCTATCTGTACAGTCTTCATGCGTCTAGTGTCTAGCGGGTTTTCAGATGGTAGGATGAAGAGATGGAGATAGAATCTTTTTTGAGATACAACTCTCATATAACATTGTATTAAGTTTAGGTGTACAACATAATGATTGATGTATGTATGTGTTGTGAAATGATTAGCACAATAAGTTTAGTTGAAATCCATCCCTGCCTTCAGTTACAAAAAAATTTATTGTCATGATGAGAACTGTTAAGATCTACTCTCTTAGCAACTTTCAAATACACAGTACAGTACTGTTCGCTATGGTCACCATGCTGTACATTACACCCCAGGACTTATTTACCTTATAATTGGAAGTTCGCACCCTTTGACCCAGAATTTTAAACTTTGACCCAGAATTTTTTTTTTAACCTAAGATGAAAACACTTTCATCACTGGAAACTCATGACTCAAATCTAGTTTTTGAGATGGCATTACTCCAAACATGGAAAGACAAGAGTAAATGATGAATATGCACGTTTGAAAAGCTTTACATCTGTGTAAAGCTTTACATTTCTCATTCCTCATTTCTCAGTGTCTGTGATGCCTTTTGTAGAGAAGAGGGAGGGGCTGAAGGGGACTGGAGTTGAGGTTATTGATGCCCAGACCAGGGCTTCTCATGGATGTGGGAAGGAAGGGAGGCCTCAGGAACTTCTGCCCTGATGGGCTGGGCATGATCCTCCTTCCAAGGAGACTGCAGATGCTAAGATGGACCTGAGGATCAGAATGTTGGTGGTCCCTCTGAGAATCACAAGGCTGCTGGAAAATATGCAGATTTGAGGATGTAATAAGCAGATATGTTAGTTTAGTCACCTGTGGTTGATGTTACAGTCCCCACAGAAAATACCCTTTAGGAGTGAGAAGTATAACAGTGGGGAGAAGCCACAGCTCTAAATGGAGAACTTTCACTTATCGTGTCAATCATGTAGCAGTTTATTATCGCCTTGGGTAGTGCCAGAATTTTCCTACCTAACCACTTCGTTCAACAAATAATTATTAAAGCAACCACTGTGCAGTAAACTTTAACTTCTCCTATGAGTATAGACTGTCTCCGATCTCTTTGAGTGCAGCATTTGAGTATTAGACTTTTGTAATCTCCGTACTACCTCACTTATAGTAGTTGCTTATAAAGCATGTGTTAGAAGTGACAGATTATACTTGGGACAGCTTGCAGTCACCTAAAAGTGGTGAGAAGGCACAGCTGAAAAAAAAAATGAGAAGAATAAGGGAGAAAGAGTATAGTGAGGTTGAGTAGCAGCAGTCAGATCACCTAAGAGAACCTAGAGAATAAACACTGAAAAGACATCATTGGATGGCATCGGAAAAAATGTCCTGGAATTCATAGCCAAAGCACTTTCATTGAAGTTTGGGGAATGGAGACCCAGAGAGGCACGGGGGGAATTGGGTTGAAGGGTAGTTTCAACACCAGGGCCATAGATGGAAATAAAGGGTGGGAAGTAGAGGAAATAACCGTCAACAACAAAAGTCTTTCTGTGAAGCAGATACTTTTCACACAGTACTTTGCAATAATCGTTCGTTAGCATGGTATTCTGTGCTCGGTCCTTTACGTTTATGGAGGATATTAAGCATGTAGCAGATGGTGCTCTATCAGGATTAAAAACAAATCGAAGATAAGTGTAGGAAGTGTAGGAAGACTGGAATGATCTGTGATAGTCGGGCACCTGTCACTTGCCAGGTATTTAAAGAGTGAAGTGAGCAATATATTTCATCCAAAAGCTTAAACATGCTTATCCCAGCCTGGAAATGTGCCTGTAGGACTAAAACCCACACACGTTTGTCCATCCATCAGTGATGTTCAGCAGGTATTTACTGAGTCTCTATTATGTGCCAGTAAGAAAACAAAATCCAGCCCTTGGAGCCTATATTACAGTGGGGAATGTTAAACATAAACAAAGCCTGTTGCTAGTGAAAGTGGAAAGGACAGATTTTGAGCAGTAACATTCTAAGGAATAGGGAAAAGAGTCCAGGATGGACTGAACTTGACTTCAGTTTGTACAGAGGTGACTGGGTGTTTTAAAGGGAGAAGGAGGTGGAATTCCCTGGTGCTCCAGTGATTAGGACTGCATGCTTCCACTGCAGGGGTAACAAGTTCGATCCCTGGTTGGGGAACCAAGATCCCACAAGCCGTGCAGCGCAGCCAAAATATATGTGTGTGTGTGTGTGTGTGTGTGTGTGTATTATATATAAAAAAATATTTTAAAAACGGAAGAAGGGGGGCTTCCCTGGTGGCGCCCCGGTTGAGAGTCCGCCTGCCGATGCAGGGAATGCGGGTTCGTGCCCCGGTCCGGGAAGGTCCCACATGCCGCGGAGCGGCTGGGCCCGTGAGCCATGGCCGCTGAGGCTGCGCGTCCGGAGCCTGTGCTCCGCAACGGAAGAGGCCACCAGTGAGATGCCCGCGTACCGCAAAAAAAAAAAAAAAAAAAGGAAGGAGGAGGGAGTAGTGAGGGGAGTGGGCAGGGACTCAGTAGGGTCAGGAAGTTGAAAAATTACAAGAAGTGTGAAAAAGGGGCGTTGGTCCATGTGAAACTAGTTTGGGCTTGTTCGCTGGTGCTCATTCCTTATCACTTATGGAAGTTAGGCTCCTACCCTCCCACAGAGGCTGGGAGCCAGGGGACCCTATCTTCAGATTGGTTGGAACAAATAGTAAATTCTTTGGCAGCCTTGAGTTTTCTCAGGCAGGCACTTTAAGGGGGGCTGGGGCCATCCTAGGGAAGCAGCCTTGAGCCATTAGAAACAACGTTAGCGTTAGTTCAAATATTTACAGGCTAAGATTGAGGCCTAGTCAGGAAGAGGGCTCAGAGGAGCTCCGCTAAAGTTTGGCCATGGAGAGAATCTTTGTCATTGGAGAGAGACGGTAAACAAAATAAATTTAAAAATAACAGATGGTGATAATAAAGTGTGGGAGAGACAGGGAATCTTGGGGTGGAGGTATGGAGATCGCAACCTTAGATATGGTAGTCAATGCGGGCCTCACTAAAAGGCACCACTGGAGGAAAGCTGTGAGAGAAGTGATGGTGAGAGACCTGGGGATACCTGAGGGAAAAGCCTTCCGGGCAGAGGGAAGACAAGGGCGAAGCCTCAGAGGCAGGGATTTTTTCTGTGTCTGAGAAACAGAAAAGAGGCCCAAAGGGTAAAGTGTGTTGACAAGAACGGTAGGAGGCCATGGACCTCTGTAGACTGTTGTATATGGATGTCGATTTTTCTGAGTGAGATGGGAAGTCAGTGGAAGGTTTGGGCAGAGGGATGCCATGTTCTCTGATGAAGCAAATGTGGACGGTGAACTCGGGGAGACAACTGCTTCATACTAATATCCACTGAAGAGTGAGGCCACAGGTCTGACAGGGCTGTGATGTCTCCTCTTCTTTCCCTCTCCCCTTAGTTAATGGGCAGTAATTAGCAAATTAGCGGGGCACTTTAAATGTTCTGCGAAAGTAGCTGAACTAATCAAAGACCTTCAGACTTCCTCATCTGACCCCAACAATTCGTGCTGAGATTGAAGAACACCCGAACAACGTTTTCCACTTTTCCAGCCTCAGCAAAATCAATCTGTATTTTTTCCATCATTAAAATACACAATACATTCTTGACACAGATACGTATGAAAGAAGAAGTGTAATTCCTCTCACATCCCCCCAACCTCACCTGTCTTCAGCTGGTGTCCTTTTAGACTGCTTCTATGGAAATACACATGAATATATAGGAATCATTTTTTTCTTCACAAATTTGGAATTATGCGATGCATAATCTATGCAAACTGCACTTTTTAGTCAAAAGTTTCTTGGACGTGCTTTCATGTCAATATACATGATTTTATCTCACTCATTTTAAAGTTCAGAAAATGTCACAGTCTAGCTGTATCATATTTTGCATAAGCACTTCCCTGTTGATAAACATTGCATTTTCCTCTGCGTGTGTGTGTGTGTGTGTGTGTGTGTGTGCAGTACGCGGGCCTCTCACTGTTGTGGCCTCTCCCGTTGCGGAGCACAGGCTCCGGACGCGCAGGCTCAGCGGCCATGGCTCACGGGCCCAGCCGCACTGCAGCATGTGGTATCCTCCCGGACCAGGGCACAAACCCGTGTTCTCTGCATCGGCAGGCGGACTCTCAACCACTGCGCCACCAGGGAAACCCTCCTCTGCATTTTTGATTTTACAAACAATGTTCAGTGAACCTTGGACGTGTATATCTTTCTGAATATGTGGGTGTATTTCCATGAGAAGATGCCCAAATCAAAGGTAATCGGGGGGAAGGGGAGGGTGGAATGAATTGGGAGATTAGATTTGACATAAATACACTACCGTGTGTAAAATAGATAGCTAGTGGGGACCTGCGGTATAGCACAGGGAGCTCAGCTTGGTGTTCTGTGATGACCTAGATGGGTGGGATGGGGGAGGGGGATGTGGGAGAGAGGTCCAAGAGGGGGGAGGTATATGTATACATACAGCTGATTCACTTCATTGTTCAGCAGAAACTAACACAACATTATAAAGCAATTATACTCCAATAAAAAAAATCTAATAGGCACTACCATATTTTCCTCTAAAGTCTGTACAAATGTACACTCCCAGGAGAGAGTGAGAGTATCTGTTTCCCCATACCCTGCCCAGGACCGAAAACTATTAACATTTTTTAGCTTTTGCTAGTTTAAGATGGATAGATTGTCTTTAGTTTTACATTTCTGTGATCACTGCTGTACTTAGCAAGTAGTTTATATTATCAGCTATTTGTATTTTTTCCCATGTGTGGTCTTCCTATCCATTTCCTCTGCCCATTTTTCTAGTGTATTACTTTCTTAGCTCTTGGTGTATTAAAAGTAGTACTCCTTTGTTGTATACGTTGGAAGTATGTATTTTCTACAATTCAGTTGCTTTCACTTTGTTCTCAGTACCTTCTGTGGCTCAGGAACCAATCCAGTTTTGATGTGTGAAGTACATGTTTATACACACATGTGGAGGATTTACAAATAGCCATATATGTCTACATTGGCTTTAAAATACCCTTCAATAAAAGCCATTTGGCTTCTGTGATTCTTACCTTCGATTTCTAGTGTGGGAGGCTTCCTGCTTTGCTTTTTGTCTGCCCTTTGCATAGCTTCATTTAACCAGGGGGGGAATTACAGAGAGAAGATATTTACAATCAGGTCAGGTTACTGTGAACATCTGTGAAATTCAGGATATTTTCTGGGGGCAAGTTAAAATGTGGGACACCACCCTGCCTGAAGCACCTTTCTATTGTTACAGGGCAGATTGAAAGGTGTTACTTGGGGCTAAAACCTTATCTCTTTAACACCAGCACTGCTGCTAAATTTCATTACCTCTAGCCCCCAATCCTTGTATAAGTTTGGAAACAACTAATAAAACCATCTGTGAAAACTTGTGGGGAAAAAAGAAGTGGGGAGGGGCGGTGAGGTCTTTCTGGTCTGTTCTGCTCTCTACCACCATGATCACCAACAGAAATACTTTACATTTCATGTATCAGTTTACTTTCTGCTTTTCCTCTTGATCCAGTTTGCATTCCTAAATTTCTGGCCATAGAGGGACAAATAAAATATATGACCACCTCATCGGAGTGTCAGAGTTTCATTCATCAGATAGGAACCCCAGCCACCTGTGTGAGTCATTTTTTCCCCCCTAACTAATCATGTGAATTGCTTTGTTTTGGTCAAATGTTGACTCTCCCACCTACTCCCATCTTGCCACCACTACTCACAGATAAGATCTAATTATCTCCTCAGGATGGTTTCTTGTCATATAGTAGGATCACAGGCACAAAAGAATTTCGGGCAGTTGACATTTAGTGGTTTTCTTTTTAACTGTTGTTTTTTAAACTGATGTTTTAAGCTGATATTTCAAAATTATTTAAAAAAGGAAAAAAGGAAAAAAAGAGAAGGGAAGGAAAGAAGGGAGGGAGGGAACCAAATATTTTACTAATTAATCTATTTGTAATGTTACATGGAAGTTAGTAGTAGAAAGGACAGTGAAAACAAGGTGTTTAAGAAATGAATGAATGAAGTAACAGATTTCAGGGACCTCAGGCAGGTTTGCATTCTCTGTAGATAATTACCAAAGTCCCCAGCTTTGATTTGTGATTGTTCAACACAGAATTTTATGACACCAGGTACTCGATCATCCAATCCCAGGTCATTCCAGACTTCAGTCCTTAAAGTTATTTATTTCAAGACATTAAGTATGGACTTCTGATCTGAGCATCTGCAGTGCACCTAGGTGCCGGGTATAAAAAGTGGGCCAATAACTGATGGAAATGATGCTTCCTTGTCTTCCTCCATCCTAGAAACCGTATTTGTCTTTGAAATAAAAATGAGGCCAGAGTGAAAGGGCCAACTTGCCCCAGACTCACTTAAAGGGGGTCAGAAGAATTGGTCAAGCAGAGTTCACCAATGAGAGATTCATTTGATTTGACAAACTTTCCATTTTAAAGATAAATATTACCTGAAGCACAAAGGCTATTTGATGGTCATTCACATTGGTCATTGTGTAAATTACTTTAATCATCATCGCAACTGTAGTATTATAGAGAAGTTCATTGTTAACATATTTAATCCTCATAATTTTGGACTCCCGTTTGACTCTTTTTTCTTTTTTTTAAATATTTATTTATTTATTTTGGCTGCACTGGGTCTTAGTTGCGACGCGCGGGATCTTAGTTGTGGCATGCGGACTTCCTAGTTGTGGCATGCAGACTCTTAGTTGCGGCATGCATGTGGGATCTAGTTCCCCAGCCAGGGATCAAACCCAGGCCCACTACATTGGGAGCCCGGAGTCTTACCCTGGACCACCAGGGAAGTCCCCTGTTTGACTCTTATTTATCCCACCTCATAGATGAGGGAAGGGAGAGGTAGCCTGGGTCATACAGCCAGTGAATGCCAAGTGGGATTCCAACCCAGGTCTTCTGATTCCAAGTTTAGGCTGCTGCCACCACACCAGGTAATGAGATAATTTACACTCCCACATCTGTAGGAGTGGGCACTTGGTTGGGGACAGGAGGAGGAGGAAAGAGAAGGGTATGGGAGTGCCAGAGGCAGGTGGGCAGTGGGAGATGTGGCCTGATGGTGAGATAGCTCCCTCTTACTGCACAGGGTCTGGATGTTTGATAACTGACCTGGCCATCAGGGCCTGATCCAGCTCCTTTGAAACCACAGAAATGTGTGTCAGGGGGCTCCAAGGAGCTCTGGTTCTTTATGTGTCAGTGCAGAAAGAATTCAGTGAGAAGCAAACTGATAGATAAGAAGTGATTTGTTAAAATAGGACGCTTGTGAGGCTTACAAGCAGGCAGGTGAGAGAGTGCTATGTCCCGAGAACTTAGTGGGCTACAGTTTTATAATCAAAGGAAAAATGGGGAGGGGGAGAAGACCACCTTCTTCCTCATTCTTGCGTAGACGTCATGCTTGCATCCTTAGTTCCTCCTCCGTGTCAGTGGGGGAGTTTTCTTATCTCTACATGGTCAGGCTGGGACTGTCATGGTGCTATTTAAATTAGCAGAAGGGCAGTAACATATGCTAAAAATGGTGAATCATCTCAGGTTTTAGTATAATGTCACCTTTTCCTTATAGTTTTGTTTTTAGTGTGCTCAGAGGAGCGTGTCCTAGGAATCATTAACTTACTGAGCTCACTGGGCAGGATGTGGGTCTCAGTCCACCACCATTTTATTGTTTGGGGGCATGTCTCATGCTTCTGTTGCTAAGCAAGCCTGCTCGGCTTTGTGGTTAAGCAAACCTGTTTCCTTGAGTGATCAGTAATTTACAGGGGTCTCCCATACTTTCTTCTTTACTTACAGTCCCCTAGTGGCATGAACTATCCAGTCACCTACTCTGTCCCTATCATCTCCAGACTCTAGTTGTTTTACCTTGGCTGCCTCTCCTACCAGATGGTCCTGTCTCAGGCCTGGAGGCACCAGTTCCTTGCGCTTCTCCACCTCCCCTCCCCTGTTAGCATGCCGCAGCCTTGGAAATGTAGATGTGTCGTTTCTTTCGCCTGGACTCTGAAAGAAACATAAAGGTGATGCCTTGTGAGTAGAAACATGAGGTAACCATGTTCTTGAACAGGTCAGATTTAGGCCAAGGGTCCATGGAACAAGCTGGAACAGCACAGTCTGCACATTGCTGCCAGAAGCACCCTTCCCCAATGCTGCCTTTATTTTTCTCCTTCCTTCCATGAAACACACTTGAAGGATGGAGAGGGTCCTTCGTGTCCGGTTCAGCCTCACTGGCTTCGGGAGACCCCCCCCCCAGCTCTTTCCTCTGAGCCTCCCTTGGCCCCACCCACCGTGCTGCCCCAGGGGCATCTTCCTTGTTCCCTCATGTCTCATGTCTTTATTTTTGCCCCAAATCAGGAACCCACAGGTTGAAAGAGAATTAAGAGAAACATTGTATTGATAAAATACAAAAATAAAATAAAATGTTTACAATAAGATAAAATGTTTACAAAAATAAAATAAGATGTTTACATAAAAATGTAAACATCTCCCTTTACTCACATATAACAATATCATAGGGAGAAAAAAAGTTACCCACCCTTTTTTCTCCAAAATGTTCAAATCCCCAGTTCACTTACTTCTTCCCTTTACCATATAAACAATGTTCTATCAGCATTAGAAATGTTCAGTTACTAAGTTCACATGTAGTAATAGTATTAGGTTGTAAAAACCTAAGTCGTGAGTGTCAGATCTGTCATAAGGACCAAATTAAATGTTTTCATGTTCATGTCCACTTTTGGGGCCACATGATGGAGAGACCAGGAAGCTCACTATCTTACTTATTCTTATCATCTTTATCATTTTTTCTTAGTAATATTCTGGGCAGAGGAAGGTAAAGAGGATATGTAAGTAGATTATGTATTTCCAAGGTAGATTCAGGCTGTTTTTATAATGCGAAGAAGTAGAGGTCGTCTTACCAAAATATAGTGAAGGCTATTTGTTTCTGAACTGGTCTTTGAGTAGACAGGTATGTTTGACTCTTAGCCCTTTGAAGGAAATTCCAGGACCTCACTGCAAACTGGACCAGCAGCTGGAATGCCTGGGTGTGGGTTAGGTGTCTCCCCCTCCCTGGGGGGAGGGGAGGTCTGTGACAAAGACCAATGAAAAAAAGGGCTGCTTAGCAGATTATAGTGGCTTTCAGCCACTTCCAGCCCATCTTTGGCCTTCTCTCACATATGAGGTGACTGGAGAGGTGCTGGGCCAAATAAGGTATGACCTTCTCTTTAATGGTCTGTGAAGGTTTCCTGGAATGGGGTCAAGGCTTCCCCCCACTGTAATATATAGAGGGCTGTTCTGAGAGAGGAAGTGTCCTCATACTCTATTGCTTTGGGGTCGCTTTGGGTCTTGGCTGAAGCATCCTCGTCGCAGGCGTCTGCTTTTTATTTGCACCTGATCTAGCGAGTCAGCTCCAGCCACGTCTCTTGGACCATTATGGATTCAGAGTCAGCATCCCCTGGATCTGATGTGCGACCGGCCTGTTTCAAAATCGTCACGAATCCTACTGCTGAAATGTCAGGAGAAAGGAAGAAAAGGAGAAGGGGAAGATTCATGGGTTATTTATTAGTTTGCTATACTATGTATATCAATGGTAACTCTATCCTGACGTCTCTCCCTCCCACCACACCCCTCAACTCTGCCTGGGTCTGAAGTAGGAAGAGACAATGGAGGAAGGAACTGAATATAATTCATTTATGAGCACGTAAGATAACTCCTTCTCCTCTCCCTTCTTACTTTGCCATATAGCAGATGTTACCAGTTACTTTCCAGTACTTCAGAAAGAATTTACAATAGGGATTATCAGGATTGCTATGCAAACATTATGAAGATATAGAGTTCTCATACATATGGGAATTATGTGAAGAAAATATGTACTTGATATTTTTTAACATTTTTAGTAAATATTACATAGTATTATTTATTAAAATAGAATTCATTGTGTTTTAAAAATTAAAATCTATCCCTTAAATAATTCTATTTATGGAGATAGGTTTGGGGGGGAAAGTATGTCGCAGAATTTTTGTCTTTATAAAAAGAGCCCTCCACAATGTTCATTGCAGCACTGTTTACAATAGCCAGGACATGGAAGCAACCTAAATGTCCATCGACAGATGAATGAATAAAGAAGATGTGGCACATATATACAATGGAATATTACTCAGCCATAAAAAGGAATGAAATTGAGTTATTTGTAGTGAGGTGGATTGACCTAGAGTCTGTCATACAGAGTGAAGTAAGTCAGAAAGAGAAAACAAATACCGTATGCTAGCACATATACATGGAATCTAAAAAAATGGTACGGATGAACCTAGTGACAGGGCAGAAATAAAGACACAGACCTAGAGAGCAGACAGACTTGAGGACACAGGGGGCGAAGGGGAAGCTGGGATGAAGTGAGAGAGTAGCATTGACATATATATACTACCAAATGTAAAATAGATAGCTAATGGGAAGCAGCTGCATAGCACAGGGAGATCAGCTCGGTGCTTTGTGACCACCTAGAGGGGTGGGATAGGGAGGGTGGGAGGGAGATGCAAGAGGGAGGAGATATGGGGATATATGTATATGTATATCCTGATTCACTTTGTTATAAAGCAGAAACTAACACAATATTGTAAAGCAATTATACTCCAATAAAGAAGTGAAAAAAAAAGAGCCCTGCAGTTCGATTGATCCGATCGATCAGTTAACTGATTAGAAACTGAAGCAAGTGTTCAATTCTGCATCTTAAATCAGGCTGATTCATCTGTGAACCATGTGACTAGTAGCCAATTGAAAATGACTAGAGGGCTTCCCTGGTGGCGCAGTGGTTGAGAGTCTGCCTGCGGATGCAGGGGACACGGGTTTGTGCCGTGGTCCAGGAAGATCCCACATGCCGCGGAGCGGCTGGGCCCGTGAGCCATGGCCGCTGAGCCTGCACGTCCGGAGCCTGTGCTCTGCAACGCGAGAGGCCTGCGTACCGCAAAAAAAAGAAAAGACTAGAAATCTGATTAGTTGAGGGCAACTGTCTTGAGCCCTCTCTCTTTGATTCTACCATTTATCCATTTATCCATTTGATCAGCCCTGATTGAGAATCTGCTGTGGGGAAGGTGCTAGAGGCACAAACGTGAGTAAGACATTGTTAGTCCCTGTATCTAGGAGCTTATTTCTGTGGCATAAACAGACCTCTGACCAGTCTACTTCTGTTACCTTAACACATAGTGCAATATGGGCCACCGTAGGAGGGGGGCCTCACGTGGACTGGTATTGTCAGGAGAGGCCCCCCAGAGGAGGTGGTGGATGCTGAGCTGAGTCATGAAGGATTAAGTGGGTGCTTGCCAGATAAAGGAGAAGAGGTCCAGGCAAAGGGAGCAGTGTGGGTACACAGATGAGAGGGAGTCTAGGGGTGTGTGTGTGTGTGTGTGTGCGTGCGCGTGCGATCAGAGGTGAGGAGGGGGACATCAAGATTTGCTAGGAATTCCAGGCTTAGGACCAGTCAGAATTCTGGGGAGCTTTAAGTGATGATCTGGCCAGATTCCTGAACCTGGCCGCCGGGCTGGGTTCATCAGTCTTGGACCAGTTAGGCTCAGCCGGCGGCCAGCCTGGCCCAGGCCCAGCACACAGCAGACACAGGCAGGCATTGCAGTGGAAGGAGCTGCAGCAGGACTGACCTCCTTCCGACCTTGGCATGATGTGTGTGCTGCCGGTGAGCCATTCTGCCTCTCTCAGGAGGTTCTGGTCTCCTGAGCGCGGTTTCCCTGTCTGTGTGACGATGGCCTTAGCGCTTAGAGATGCCGTGGCTTATCCGTCGTGGGGGGGTAGGGGCTGTCCCATTGCTGTTCAACTAGGGCATCCACATGGTGCTTGCAAACTCTTCTGAACTCGGCGGGTGTGAAGACCCTCAGACCCTCCAGCATGGCAGAGGGTTCTTAGCTGTCCAGGATGCTATAGAGGCTGTAATCCCTGCTTCTTCATGCTAACTACTCCACAAGGGGGCCTCACCCACAAGGACTGGGCCACCTCACATCAGACACAGAGCAGTTAGGAAGGAAGGAGTTGCCCTAAGGGAAAATAACTCACAAAAAGTTTTCCTTCTGTTATTTACATATCATTGCTTTTATTACACATGGAAGTAAAAATGAATGTAAAATTTTTTAATCTAATTTCAACGTGAAAAGTTATTAGTCTGTAGCATGTCTTTTTTTATTATTAGATACTATTTAAAAGGAGTTTCATAACTCCATTCTGAGATTCATTCTGTAATTCTGAGCAAGTGACATGTACAGGTTATTCACGTAAACAAAGTGTGGGGTTACTCTAAGCCCACTCATGCTTTTTGTGGAGATTCTGGGCAAAAGCCAGAATTATGCACCTGAAACGAGGCAGTGTGTTGTGAATTTGGTGAGGTGGGTGGTAAGAACGTAGGGTTTCTGTTCTCAGAGTGTCCTCCCCGGAGGGCGTGGCCACCCCTCGCCCGAGCTCCTGGGGCCGCTTGTACCCAGCATCACACTGCGCTGTTCCGCACTCCCTTCACCATTCAGTACCTTCCTTGCTGAGTTTTGTTTGTATTCTGCCCCCCCGCCCCCACACACAGAGCTTCATAAGAACAGGGATCTGCTGTCTTCTTCTTCTTTTTTTTTTCCTTTTTGGCCGTGCCGTGAGGCATTTGGGACCTTAGTTCCCCGACCAGGGATCGAACCCATGCCCCCTGCATTGGAAGCACGGAGTCCTAATCACTGGACCACCAGGGAAGACCCTACCGTCTTCTTTTTAACTCTATCTTCAGTGCCTAGAATCTTAGATAGTTGCTCAATAAATATGAGGTGAATGAATAACTGAATGAGGGAGGTTGATGGAGAAGAACTTTCAGGAAGGGATTTTGTGGTGGGCACCCACCAGGCTCCACAGTTTAGGTCTCAGTCCTTTGGAGAAAGGAGCTATGAGGCTAAAATGGACTGGATTTACAGGGGCCACGCACAGTCCCCTGGATGGCTCAGTGCTCAGGGTGCCTGGCACGATGTACGGGAGTGCAGCGTCTGTGGGCCTCTGGCACAGGGGTAGCAGTGAGGTACCTCATCGTGTCACCTTGAAGGCAGGTCACCTGAGGGGAGTGGAAGAACAGGGATGGAGACTCCCAGATTCATTGGACGGCTTTGCTGGGGACCAGAAGCCCTGCATCAATAGTGAGGAGGGAGCCAGAGAGGGCTGCTTTATTCCTGCTCATGCCGTCACACCCTTAACCACTGGCTTACAAAGTCTGAGGACATGCACGTGGCTGTTGATGTTCACCTGCCACAAGACTTATCACTGGTTGAGGTTCTAGAGCATGTTTTCTCTTCCTTTAATGTCTCTATGGTGTGGAGCCTGCTTTCTCCATTATGTCCTGTTCTCCAAACACACCCTCTCTTTTCATCCCATGTCTTGACATGTGTGATTCTCTGTGCTTCAAGGGTCTCCTATTTCTTCTTCCTCTGATGTAGAGCTTCCACATGTCCTTCAAAACCCTGGTCAGTTGCCGTTGCCTCACTAAACACTTAATTAGCTCCTCTGGCCAGAGTAGCTTGCTCCCTCCAGTATGGTCTCATAGCCTCATCACTGTGTCTCTGCATTGTGCTGCAATACTCTGTTTATTCAACTGTCTCTTCAGTGGGACTGAGCTTTCACGAGTCATAATCCTCTTTTGAAATGTGCTTATCTCATCTTCATGTCACAGTATCTAGTTTTGAAAGAAAAAAACAAAATTAAAAAAGAACACGTTCAAAGTGTTAAAAACAGATCACCCACAATTTTTTTCTAAAAGTCAGTGAGTAGCTGGATTAACAAGATATGGTGTATACATGCCATGGAATATTATTCATCCATTGAAAGGAATAAAATTCTGCTACATAACTACAATGTGAACGAACCCTAAAAACATTATGTTAGGTGAAATAAGCCCGGCACAGAAGAATAAATATTGTGTGATTCCACTTACGTGAGATGTCTAGCATAAGCAAACTCAGTGACTGAAAGTAAACTTGAGGTTGCCAGGGGCTGGGGGGTGAGAAGGAGGAAACAGGTACAGAGTTTCTGTTCAAGATGATGCAAAGTTCTGGAAATAGTGGGGAGTATACTCAATGCCATTGAATTGTATGTATAAAAATGGGTAAAATGGTAAATTTTATGTTATATATATTTTACCACAATCAAAACAAAGACAATGAGTAGAGAATAAATAAATGAAAGAATTAGCAGTAAAATGTTCCAAAGACACAAATGCAGAATAGTTCAAACGTATGTAGATCAGATAAATGTGATACAACTCACTACAGCCTCTTTATCCAGAGAAGAAAACCTGTGTTCTTTCTCTTGACACTATTTTTAGGGTAGTCAGTAAGATTCCATCAAAGTCAGCATCATATTCTCTTATTCTTCTGTGATATCTGCAGCAAGTACTTTTCCCCAACATTAAACTACTTCTACAAAATGTTATTGCAAGTAAGCTGTGATAACTCAAACTTGGGGTATTGAAAAGCCTTAGATAATTAATTTCCTTGGTAAACTTTAGTTTTTAATCTATGTTTTAATATTATATATCCAAATAATCTTCAAGAGTGAAAATTAAGTAAACAGTTATAACATGATTAGTGGCTACATTTTTATTTTCCTGGGTTTGGAGCCCTCTGTTATGCCGGATAAATCTTTTGCTTGGATTTTTTTTTTTTTTTTTTTCAGTACACAGGCCTCTCACTGTTGTGGCCTCTCCCGTTGTGGAGCACAGGCTCCGGATGCGCAGGCTCAGCGGCCATGGCTCACGGGCCCAGCCGCTCCGGGGCATGTGGGATCTTCCCGGACCGGGGCACGAACCCGTGTCCCCTGCATCGGCAGGCGGACTCTCAACCACTGCGCCACCAGGGAAGCCCTGGAGTTTGTATTTTTAACTCATGCACATTTATGGGAACTTATTAGAGGGGGAAGCCTGTATTTAAAATTTCCCTTCATGAGTTACAGGACAAGAGGTAAATTGTGTGGGACATAAGGAAGCCCATCAGAGCTGACGACAAAGCCTGGGGTTGTGTTTTGGATCATGTAGGGGCGTGACGCCCCAAGAAGGTGGCTGGCAAACGATCAGATGGCAGTTCTCGGAAAGGTTGCTGAGGAGAAGCAGAGGCTTTGACAGTACCTAAATGGCAAAGTCACAAACAGTAACAGACTCTAAAAATAACAACTGCAATCCCAGCAAAATGCAAGTCCTTATATGTGGGAAATGTATTGATTGGTATTTTTGTCCAGATGCATGAATAGTGATCACAAGTAGAGATACTCACCTTTTCTCCAAAGGCGGGTGGTGTAAAACATTGATCACCATTAGCAGTCTTCTAGTAAGAATGACAACTCAAGTCAATAGACGTGTATGAGGAGTGTTCTGACTGCAAGTGGCTGGAATAGAACTAAAATCAGCTTTCATGTATTCATTCTTTCATTCTACTCGTGTTTAATTAGCACCTACTATATGCCAAGCATTGTTCTAGGTGCTTGGAATATATCACTGAATCAAATCAAGACCAAGTTCTTTGCCCTCATGAAGCTTATGCTGTAGCAGGAAAAGGCAGAAAATAAGGAATAAAGTTTCTACGTAAGTACATTATATAATGTGTTAGAAAATGGCAAGCGCTACAGAAAAAGGAAAGAGCAGGGCTTCCCTGGTGGCGCAGCAGTTGAGGGTCCGCCTGCCGATGCAGGGGACGTGGGTTCGTGCCCCGGTCTGGGAAGATCCCACATGTCGCGGAGCGGCTGGGCCCGTGAGCCATGGCCGCTGAGCCTGTGCGTCCGGAGCCTGTGCTCCGCAACGGGAGAGGCCACAACAGTGAGAGGCCCGCGTACCGAAAAAAAAAAAAAAAAAAAAAAAAAAGAAAGAGCAGAGCAGGAAAAGGAAACTTGAGAGTGCCAAAGGGAGGTAGACATGGGGACAGGTGGCTGCAGTAGGGTGGTCGGGGCGAGCTTTATGGAGACAGTGGTATTTGCACAAAACCTTGCAACAGGGAGTTGGCGTGACTTACGCTGGAGGGGTATGGTATGTGAGAGGAGTCTAGGATGGCTCCGAGGTGTCTGTCCTAAGCAGTGGAAGGGTGGAGTTGCTGTAGGTTGAAAGCATGGAGGCTGTGCGTGTAACAGGCTTGGGGTGAAGATCAGGCGTTCACTTTGGACACATCGAGTTGGACATGTCAGACATCCAGGGGGAGACATTGAATAGATAGTTGGCATTCTTATTTCCTATTCTTGCTGTAATGAATGACCACACATTTAGTAGGCTAAAACAACACAGATTTCTTATTGCATAGTTTTGAAGGTCGGTAGTCCTAAAATTAAGGTATTGGTAGGACTGTGTTCCTCGTGGAGAATCTAGGGGAGAATCTGTTTCCTTGACTTTTCCCGCTACCAGAAGCTGCCTGCATTCCTCGAGTCGTCGCCCCTTCCTCCATCTGCAAAGTGCATCACCCCAACCTCTGCTTCATTGTCCTATTCCTTTCTCTGACCTTCTTGCCTTCCTTCTTATAAGGACACTTAGGATTATACTGGACCCCCTGGATTATCCAGGATAATCTTCCCTTCTCAAGATCCTTAATTTAATCACATCTGCAAAGTTATTTGAGTCTGGAGTTCCAGTAAGAGACCCAGGCTAGAGTAAACCTCTGGCATTTAAAGCCCTTACAGGGGAATTTAGTGGCCCCCACAACTTAGGACAGGGAAGAATTGGACACTGGATCCTTGGATTGAAAAGCGGTCCTCATGTCTCTTATTCTCACTCTCTCTTTCCACTGTTCTTCTCTCCAGCCGGCCTCAGCCCCACTCTCTTGGCTCCGGGTGTCTCAGATGGGTTCATTCTCTCCCGCTGCAGGATCAAGTATGGTTGCCAGTAACTCCAGGTTTAAATGATCTTAGTGAGAAACTGCAGAGAAAAAATAGAACTTCTCTCTCATGGGGTCCACACATAAAATCCCTCAGGGCTCTGATAGGGCCTAGTTGGATGGGGCCTTTGGTATCACCCTTGTGGCTGGTCGGTCCCCGAGAAAACCAAAGGGAACCAGGGGAGGGACAGTTTCTAGAAAAGTAAAGAGGGAGGGACTGTTTCTAGAAAAGAGGAAGAGATGCTGGTGAAACAAAAGCCAGAGCTACACTAAAAACACTGGAGACTTTTATTTTTAAGATTATCTTTTAGAAAATTTTAAATGTAAACAAAAATAGAATAGTCTAACGATCCCTCGTGTACCCATCACCTGTGCTTCAATAGTTACTAACTCTTAATCCAACTTACTTCTGTGCGCCTAAGTCCTCCCCCAGCCCCACCTCAGACTATATTAAAGTAAATTCCAGACATCATCTCACTTTCCTGTAAAGATTGCAGTATGTAACACTAAAGAATAAGGACTCAAAAAAAACAAAGCCACAAAACCATTATCGCACTAAAAATATTTTAACATTAATATCATTATTCTGTCAGTGTTCAAATTTCCCCAGTTGTCTCCTAAATGATGGTTTGAATCAGGATCCACATGTGGTTGATCCATTCCATCTGGTTCAGAACTTCCTCGTGAGATATATCTGTAGGTTATTTGTCTAAAGCCATTCACAGGCAAACACTTGGTTCTGTGTGCCTCATAACCCATACGGCGTGGGCTTGATTCTGTCTCTGCCGGGTCAGTTGCCTTTCTCTTGTCAGTATAACACTTTCACTTCTTTAAATTCGCTGCCTCTAAACAGCAAAGTGGCTTTTGTGCAGAAAGTATTCTGGAGTCATTTTGAAAGCAGCAGATGTGGTTTAAGTGAGTTTGGCTTTTGAAAACCCCGAAAGATCTAAATAGGCAGCATGGCTGCCATACTTCCTTTCCTCCTGTGGTCTCCCATTTGGAGATGAAAAAAAAGACGTTTCCTCCGCATCATCCTCTCCATAGAGGCTTACGTCCTATGGTTTCAAATGCCAGTTTGCTTCAGGCAGAGGCTTCGCTGAGTGGGTCCACCTGGATGGACCTGCTAAGACAGACAAATTGCTGAGCTGAGGAATGAACTTCCTCTTTGTGGTTTGTGTGTTGGGTTTTTGACCCATCAGTGGATCCCTTAGAGCCGCTGAGGTTTAAGGTATGCTCCAGGGGAGAGGAATGGAGAGAAGGAAGAGGGCCTTGAAAATATGAACAAAGAAGCGCCAAGTGTCAAACCTGCCCTTTAGAAAGGGTTCAGCAAATCCCACTGCGCTCTCAGTGCCACGAAGAGAATGGCATAGTTGCTTTGCTGTGCATCTTTTCATGGAATTGTAATCACCTATTACAATTTCACTCTTTTCATTCACTGTGATATCATAAACACTTTTTTGTTATTACATATTTTCCTTTACCTTAAATTTTTTTGTTTGTTTTTGTTTTTTTTGCTTGTTTGTTTGTTTTGCGGTACGCGGGCCTCTCACTATTGTGGCCTCTCCCGTTGCGGAGCACAGGCTCCGGACGTGCAGGCTCAGCGGCCATGGCTTACGGGCCCAGCCGCTCCGCGGCATGTGGGATCTTCCCGGACCGGGGCACGAACCTGTGTCCCCTGCATCGGCAGGCGGACTCTCAACCACTGCGCCACCAGGGAAGCCCAACCTTAATTTTTTAAACATTCATAATAGCCAAGAAATTCTTTTTTGGCAGAAAGGTGAACCTACTGGGCAGTGAAAGGAACACTTGGAGTCTGGAGGACTGTGTTACCTGCCTGCCTTCGCCCCTAACTAGAAACATGGCCAGAGGCCTAGCCCCGAACTTCTCTGGGTTTCCTCCTACATTAAATGGGGACAATAGTTCTTATTTCACAGGGTAGTTACAGAGGTGAAATGAAATAATGAAATTATAGGGCCTTTGTACCCTCTAAATTAATGTTCAGAAATAGCGTGCTGATGTCTGTGTTTAGGTTGTTTAGGTGCAGTAAGTGAGGTAGAAGCTCTCATTCTTCCTGTTCATCAAAGATACTCAATCCTTAAAGCCAGAGTCTGAGAGTCAAGGAGAAATAACATGCTTGTTTAGACTGTGCTCCAGTTGCTGCACTTTCTGGAAGATGTTCATGCTCTTCCTCATTCCCTCCCTCCCTCCCGTATATAAGCAGCGGGGAATTCCTAAAGCACAGGTGAAGTGTTAAATCCAGAGTGTGGTAAATCCCAGAAAAACTGTGACTCTGGTTTCTTTATAAGTGGAGCTGAGAATCTCAAATGTTTCTGGTGAAGATGTGTGGAGTCTTCTCATTCTTCCCATGTTATCTTTTTTTTATATTTTAGAATGAATGTGCTTAGAGTTGAACATGTTTCTTGCACATTGTAGGAATCCAGTAGATCTATGTTGACCTGAGTTAAGGTATAAGCAGAGGTATATTTGCAGCGATATGGATGGACTTGGAGGGCATTATGCTAAGTGAATAAGTCAGAGAAAGGCAAATACTCTATGATATCACCCGTATGTGGAATCTAAAAAATACAACAAACTAGTGAATGTAACAAAAAAGAAGCAGACTCACAGATATAGAGAACAAACTTGTGATTACCAGTGGGGAGAGGGAAGGAGAGAGGGGCAATATTGGGATAGGGGATTAAGAGGTACAAACTATTAGGTACAAAATAAGCTACAAGGATATATTGTACAACATGGAGAATATAGCCGATATAGCCAGTATTTTGTAATGACTGTAAATGGAGTATAACCTTTAAAAATTGTGAATGACTGTATTGTACACCTGTAACTTATATAATGTTGCACAGCAACAATACTTTAATAAAAAAATTACATCTTGAAAAAAATACATATATTTTACATTAAAAACAGGTATAAGCAGAGAATTATGCATGTAAATATGGTAATTATTTCTATTTCTCTTATCATCGAAGAGGTGATTACAGCGTTTCTACAGAATAATAGATCCGTATGCACATTTTAGGTTTTATTAATCAGAGCTGCACCTATGATCAGACAATACTTCCTCTCCGTTTGGTTCTATTCCCTTGGCTGTTTTCTCTCTTCCTATCCCCAGATACATTTCTCCCTGGAGATTATTTTGTCCTGGACCAGTTAATCTTCCCAACCCATATTTGCTAGAGACTTGTAGTGCTCACTCACACCCATGAGAAAGGAGTGCACTTTCCTGCCTCCCTGGCAGCTGGGCAGGGCTGTGATTAATCCTGCCCACTGGGCTATGAGGGTTAGAAAAATGTGTCGCTTATGGGCTGAGGCAGGGAGACGCTCAGCTCGTGCATAATCCTCCGGGCTTCCCTTCCTCACCTCATCAACTGAGGAAGTCACAAGTTCAGGAAATTGCAGCTGCATGATGGTGAAACCTCCATCAGCTCTGACCTTGAGTCACCACATGAGGGCAGCTTCCTTAGAGAGTTACCAGGCCCCACAGTGGACTCTGTGATTGAGAAATAAATTTAGGTGGTGGCATTAAGTCAATGAGACCTGGGGACTTTTTGTTACTGTGGCACCATCTAGTCTATCCTGACTGCTGCATATTCCATCTCTAAAATTGCCTCCACCTATTCTTTGACTGTTAAGTCTTTCCTGTACGTGAATAGCAAATCCTTAAAATTTTGACGTATCTACATTTTTTAGATTGTATTGAAGTATTTTCCAAACCGTAGCATACATACCACTAGTGGTTTGTGAGATCATTTTATATGGGATACAGGTAGACTTGTTCATATTTTAGATATTTATTTACATTTATAATTTGCTTCTATTTATAGCAAGTGATCCCCATTTTCCATTCATAGTAGTTACATAAATATTTCTTTTAATGTAACCTTGGAGAAAATGAAGCCATTTAAGAGAAAAATCCAATACGTAAAAGTATAATCAGTACACAGATACTGCAAAAGTCAGAGAGGTGGTATTCAAATGACTGACTAGTTGGAAACTGTATATGATAAATCATTTGATGGCATGTCTGTGAAAGAAGATCCCCACCAGACAGGGAGACTTTCATTTTTGACACCCAGTGCTTAGCGTCAGATTCAATAAATGTTTTTGATAGAGTGGTATTATTATAATAATAACAATTATTATAATACTTAAATGATATAAGCCCCAGTCCAGTTCTTTGAGGTCAGTTGCAATGTTTTTCCCATTCTTCTTTGTTCTTTTTTTTTTCTTTTGGCCGTGCCACACAGCTTGTGGGATCTTAGTTCCCTGACCAGGGATGGAACCTGGGCCCACAGCATTTGGAAGCGTGGAGTCCTAACCACTGGACCGCCAGGGAATTCCCTCTTCTCTGTTTGTAAGAGGTTCTGTTTGCAGTAAGTGTATTAGGCTCAAATCAGATTCAACCAAAGATTAACATTTGTGGCATCGTGACATTTAAGAATTTAAAATGTTGGGAGCACACTTGACATTTTAAAAATGATGATTTGTTGAGCTTATATTCAGAAGCGGTGTCGTTCTTGTTCTGACTGCAGTCAAACGTGTAGCCCCCTTGGTTCTTCCTTTGCTCCATCCCCTGGGCCCTAACCACACGTGACTTTGTATTCACGGTCATACCGTTAGTGTAGTGCTTTGACTTCTCTCCCTGTGCTGTGAGATGAGGTGTAACGTGTTTATCAGCAACATGGGCGATAAGCATTGTTCTTGTGGGGGAATGTCGTATATTTCATTTCGGATGTAGCTAGGAAGATGTTCTATCGATAGCTTTCTCTTGGTTGGCATTGTCATGCTTTTTCAGTACAGCCCCCAGAGCTGCTCCTGAGGAGGAGGTTGTGGGCGCAGCACCTGGGGTGTGTCAGCCCCTCCCACTCATCCTCTCCCTTTGCTCTCCCTCCTTAAGACCCGCACATTGTTAGGGAGATGAGTCCATTTAGCAGCAGCTTTAGAGACGTCTAGAGTAGAAAAAGAATCCACAGAATGTTGGCCAGAGGGGGGTGCATTTGCACGTGGAGAAGTGAGTGATTCATCCACTCTTCCCAGTAGAGGGACTTCTGCTCTGACTGATCAAGTGTCATTCCAAGCCTTCCAGAGGGTGACAGCTTTACTGCCCTGGTTGTCTTTCTGAGCCCTCCCCTGCTCTCCTCCCCTTCCTCTGAAATTCAAGTGGAGGACAGTTGCCCTGCTTGACCCAGCCTAAGCGATGGCTCTGGAAGTAGTGTTTGATGCTTATTATCGTAATGACTCTGAGACCTGAAGAAGCAATTTATGGTGGCTTTTTTTCTCGTAAATATTTAAAACTTTCTAATCTAAAATAATGTTAGTCTTATGAAACTGTTGTGGAACTAGTGCATGTATTCTCACATACCCTTCACGTGGCTTCCCCAAATGATAACATCTTACAAAACCATGGTACAATTATGGAAACCAGGAAAAGAACATTGACAGAATGATACTAGCTAATATACAGGTCTTATTCAAAGTTAGCCAGTTACCCCACTGAGAGCCTTAAAAAATGATTGCCTGCAGCAGTTATTATTGTGATGCTTGCCACATGGTGATTTTCTATTTCTGTCATTCCTTCTGTATTTTACTAATTGGAATTCCACTGTAGGGAAGAGCTGTCTCTCTTGAACGATTTATTATTCATTCAGTTATTTGTTTGTATCAGTATGGACTCGTGAATATTTATTTTATTCTATGTGTTATAATCCATTACTGTTGTTATTTTGTTGCCCAAATTGCTGCATATTTGGCTATTGAGAGCTCGTTCAAGTTGGCTCCTGTATCCTTTTGACCTGTCCTCATCATTTTCTTAAACCACTTCCTTATTTTCTGGCACCATATGACGTTCCAGGTTCATCTTGTGTTCCCTGTTTCCATCCTGAAATCAGCCACTTCCGCTAGGGCCCTCGTTTCAGTATTGTTTTCATGTTATGTTTATAACATTCTATTCACATTCTTTAAAAAATGGTATTTACCTTGTGGGATATTTATGTAGGAGGCATTGGATATTTTCCTACCATATGTAGTACTTGATTAATTATGAAACATTGGCCCGCCAACATGTCAGTTTCCAAAAAAACATATTTTATGTTGTTCTATATGGTTAAAAAAAAGGGAAGCCACACAATTAGGGTTTTCACCAAAAGATCTGCTGTGCTCTTTCTTATTTCTCTATTTCTTTTTTGTACCTAACCACAGAGTCAGTATCTTTTAGACTTTTCCTTGCTTTTAGACTTTGTTCTTGCTAAAAAATTCTTTTCTGCCTCATATAAATTTTCTCTGACGTTCCTCTTCTGCAATTTACCTTCTCACTGGCCTAAATTCCTCTCACCTCATATATTATCCTGACACCTCCATCCTTTGCTGAATTCCTGGTATAGCATCTCTCTTTCTCTGACTCTTGCACCAATTTTCTAGTCAATTCAATCAATATATACAGCTCAACACTGCAGTGGACCAGAAAGTTTCTTGGTCAGATCTAGAGGGTCTAAATGCCTCCGTCAGATGTAACCCAATCACATTTTTTTTCCCCCAAAGAGGGCAAGTGTGTTTCTTTTTTTTTTTTAATTTATTTATTTTAATTTATTTATTTTTGGCTGCGTTGGGTCTTCATTGTTGCACAGGCTTTCTCTAGTTGTGGCGAGCAGGGGTTTTCGTTGCAGTGCACGGGCTTCTCGTTGCAGTGGCTTCTCTTGTTGCAGAGCAGGGGCTCTAGGCGTGTGGGCTTCAGTAGTTGTGGCACGTGGGCTCAGTAGTTGTGGCGCACGGGCTTAGTTGCTCCGCAGCATGTGGGATCTTCCTGGACCACGGCTTGAACCCGTGTCCCCTGCATTGGCAGGCGGATTCTTAACCACTGCGCCACCAGGGAAGTCCCCGAGAGTGTGTTTCTTATAGAAATTGATTTCAGGCTCAAAGAGTGGTTTCTTTTGAAATTCTCAAACCTTACTGCTACAAATCTATTTTTTATTGTCACATTTTTTTTAATCTGTGGAAGGTTGGTCTTCGTCATGTCTAATCCAGAGTACAAAATGAAATGTTTTTAATTTTTAATTTCAAATAATTTTATATTTACCAAACTATTGGGAACCTAGTATACACACAATCCTCATGCATTGTATTTCATTATATATTACATCCATGATCTCCCCACTTAAAATTAGCAAGGCCCCGTGGTCAGCATTGGTTGGTAACCACCTTTGCACTGATTTCCCTTAACTCCGCCAATTGCCCTCAGATTTTCCTGTGGAAATAGCCCCTCTAGGCAGCATTATCATCTGTGTGGTTTAGAGGGAATGACCCATTCTTTGCTCCAGGGCTGATCTCTGATTGGCTATGGCATGGAGCTTGGCTGAAGGGTGTGTCTGTGATCCAGTTTGGCCAATGAGATGCATGGAGACTTTCACTGGGCTTATGGAAGAGCAAGTTCTCCTGTATTTCATGGTATCCTCTGACCCCTGTGGCCCTGAGGACGGCTGCAACTACCCTTGAGGCCAGCCCTACCTCCAGACTTCAGTTTTGTGAATGAGTGAATTCCTCCCCAGTCCTTTATTTCTTTTTTTGCTAATTATTTTTTATTTGGATTTTCTGTAGCTTGCAAAGATTTCTGTTGATTCAGACCGTTTTCCGTGCACCCTGTCATGTTACTTGTACCTGCGTTAACGTTTATTTTAGTTATTCATCAGAGTTAATCACATGTCCATTTTTCCTCAAATAGATAATGATGTCCTTGGAACTGTACATTAAACTCTTACCTACCTTTCTGATCTTAATATAGGGCATAGCACATCCATTTATTTATGCTGTCAGGGCCTACTGTAGGCCAGGCTCAGACCTGGATCTAGTTCTCAATATGTGTTTGTAGAATTGTGAAGTTTATTTACCATGCTACCTATATTAGTTTTATATTCCTGCATCACAAACTACCACAAATTTAGCAGTTAAAACAAGTCACAACCTCCCTGAATCAGAAGCCTGAGACAACTCAACTCTCTGCTTAGGGTCTTGCCAGGCTGCAAAAGGTATCAGTGGGCTGTGTTCTCACCTGGAGGCTTGGCTGGGGCAGTCTACTTCTAAGCTCATTCACCTTGTTGGCAGAATTCCTTTTCAGGGGCTGTATGACTGAGGGCTCCAGCTTTTTGCTGGCTGTTGATCAAAGGCTGCTTACAGTGGGCTTCCTCAACCTGGCTGCTCACTTCCTTAACCCAGAAAGGAGGATCTCTTGCTCTAGTCTGCTGAAACTGTCTTATAGAATATAACATAATCACAGAGGGATACCCTATCCACTTTGCCACATTCTGCTGGCTAACAAGTCACAGGTCCAATTCTCACCCAAGAGTAGGGGACCACACAAAGGCACGGACATCAGGAGGTGGGAAATCACTGTAGGTCACCTTAGGGTTTGTCCTCCACCCTACTTTAAATGTTCATGTTTAAAGTACAGGAGGTATTGCTGGTTCAGCCCCAGACCACCACAATAAAGTGATATTGTGATAAAGTGAGTCACATGAGTTTTTTGGTTTCCCGTTGCATAAAAAAGTTATGTTTACACTGTAGTCTGTTAAGTGTGCAATAGCATTATATCAAAAATAACAATGCACATGCCTTAATTTATAAATACTTTATTGCTTACAAAATGCTAACCATCACCTGAGCCTTCAGTGAGTATAGTAGTAATATCAAAGATCACTGATCACAGATCATCATTATAAATATAGTAATAATGAAAAAACTTGAAATATTGCAGGAATTATGAAAATGTGATGTAGAGACATGAAGTAAGCAAATGCTGTTGGAAAAATGTCGTTGATAGACTTGCTTGACTCAGTTGCCACAAACCTTCAATTTGTAAACAAACAAACAAACCGCCGTACCTGTGAAGCACAATGAAGTGAATTGCAATAAAAGGTCTGCCTGTATCTTCTTTTAGCTCCGTAAGTAGGTTTTCTCTCTCTCAACATACAAGCTCCTATAGAATTCAGTTTTTTTAAATTATAGATACATTTTTATTCACCTCAGCAAAGACATTGAGTTTACTTGAAATTTCTTTTTACCATCACCTGCATTTTCTTTAGGTTGAATCATTTTATAAATACTCAAAATAATTCTTGACATGTTTAAAATTTCAAAATATTTTTATGTTCTTCTAATGACACTAAAAAAACAGCAGCTCCTAGACTTGGTTGCGTTGGAAATTTGATGTAAATATTTTTCAAACAAACCAGGACCTCTTCAATAGCAATATTGAGAAGAACCATGAACAATGAGGCACTGTCTCCTACGGGTATTTCATTTCAGTGCTAACTCTAACAGGTGGCCTTCTGCCATTTGCTTTTTTTCGGTGATAGAATGGTGTTAACAAAACAAAAAAAACACCTCCTTTCCCAACTGTAAAAATTAACACTTTTAATAGTGACCTGTAAAATTTGGTCAGAGTTTTCTTTATTTCTACAGAGTGTCTGGGTATAACGGTCGGATTAGATTTCTCAATATTTACTTGGCTAGTTAATTCCAACAAAATATCCTTTTGGAACATAATTTAGAGCTATAATTAGGCAAATAAATAAATAATCATTGACAACTCTGAAAACATTTCCAACCAATAAATTATTTTCTTGCATATATTTTCATACTTTCATGTTTGACTTTATATCTACCAGTGTTTTCCTCCAGTTGAACTGTAGAGTCTATGAATGTCATGATTCTTAGCCACAGGTCAATTAGCTTTCTCGTTTACCAAAAGTCTTAAAAATATAAGTCGGAGGGTTTCCCTGGTGGCGCAGTGGTTGAGAGTCCGCCTGCCGATGCGGGGGGCGCGGGTTCGTGCCCCGATCCCGGAGGGTCCTGCGTGCCGCGGAGCGGCTGGGCCTGTGGGCCATGGCCGCTGGGCCTGCGCGTCCGGAGCCTGTTCATAAAAGTCGGTCAACTCATTCCTATCTGTACCTGTGTTGTAAAAATTGTTTTATATAGTTTGTATGACATTTTTAGGCACCTGATATTAATTTCCTAAGACACCTGGAAATGTTATGGTGCAGAATAGTTCATATATAAACAATCTGTCCTTTATATTCTTGGTAATAATCTACTTTCAGAAGCCAGTTTAACAAGATGGCATTCAGAAAGATGGGCTTGCCGAAAAATCTCTCCATAGTTGCTGTTTAAAGTTTGGCCACTAGATGGCATAGTGTTTATACTGGTCAGCAAACGTTAGCCACAAAGGAGACGTTGTTTGTACTTAATAGCTTATGTTGAAAAGATAGATGTACCTGTAAATGCGTTGTTTGAGTTTTTCCCTCTTGTAAAGTACTGCCGTCCTTGAGAAGCAATATTAGATGAATGACTTTTTGTTTTTAACTACTTAATGTTTATTTATCTTCCAATCTATTAAAGCCATTATTGGACTGTTTTGTTAAAATAAAAATCCATTCCCTCTTGGGGTAAATTGTTTTCAGAATACAATTAATTCTTAAGTACATTAAGTCTTTCTAAGTGGACATTTGTTTTCAATTTAGAAAAATAGAGTCTGTGTCCAGGCTGTGAACAATTGTTTAAAAAGATTTTAGAAACTTTTAAAGGGTCCCTGTTTTCAGCTAATAGGGCATAATCACATTTCTGGAATGAGATATGTCAGAGCAAGCCAATGTCCTTGGTTAAATTGAATCTCTTTTAAATCAATGTCCAGCACAGCTGATGTAGATGTTATAAGCTATATATCCATAGGGCCTTTCTTTACGTTGGCCGGAAATTTGGAGCATCTCCAAACTTGGTGTCTTCACATTAGATTGCTCTTCATGTGATAGGATTTGCAACCCAAGCCTGATTCTCTTAATTACACCCAGGGTGTGACTAGTGAGAAAGGCTGCTGTAGGAATGACACTGGGCTCTCATGACCTGGCTCTGGAAGAGCTCCTTTCTCCCACATTTTCTGGTTTACATATTTTACAAGTCAAAGGGTAATTTTCTATTCCTGTAAAAGACAATTGGCTGAGTTGCATTCATTCAAGAAGGAGCTGTTTTGAAAACAAAAATGTTTAACAGACTTTACATCTATTAACTTTTAGAATAGTGTTTCATTACTACCTAAACACCTGCAAGTGAGAAGATTATTTCTACTATTTAGCTTTTCGGTTTTAAAACGTAAGTCAACAGAGGTAATATTTGTTCCTGTTAAAGTTGGTAACCTAAAATTCTTTACAGAGGGCTAGATTTTCTACCACAGCTTATGTTGTAGGTAAACTGTACTTCAGACTCAGTAACACACATGCACACATATACAAACACACAAAACAAAAAACTTCTATATCAGATTATGTATTTATATCCTTTAATTTTGATAAGATGCATATTTCATAGTTTGTAATTAAACTTTAAAACTAAGTGAACTTTTATTTGAGAAGTTAAATGGAATGTAACAATAATTTTTTAATTTTCAGTCATATTTTTTTGTTTGTTTGTTTGTTTTTCTTGTTTTTTTTTTTTTTGTGTGTGTGGTATGCAGGCCTCTCACTGTTGCGGCCTCTCCCGTTGTGGAGCACAGGCTCCGGACGCGCAGGCTCAGCGGCCATGGCTCACGGGCCCAGCCGCTCCGCGGCATGTGGGATCTTCCCGTACCGGGGCACGAACCCGTGTCCCCTGTATCGGCAGGCTGACTCTCAACCACTGCGCCACCAGGGAAGCCCTCAAAGTCATATTTAAGTCCACCAAGAATTTTGTTATGGTGGCTCTTCTGGTAAAAGGAAGACTCAGTCGATCGATCATTTTATTTTGCTTTTGTGCAAAACCCTGTGCTAGGCAACAGGGAAGATGTGAAATTGTAGACAATTGCTCTGGTTCCTGCCCCTAGGAACTCACACTCAAGGGCCTCAGCATTTTAAAATAAATTATTACGTAATGTAGGGAAATTAAATTGTGATCACAAATAATATAAAAGATGAGAAGGGACTTCAGGGGTTAAAGGAGTTAGGAAAGGCTTTGGGAGAAGGGAAAATTTTAATGTTAATGTTTAACCATTAATATGTTGTATAAGATTTTGATTTAAAAAAAAAAAAAAAAGATGTGTAAAAAATCCCAACCACAAGAAATGGGTTGGGCAGAGGCATTGAGAGGAGAGAGCTCCAGGTAAATTTTCAGTTTTGCTGGAATCACAGGTTAAGGGAATGGGAGAGGAAGCAGAACATATACATTGAGACCCAGTAGGCAAGGCCTTAAACCCAGGTGAAGACTGAGCTGCAGCCTCTAATCAGTGGGAAGCAGTTAAAAATGTTTGGGTACCACAAGGGATATCCTGAAAGTCATGTTTTAAAGAGATTAATCTGGTAATTATATAATAGATGGGGAAAAAAATGAGAGAAGAGAGATGCAGGGAAAGCCCTGAAGCACCTATTTAGGTAGCTTAAATATGAAATAGAGCCTCAGCAAAGGCTTAAAAAGGAGTGCAGGTAGAAACAAGGGATACATGGAAGGTTTAGTGAGGGGGATATGGGGATGGATATAATGTTATAATATACTGTGCAGGTAAAGTCTGGTTATTTATCTTTCTGAATCAATCTAAGTCTGGTCCAAGGCACCCTACCCCTCATTTATTTGCCAGCACCGGGGAGACCATCATGATCAACCTACTTACCGGGCCCACTCTCCCTCCTGTGGGTCACAGCTGGAGCAGTGCAGGCACAGTGGGGGAAGGAGCCTCATTCTTTGTTCCTTTTGCTCACGATTACTGTTGCTCCTTCACCGAGCATTGCATGTGTGGGGCTCTGTGTCTGCTGGAGATGCACCCCCAGACCTGCCACCCTCATGGTCCAAGGTAGGGAAGTCACAGCCAGATTTATCTATTCCCCCTTTTCAGTACAAAACATCGTCCTTCATCTCCCCACTTCTTGGTTGATCTAATTTAACTCTTGTTGCCCCTTGTCTTTCTTCAGGGAGGCAAGGGAGCCCAGAACTCAAGAGAGCAAATGTCTGGCGCTAGGCTTTCCCTGTGTGAAGGGTTGAGCAGGGTAGTAATGTAAGGATGTATAGGTTGTTCACTGAACAAGAGCACTGGCCCTGGGAGAGAGTACGGCCTGGAATCCAGCCTGTACACTGCTTGCCAAACTAGGAAGCTGCCAGGAAGAAAAGCGACCCCTTTTAAAATTTTGCATGAGGAGGCTTGTTGGCTAGCAGAGGTCCAGGCTGAAGGATGGAAAATATTTTCATTTGGAGGGAGTGTGTCTTCAGTAGAAAACAACATCTACAACAACCCAGCAAAAACACCAATTTCAGCAAATTACTGTTATGTGTATAGTTTTAAAGTAGATTTTCATATTTCAGGTCTAAAATGGGTGACATGGCAGTGCAAACCCATGCCAAAGAAACAGAGTATCTTAAAAAACTTTTAAAATATCCGTTCCTGGTACATTTATTCACCATATTATTATTATTAAGGGCCTTTTTTTTTTTTTTTTTTTTTTTTTTGCGGTACGCGGGCCTCTCACTGCTGTGGCCTCTCCCGTTACGGAGCACAGGCTCTGGATGCGCAGGCTCAGCAGCCATGGCTCACGGGCCCAGCCGCTCCGCGGCATGTGGGATCTTCCCGGACTGGGGCACGAACCCGTGTCCCCTGCATCGGCAGGCGGACTTTCAACCACTGCGCCACCAGGGAAGCCCAAGGGGCTTTTATGTTCAAAGGATGGTGGTAGGAACTGAGGATAAAACAATTAACCAGATCAGCGTGGCTCCTGTCTTCACTTGGTTTATACTCTGAAAAGAGGTGAGTGGACACGTGTGATGAGAAAGCGGAAGGAGCCTGCAAGTCAAGCAAGATCTCGGAGGAGGAGCTTGTTTGTGGGGGACAGACTAGGACCTGGGAAGGTGGAAAGGAAAGGGGCCTCTCCCCCAGGTGATCTAACATGCCCCAGACTGGGAGACGCTCCTTTCCCATTACAACAAGGACGATGGCAGGAAGAGTCAGTGGGCCTGTGTCTTTATCATCTATTGCTGTGTAACAGCAAATTACCCCAAAATGGAGCTGTCTGAAACAATGTGTTTGTTATTTCTGTGGTCAGGAATCCAGGCATCTTATCTGGGTCCTCTGGCTCAGAGTGTCTCAGAGGTTACAATCCAGGTATGTGCCAGGGCTGTAGCATCTCCACCCTCAACGTGGGAAGGATCTGCTTCCAAGCTCACTCATGACGTTGTTGGCAGGATTCTGTCATTGGTGAGCTGTTGGACTGGGAATCGCAGTTCCTGGCTGGCCGCTGGCCGGCTCACCCACCACCCCTCAGTTTCCTGCTGTATTGGCCTCTCCACAGGGCAGCTCAAAACATGGCAGAGGGAGCCGGAGAGAAAGCAAGAGAGGGCCAGCAAGGTGAATGTCATTGTCCTTGTGTAACCTGACCTCAGAGGTGATCTATCCTGTCACTTCTGCTGAACTCTGTTCAGTAGAAGGGAGTCATTTGGCCCAGCCCAAAGGAAGGTGACTGTACAAGAGTGTGAATCCTTTGAAGAGGGACCATTAGGGACCATCTTACGAGGCTGACTGCCATGGTGGGGTTAGGTTGAAATTCGGCCGCAGGAAAGCTGCAGGAGTTCTCCTCTGATGGCTTTCGCTTCTTCTAGGAGGTAGGAGGGCAATTCTTTTGTAAAGGGGTGTGGAGAGAGTCACAGTTTGCTGGAGAAGGTTTGAAATGATTGTTGTGTATCACAGAAGAGGGAATTAACTATGGAGACCTAAAAGCATTGCCAAGCTGTTTAGAGCAACCAGATACAGAACTTGAATATAAGAGGTACCATCTACATAGTTTATGTGGATTTTTCCCAGAAGCTCAGGGGAAGGTGTAAAAAAGGCAGAGTGTTGGATTCCCTGACTGTGGTGTTTTTGTTCAGGCAGGTGCACCTGAAAGGTGTTTGGGCAAAATGGGTGGATTGAGAGTGTGAAGTATGGACTCTAGGATGTAGACTGGACAGGAGGGAAAGGGAAGAGTAGAGGTAACTGAATAAGAGAATTGGAAATACAAGAGCTTGCGGTCCAAGAGTAACAAGATGGATTTAATCGTTTGTAAAGGTGGTGCCGCTGATGTGGTGGAAAAGGTCCGTCGTGGGTTGCTGAAAGAACGTGAAGATAAATGTCACTAAGAATGAGAAATTCAAGGAATTGAGAGGCTAAGATGTGTGGGTCACCCACATCCATGCTGTAGTGGCCCAGAATGATGAGAGGGCTTGGAGTGGAGGTGGAACTGTGAGCTGTGTGCCAGCACTTCTGGAGAGTGAGGGAGAGTGACAAGAGGTGTAGAGGTGACAGATGGGACCACTTCTGGCAATATGGCAGACAAGATATCCTGAAAACTCTTCCATTGCAGAACACCTACAAATCAGAGGGACAAAATTAGATACATCCCTTTAAATGTCTAGCTGAAATTTCAAAAACGTGAGAAATCCCTCAGAGCCAAAGCCAGAGGGAGTTGGACACCAGAGTGGTAAACAGGCGCCAAAGCCACTGCTGACCTCAGGGCCCTAGGGCTTTGGGGGAAGTGCTCTTGTCTCCAGGTGGACCCGCTGTTGACTGAGTTGATGTCTCTCATTGACGTGGAGGGTAGGAGTGGGGGGTGTGAAGAAGACTGGAACAAGCCTTTCTCCCCTCATCTGCTGGACCGCTGAGACCCCTTTAAATGAATGCGGGTTTATCTTGACAGTTACACATGAGGATGGCAAGGCAGCCTCCTGGGAACTGGCACCAGGGCCTTGGGTTTTAATGCCTAGGTGTGTCACATAAACCATAGACAAAGGGTTGCATCCTAGTAAGAGGGAAAGCTATGGGAAAAAAAACTGTCATTAAAAGGAATAAGGAAACTTACCTGTTTCCTCTTAGGCTGTGGATGGAAAAAGACTGCCTGTAAAAATTCATAACCATAGTCCCATCCTCATGCAGGTTGGGCTTAGAATTTACGCCACTTATTTAGCCAAACAAATACCTTACAGTGGTTCTGGATTGGAGTACCATGGGGTACTGGCATGATCCAGAGCAAACTCTTTCTGGAAGTGGAACCTCAGTCCAAGCTTCACGCCATTCCCGCAACGTTCATTTGACCATGAGCTCACAAACCACAATCACAAAATACACAAGGAAACAAGCCACAAGGAGAGGGAAGCAGAAGGAAAATAATATGACATAAAATTAGATTCCTAATTATCCGGTACAGACAATGGACACCAGCAGGAGGAGAGAAGGCAGGTAATTTGATTCCATGGCAGGTAAATGGAGCACAATTTGGCTGTTTACTCAAAAACCTTAAAAACGTTCATTACCTTTTATTTAGCAATTTGGTTCCTTGCAAGTTTTTACCAAAGAAGGATCAGATATGGACATGGAATGATATTCATCTAGTGTCATTTATAATAGTAAAAAAAAAAAACTTGGATATCCTTCATATCCAAGAACAGGGCAACAAGTAAGTAAATGATAGAAATTGTAGAGTATCGTCCACATTCATCAACAGTTTTAGTGGCATGGGAATGTGCTTACAATATAGTATTAAGGAATAAGAGCAAGATCAAAAACTGCTTGCCAAATATGGTGTGTTTAACTCTCTAAATTATTTAGCTAAATAAAAATATTTTACACTGTTTAAATAGGTATTTGATGTATTCAGCAGTGGCAGAAAGGGCATAGGAAAATTGATAGCCTTGCCAAGATTTGTTGAAGGATTCAGCTGTATTAAAAGAGAAAAGTTTACAAAGAATTTAAGTATAAGAATATATAAATAATAGTTTGTCCATATAGACTTTAATTTCAAACCCTGATGCATTTAAAACAGGCAGTCAGCATTCACATACTTGAACTAGAAACACTGTACTGAATCTTTCTATTCTGGGTATGAAACTCAGAGAATTTAGGGATTAGTAAATTTCTGTTCCTGTCTTTGAATGTAATTTTGTATCAACTATTTTTGCCATAAGAGCCAAAATATGGGCCACTTAGGTACCAGTGATTTTACCATGACTCATAGTAGCGATAAAGAGCTTTCCTCTGCAATCCTTCCATCTCTGTGAGTCAAGAAGATTGAATCTTTTTTACTAAACAGTGATTTAGCTAATGAACGCACTTATATCACACAGGGATGGATTACAGAAATGCATGCTAACAGCTATCCTCAGATTGCATCTGCACAGAACTATCTACAGAGAAAACACAATCCCTTTCTCACCTTTGAGGTTGGTAGAACATTGGTTTACACTCGAGATTTATCATAGTTGCCAAGTGACAAAATGATATGTTTGCACTTTGCATAATCACAAAAGCAAGGAATCTGGCAGGAACTTATGAAAAGTCCATAGAATATGACTACTATGGAACTGATGATAACAGAGCTGTAAGGCACCTCTGTCTTAACTGGAAGGCAGCTAGTCCCACTGGCAAGAGTGAGGCTAAGCTAGATGGCAGTAGGTTCAAACCTGGCGGTACAGTTTGATTCATTCATTCAACAAGCATTGATTTTCTTTTTTGGTTTGGTAATTTTATTTTATTTTTTAACTAATTTTTATTGGAATATAGTTGATTTACAATGTTGTGTTAGTTTCTGCTGTACAGCAAAGTGAATCAGTTATACATATACCTATATCCACTCTTTTTTAGATTCTATTCCCATATAGGCTATTACAGAATATTGAGTAGAGTTCCCTGTGCTATACAGTAGCTTCTCATTAGTTATCTATTTTATATATAGTAATGTGTATATGTCAATCCCAATCTCCCAGTGTAGCCCTCCTTTCCCTTTCCCACTTGGTAACCATAGTTTGTTTTCTACGTCTGTGACTCTATTTCTGTTCTGTAAATAGGTTCATTTGTACCGTTTTTTAGATTCCACATATAAGCGGCATCATATGATATTTGTCTTTCTCTGTTTGACTTACTTCACTCAGTATGACAACCTCTAGGCCCATCCGTGTTGCTGCAAATGGCATTATTTCGTTCTTTTTATGTCTGACTAATATTCCATTGTATATATGTACCACATCTTCTTTATCCATCCTCCATCGATGGACATTTAGGCTGCTTCTATGTCTTGGCTATTGTAAACAGTGCTGCAGTGAACTTTGAGGTACGTGTATCTTTTCGGATTATGGTTTTCTCCGGATATATGCCCAGGAGTGGGATTGCTGGGTCAACAAGTGTTGATTGAATTGGAAACTTAATACATTTTCAAACACTGCTAAGTGCTGTGGATAGAAATTTTAAAAAGATAGTTCCTGACCTCAAGGAGATTATAATGTGGGTTAAATGAAGCCGTACATGTGAAGAGACTGGCAGCTAGTAAGGGGTCAATGAAGATTAGTTCCCTTGCCCTTCAGGATAAAAAAGACATATTTTTTGCTGTGGAGCTTAGCGGGGCACTTGAGAATAATGGTTAAAAGTGTGAGCTTTGTCGTCCAGTTGCCTCCATTCGAATACTGGCTGTACTCCGTACTAGCTGTATAATCCTAGGTAAGCTGGTACATCTTTCTCAATTGTCTCATCTGTACAATAGGTCTAATAAGTGTACCTTCATTATAGAGTTGTCGTGAGGGTTATGAGTTTAGCACACTACCTGGCAGTTAGGAAATACCCTAAATTGTTAGCTACTGTTTTTAATAGTTTAGTCAGAACTTGAGGTGAGGGATGAGGATTTTTTGTAAGCAGTTTCTCCTGCACAGAAAAAGACGGTAATCATGAAAATCTAAGTACCTCATTCCAAACAGGGCAGCTCCATGCTTTGGTGTTAACAGGCTGTTTGGAAAGGAGTGGAACGTCTTTGTTTTCTGGGAGCCACTGTACACCACCAGTTACAATAAGACATGGTTATGGATTATTTTAGATGTCTTTCTCATGCAAATTTTGATTTTGCTCATTTTGTGGATTGAACATTCCAGAGCCACATCCAGCCTATAAGTCTGTCCATGTCTCCTGACAGCAAGGACAGGTCTAAGGACATTGTTGCTGGCAGAGCTGGGCTTTCTGGAGCCCATGTATACCCTGGGGGTGGTTCAGGATGAGAGCTGAAGTGAAATTATCATCTCCAACTTGCTTGTTTGGAAATAGGAATTTTGCTTAGAAGTCTTTTTTTTTTTTTTTACTTTTTCTTTTTTTGCGGTACGCAGGCCTCTCACTGTTGTGGCCTCTCCCGTTGCGGAGCACAGGCTCCGGACGCGCAGGCTCAGCGGCCATGGCTCACGGGCCCAGCCGCTCTGCGGCATGTGGGATCTTCCCGGACCGGGGCACGAACCCGCGTCCCCTGCATCGGCAGGCGGACTCTCAACCACTGCGCCACCAGGGAAGCCCCTTGCTTAGAAGTCTTGATTTTTGAGTTGCAGAAATTGCCCTATACCCAGTTACACAAGAAGTTATTGTAGGGATGGGCTGCCTCAAACAGCTTGATGGGTGTAGGGCGTCTCATTACTCCTTAACTTGCTGTCCCATTCATCTTCAGTGCCAGCTCTGCAATGGTGACGCCAAAGGTAACCCCATCACACCTACCTGCAACTCCTACTTGTTGTGGGAAACAGAAAGAATCTTTATCGGACTCTTTATCTGACCCAGACTCTTTACTCCTTAGTTTGGTGTAACAGTGATTGTGGTCAATAGCCCAACACTGTGATAGGAGTAAGGTGGATATTAAAGTAGTAAAACCCTGCCCTTGCTAACAAGAAGTTTATTACCTGCTGGCCTATCACAGCACTTGGAACCTAGCAGGCTCTCGATAAATGTGGATGGAATTGATGTTTGTTACAAAAAAATAAAATCATATCTGATGTGTTCAGTGTGGTATATGATCCCCTGTGAATGTCATATAGAAACAAGTTCATTTAGAAGATGCAAATTAGAACCCTGAAATCTTCTGAAGTTGTGTTCCGTGAGAGGATCGGCTGAAGCAATATGAGACATGGAGGCTAGAGAAGATCCTTTGGGGGAGGTTGTTGAGTTGCTCCTGGTGCCAGCCAGTGGTACACCGTCTGACTCAGCCCAGTTGTCTGGGGTGGGACAGCGTGGTGGGGAAGGGGGACATGCATATCATAATGAAGCTTCTGTCTGTTCAGGGGGCTGACAGCGCACGGCCTCCAAAGGTTATGCCCGTGACCACAGGAAGGGGTTCTGGTTCACGGTTAACATCTTTGGGAGGATGGAAGGTCAAGGGCAGTAGTCGTGGGTCAGAGTAGTTTGGCACAGCACGGCAATGGGAATCCTGGGGTAGGAGGTACTCAGAGCTAATCGGCCAGCAGGGAGGTAGGCAGCTTCAGGGAGAGAGTCTGCCAGTGGGTTGAAGAGCCTTAGCTGCCATTTGTAAATCCGTTCCTTTATCAAATTGTAAAGAGCATCCTGGGTGCCAGGCATGGTGTCAGTCAGAGAAGCAGCAGTGATCAGTAAGACACAGTCCCTAACTCTCCCTCCCGCTCTGGTAACCATAAGTTAATTCTCTAAGTCTGTTTCTGTTTTGCAAATAAGTTCATTTGTATTTTTTTTTTTTTTTTTTTTAGATATTTCTCTTTCTCTGACTTCACTCAGTAGTTAGGGAGTTTGGGATGGACATGTACACACTGCTATATTTAAAATGGATAACCAACAAGGACCTACTGTATAGCACAGGGAACTCTCTGCTCAATATTCTGTAACAGCCTAATTGGGAAAAGAATTTGAAAAAGAGTAGATATTGATACATACAGATGTATAACTGAATCACTTTGTTGTATACCTGAAGTTAACACATTTTTTTGAATTTTATTTCATTTTTTTTATACAGCAGGTTCTTATTAGTTACCTATTTTATACATATTAGTGTATGTATGTCAATCAACACAACATTTTTAATCAACTGTACTCCAATATAAAATAAAAAGTTTTAAAAAATCCTCTGATAAACCATAATGGAAAAGAATCTGAAAAAGAATATACACACACACACACACACACACGCACACACACACACACATATATAAAACTGAATCACTTTGCTGTTCAGTAGAAATTAACACAACATTGTAAATCAACTACACTTCAATAGAATAAAATAAAAAAAAAAGACACAGTCCCTGCCCTCTAGACCCCTCAGAATCCTGGAAGTCCTCATTTGAATGAATTCTGGTTACTCTAGGTCCCTCTCTGGGTATGATGCCTGCCACCTGTTATAGTAGTCCAGGTATTTTTAAATCAATCGATCAATCAGTGATTATTTTGCATCTAACATGTGCTAAGTACATATGCTTCTGGACTCAGGTTCAAAGCCATTGGGTGGGGAACTAGCAAAAGAGAGCTACCAGTTCTGGAAATTACAGTAGTAGGCAGGTAGCTCAGAAGGGGATTTGGCCTTGGCAGCCAACTACTAGAACTCGGGTTCAGATGGGTCGGCTTTTGGGATCAAAGTAGTTAAGTAATGAGAGCTGGGACCAGACAGTTAGAGATATGAATAGAGAAATGGAAAGGTGACTTGATGTTGAATCTCAGAGTGTTGGACTAGGCATCTGAATCCCTCCTGTGTACAGCCAAGGTTGGTCCCAGCTATGACTTCCAGGGAAGATCAGGTGGCCTCTGTTCTGGAGGAAAAATGGTAAAGAGTGGAATAAGCAGTGTCTGGTTCAAGTGAAGCAGCACATGACCTCTAGTTATGGCACCAGAAGAGCCTGGCTTTACTTGATAATGTTCCCTGGAGACCCTAAGGCAGAGTTTCATCTGACCTGGAAGACCTCAGGAGGTTCACACGATGTACAGGGTTTGATGCAGTTATTCAACAAACCTCGGCCAATTTCTACTATGTGATGTAAGAAATGAGCAAATGTGCATTGCTGGCCCAGTGACTGTCAGACTCTGGATGATCATATTCGCCACTGCTCATTGGGAGGGACGAGTACAGGGTGAGACGGAGTGGCTGAGCTGGGGGTAGAAGTTTCTTTCTTTGGGACCAGAGTAATGGACAGTTAATAAAGACCAGGACCCCAGCACCAAGGAAGAGAGCCATGTACGGCTGGGAGCCATGGAGAGGGAGATGCTGGCTTTCTCCTCTAAACATCAAGAGCCTGATTTGTCTGGTCCAGATGAAGGAAGCGCACCTCTCTAGGCTTGCCTGTCATAATTAAGTAGGGGAAACACATGACTGTTTAATCAGCAGTTAAGGTGTGGTTAATGCGCAGACCTGCGCACTGAGGGGAACCAGTGGAAGAGTCTTAACGGGCTGCAGGGACTGAGAGTGGGGCTCAGCTGGGTGGAACTGCACCTGCGCCCAGATGCAGGCAGAGCCTTATGACAGGGAATGGGCGGGGAGGGGGCGGTACTTTGGAAACACAGCTAAGTAGTCCCTGTCAGGAAGCAGATCTGTCTGTTGGAGATGGATTCCAGACACTAGGAAGGCGTTGGAAGCTGACTTTTAAGTCTCAGGTGAGATTGATTTAACCTAGGCAAAATCTCTGTTCAGAGTAGAAACTGAGGTACCAGATAGGACAAGGACAACACACTGGAAAGAGGGAACTAGGTTCACTGCTAACCTCAGACTTAAGGAGTGGGGAAGGGATTCAGAACAGGAGTCGCTAGAGCCTCCTACCAAGCAGGATACCCCAAGAGGGCAGTATAGAGACTGATGGTATTGTCTTGGGAATACTGGGCTCTGAAAAAGACCAACCAGGACTAGAAAGCAAGCTCCGTGAAGACAGGATCTTCCTTGCTTATCGTAGGGCTTCACACCTGATAGGCGCTCAAAAAATGTGAGTGAATGAACTACGTGAGTGACTCTGTCCCCCAAACCCTGCAAAATGATGTGGAAGAATGAGGCTTCCTATGTAATTTGATGCAAATTAAATTTGGCCAGGGAATTAATGTACAGAACGTCTGATGAGCCCAACAGCAGGGAGGTTTTTGTTTTTTTTTTTTTCCAGCAGGGAGTTTTAAGCTGGGGCTGCTAGCACTTCATGGAAGGGACAGATTCTTTTTTCTTTAAAACAAAACATAAACCTCAGAAACCCATTTATCATGTACTTGGATGAGACCTGGGCCTTCCGCATCGTATAATATGGAAAAGAAGTTTTTATTTTGGATAATTTTAATGGCAGATAGTACCAACTGGCCACACAGCTCAAAGGAACCATCGTATGTCTAAGTATGAGAAAACCTGCCATGGGTCTATTCTGCATTAATTGAAATATATCTTTCTCCAGAGTTCTGAAAGGATGCACATATTTAATGATGTTTAGCACCATGTATTACAATATTAAAGATTGTCTAAATCAGCAGTTGAGATTTTTGTTATTGTTGAGTTGGGTTTTTTCTGATGGTAATTAGCTAGCTGGTTCAGCTAATTACTGTTCTTAGTTTGTGAAATCCACATCATTTCTATGAAGACAGATAATCATCTCTTGGCCATAGTTGGAAAGACATGATAATTATTATAAACTTTAAATCAAATTACTTAGCTGCAAGTATAAAAAAAGAGAGTTGCAGCTAAGACTCAGTACTGTTCTGTAGTATTTTAATTTTTAATTTGTTTTTCTAAGAAACCATCACACTAATTTTTTGGCAATAAAATGTGATACAGACATAAAAGAAACATTTATAGGCGATTTATGCCAAATAATTTAGATAAGTCCATAAATTATTTCTGCCTGTGGAATCAAAGGCATATATTCGATGAATTAATGTTATCCAAGGTTTTACACTAAAAAATACAATCTGATGTTATTCTTAACGCATCTCTCAGTAACATGAAATAGTTTATGGCAATGATCTGTAATAGAATAATTGTACCAAAAGCCTGTTAGCAACTCATTCAAGGTTAAAAGATTAAGTCCAGAGACTATGGAGAAAAAAGCTGGAGTAGTTTTTCATAGACATATTCAACAAACTAATGAAATATTTGAAAGCAAGTTTTCTGTTTTGAAATTGAGAAGTACCGTTCTTTCATCCACCTCATGGGAACTCTACCTGAAGGGATCGTTAGAGTAAAAAAATTAGTCCAATACTCAGCACAAATTCTAAACATTACTGGGCAGAGAACGATCTCCCAAAGCCTTTTATGCTTAAGATCACTGATATTATAGATACAATTACAGGATCTCAGTTTAGAAGGATTCTGGCATTGACAAATGTGGAGAGATTTCCCTAGTTGTAAGTTGGTACTTTAAGATTAACTCACTACACTGTCAATAGGAATATGTGTAGCTGTAAGAACTAGAAGTTATGATATGGGAGAAATAGATCTTATTGGCTCAATCCTTCTGTAGTCTTCAAATTAAAAAAAAAAATTTCCTTTTTGGAGGTGCAACCATTTTCCCCCGAACTTTATGGAAATTCTACATGTAAAGTGGATAAAGGTAGAGCTACTTTCTTTTTTTTTTGGTTACGTGGCTTGCAGGATCTTGGTTCCCCAATGAGGGATCGAACCCATGCCCCCTGCACTGGAAGCACGGAGTCTTAACCACTGGACTGCCAGGGAATTCCCAGAGCTACTTTGATTAAAATAGCTGAGCTTTCTTTGTGGCAAGTGGAGTGGGTGGGAGTGAGGAACCCTCGATGGTAGCCACTGAGACACCACCAAAGAATATCCCAGGGTCTTGCCCAGCAGAGCTTTAAAACCACTAATTCACACTAGATGTCCCAAATGTCAGTTCTTAGAGTAAGACTTTCCCAGAAACAACCCAAGAAAGCAGAAGGAAGGAAATACTAAAGATAAATGTAAGAATTCATGAAACAGAAACAAATATATGAGGATCAACAAAACCAGAAGTTGGATCTATGAATAGACTAATGGAAATGACACACCTGGGAATATCCGTGAGGGAAGGAAGAAAAGTACAATAAACAATAGTAGAAATGAAAAGGAATATACCTACGGAGGTTGCATGTATTAAAAGGTAGCAAGAGGATGTGATAAACAATTTGATTTCTATAACCTTGAAAACAGATGAAGTGTACACGTTCCTAAAAAATTGGCTCAAGAAGAAATAGAAAATTGAAAAGTCCTGGAATTATTAACTAATTTAAATCAGTGATCGAAAATCTGGTTTCACCACACCCAAAAGTTTTTAACTAGTGAGTTCAACTCGGCATTCAAGGAACAAGTCATTCTAATTGTATTAGTCCACTAAGGCTGCTATAATAAAACACCACAGAATTGGTGGCTTAAACAACAGAAATTCATTTTCTCACAGGTCTGGAAGCTAAAAGACCAAGATCAGGGTGTCAGCAGATTTGATATCTTCTAAGGCTTCTCAACGTTGGCTTGCAGATGGCCGCCTTCTTGCTGCGTCCTCACAAGACCTTTGCTCTATGCGTGAACATTCTGGTGTCTCTTTAGGTCCAAAGCTCCTCTTCTCATAAGGACACTAGTCAGACTGGATTAGGGCCCACCCCAAGGGCCTCATTTTAACTTAATCACCTCTTTAGAGGTCCTATCTCAAAATACAGTCATATTCCAAGGTACCAGTGGTTGGAACTTCAACATATGAATTTGGGGAACACAATTTCAGCCTATAACACTAATCTTACACAAACTATTTCATGTTACAGAAAATACTGAAACACAGCTCAGTCTAAAGCCAGAAGGGAAAATGACAGATGACTCTCTCTCATAAAGACAGATGGAAAATTCCTAAACAAAGTGTTTGTAACCTAACCCAGCCATGTATTTAAAAATATAATAGTCATGCTCAGGTTGAGTTGATTTCAGAATATTATAGTCAATAAAACTCTGTGTTCAACAATTAAAATTCATGGTAACAGAGTTTAAAATTGGGTTACTGGTACTTAGTGATTAAAGAAAATGTACTTACTTGAAAGTGAATTTGATTTACATAAGAATTGGAATTTTGGATGGCCTTACAGTCATTAAAATCTACAGGATTTTTACAAAACTAATTTTTTTACTGTGGTATCTTCCCTGTATTCGGTCAAATAGTCATTAAAAATTTTTTCATGTGCTGCAGATGCCTTTCAGGAACTCACCACCTTGAAGGTGAAGGATGCACATTCGTAAGATCATGCAAGTCCTAGTGAGCTTCCGGTTGAATTGTTCAGAGGCAAATGCCAGCCTCTGACTTTAAATGTACTTTTGAGTCTCTGGCTTTAAACGTACTTTTGGGGCCAACGTCTATCAGCATGCGGCTCTTACTTCTGTTATTTTAAGACACTAATCAAGAGGAACATAGCATTTCACCTCCCCCTTGTTACTTATGTGCCTTAATATAAAATCGGTGTTAGAAAGCGAATTACAGTTTTCTGGATTGCACAGTTGATAGGCATTTGCGATCACAAGTGGGTGCTATTGAAGACAAGAAAAGACCCCCGGGTCAAAGACCATTCAGTGAACTCTTCAGGTTTACATGTCACTCCGGGAGCTCAACAACTTTCTATTTATTTACTTGTTTGTTTATTTATTTAGTTATAGGAACAAGCTGTCTTATCTGCTATTTCTGAAGATCTAAGAAAGAAAAAGCCTTGTGTCTTATTTGCTGAGGTTACCGTGGGAAAGACAGGTCACGAGAATAGTCTGTTATGATATCTTCGTGTGGATAGATTCATTTGCTCCGCTGTGCGGCCTCATCCTGTCCCCCAAACCCAGATGGCCATCTTGCCACTGCATGTGCTGGTCAACAGGTGGATGAGCTGATACCACGGATGAAGTGGAGCAAATCCATACCTGCTACCAGAAAAACACAGCCTCTATGTCCTACGGCCAGCCGGCCAACGTAATTCTATTTGTATATGAAGGACAGCGTTTCTTATACTAATTTTATGTATGTTTTGGAGACGGTATTTTGAAACAGTAACAGACTTTTTTCTGTAACCCTTTGTGCCTATGACATCACCACTGGTACAGGCAGCTGGGGCATTCTGCATCCACTTCCTTCCGAAAGGGTGACAGCCGAATGCAGAGAACAGTGCAGCCAATTCTTGACTTCTGAGTTTCCAAAGACTAGGCCTGGCATAAGATAAAACACTGGAAAGAATTTTAGGTTAATCATGGATGCAGACAGACTGAGACACATTTAGGACACTCTGGAAGGACCCTGCATGAAGCCCGCCGAGAAGGAAAAAGAGACATCTGCACGGTGTTCTGGGTCACTTGCCTGAGAATGTCACCAAGTTCCCTGCCCCACAAGAGCAGAGAATGAGCTCATGAGGCCAGCACAGCCCGAGGCAGCCTTTCCCCTGCCCAGAGTTACGTGAGAGCAGCAGAAGGTTTCCAAACGCCAAGAGAAGCATGAACAGGCCACAGAGAGGCCACAGATCCGAGGCGTCTACACGTTCAGGAAGGAGGCTGGACACAGCAGTGACCGCCGAGGGCCTCTGGCCTAAGGCCAGTGAGGGCCAGATGGGATGAAGGACTTCCCAGGGGATGCCAGGACAGTAGGCGCTGACCTCAATGCCGCCCTTAGGCCCAGGCACGAGGAGCCCCTGCCCTGGGCCCCCTTGGCCTCCTCCAGTTACCCCTCTCTCACAAGGAGGGAATGTGCTGCCCCCTTTCCAGGACATGCCCTGTGTACCTGGGGTCCTGGAACTCCCGTTCCAAACAACCCTCAGCCCACTTCTAGGGCCTGCCTGGGCTACTTCCCTAGACCTATCTTTCTGAGGGTGACAGCAGACTGTGCTGCTGGTGTTTGTACCCCTAGACCAGAGGGGTGGCTGTGTGAGGATGTGTGACAGAAAGTGTATATATCACTCTCTAGATATGCGTGGAGTGGGCAGCTCTCACGGTATAGGACAAACCTGGGGATGGGCAGAGAAGGGTGGGCCTCAGAGCTGCCATGTTCTAGGTCATGATAAAGGTATATTTATTAAGGTTGGAGGATAGAACACATTTTAATTGACAATATAATATTAATATTATTAAATTTAATATTTAAAGTTTTAAATTTAATATTTGTTTAAATAACAAATATTCAGACACTCAGGTTGTGGACTTCCTCTGCCCATTTTGAACCCTCAGAGCCGTGGCCCATCCACTGCTGAGCCCCTCTGCTCGACGCTCTGCTACGTTGGTGCTCAGTGAGGGTTGATTGAATGAATTTGTAAAATAAATGTGTATCTTTGACAGCTCTGCAGCTGAAAAGCCATTCGAGGTTAACTACTTGTATTTAGGACCAATGAAAATATTCCCTGGGATGTGGAAGCACACAGGGGCTGGCACAGACTGAACACGCCTAAGTGGAGATGGGGTGTCGTTGCTGTCTCTGGGAAGGGAAGTAGGAAGAGCTCTAGACTCGATGATGACGATGATCCAGGGAGCGGGCCCGGGCTTCTGCCTCGGCACTGGCCTTGGCCAGACCCGGCAGACCAGCATGCGGGCCTCTCTAGAGGTGGCCGTCAACTAGTCTGGAGCCAACAGCCTGCACTTCTGGGCAAGCAGGGCTCGGGCCCTGCACCTGTGCAAGGAAGCAGTGCTGGGTCTGCTACGGAGCACTTGCTCCTGCATTGCTCTCATTCACCAGGCTGTCTGTTGGGTGAATCGAGTCTGCAGGGACGTCGACTTGGGGCTCTCTTCTTCCAGTCAGCTGGTTTAAGCAGACTTTCTTTGCAAACACATTAGCTAGGGGAAGAAGTTCTGAAAGGAAGATTATTACGTAATGATTTTATGAATAACGTACAGCTTCCTAAAATTGGTCTTTTTCTGTTACATTTTCAATGCAGGTTTTCAGAAGCAAGCCAATTTTAGAATCCTATAGTAAGAACAAATTTAGAAACCTTTATAAGGTGTGATGCATTTGATGCAAAATATAGACGGGCAAGGCATGATGTTGCTCAGTAAGAAGTCCAGTTAGGTGATGGGCCCCGAAATATACATGAACTAGGGTGAGGATGTCAAGTGACACAGGAAAGGCTAATAAGGTAAAAAAAAAAAAAAGGAGGGTAGGTGATAGGCCTCTGGTATGCTAGCCTTATTTGGCATGAAACAAAAATGGATGGTTTTGTGCCACATTTCCTAGGTGGAGGGTTTCGTGCCATGTTTCCTTGATGCTGGGAGAGTTTTTGATCTGTTGACATGGAGTGCACAGGGCCCAGTACATCTGCAGGGTCATAGCATTCTGTGGTGCTGACTGGCTTTGGAGCTTAATTATTTAAATGTTTCCAGACTCAAATGACTGATGAGCTAACATATTTTTAATTCAGACTTTCACAGAGCAAGCTGTAAGGTGTGCGCAAAGCAGACATCCCAGGGGACCTTGACAAGCTGATGCTAACTGAAAGTTCCATGCCTGTATGCTATTTTGACATTCGCATTTTAAATTACAAGTTTCAAACTTTACCCAAAGTTCAAGGGAACAGAGTCCTACATTAGGCTTTCACGAAGAGGACTAGAGCTTATTTTGTTGTTGTTTTTTCAAGGGAGAAGGAATGCTGTTAGAATAAAGAAAAAGAATGTTGCCAGAATGTTCTACTTAATGTAGCCATCCAAAGATAAACACACTGGTGATTCACTGCATGGTGATGTTACTATTTTAACATTCATTCTGTAACTTTTCCCCCCTCCCTTCCTGTCTCTGAGTAGGTGGGTTACAGGTAGTCTCACTTAGAGGTTTGTTCCTGTCAGATTCTTTTTAAGTTTCCCTTGGTTCCAACTATTTCTGATATTAAGCAATGGCTACTGGGGACCCTTAAAATAGTACTTTAAAGAATAAGAGTATTTCAGAATTGTACAGTTTGCAGAGATTCTGTAAAGTTAAGAGAGTTTGCTAATTGTCAGACTTACTAAGTAATTTAATTTGACTCTCTCAAATGAATTACAGATGTTTTATAGCACGGTGCAAATGGTCATTGAATCTTGATCATCGGTCCTGCCAAATTGGCCATGAGAAATACTTGTTTTGTCCCCAGCGAGCCAGATCTGTGTATCGCTCTGTTCCTGGTCTCCTCTCAGTCTTGATACCATGTCTTTTTGGCATGCTTCATTTTCCACGTTGATGGAGGCTGGCTAAGCTGCTCATCCTTTCTCAGAAGATTTACCTCTTGGTGGTTATTCTTGGTGCAGAGGCTCCCATGTACCTGAGCTTCACTAGTAAAGAGACAGTCTTAGTTATATCTGTATCAGGGTCTCAGCAGTAAGCATTTTTGGGTAGATAATGTAGTAGGTTTTAAGCAAGTGAATGATTTTTGCTCTAGAAATACCAAATCTCATGGTGAGAATCACAGCGTCCACCCACAAGGCTGTTCCTAGGGCTCTGCAGCACTGGCTGCAAGTCCTGTGACCTCACTTAGCTGGCCCCCTCTGTCTCCACCTCATGTCCTGTGCCAGCGAGTCCCGTGGCTGTCCCGGAGCTCCGGCTGCTGCCTCCTTCTGGCCTTTGCTTTTGTTCCCAGCATCCATGTCCATGCCACATCATTCTGCTCTATAATCTGGATCTTTCTTTTCTACTCTTGGCATATGTTTCCCCCTTCAGTGTTCTCACTCTCCATTCTAAGGAAGAACCCATTCGTTTTTATCTTGAGAAAACCCACTGTGGGAGAGGGACAGGAATGACTTCCAGGAAGACAGTTACCTTCGCTTCCGAGAAATGAGAGAAACCACACTTAGAAGCTGATGGCCCATCCTCCTGTAAGGAGTGCTGTGGAGGTCAAGAACACCTCCATGGCTTTGCTTTTTCACCATGAGCAGTTGTACCGAAATATAAGACATCCAGGAAAGTGGTGAAGTCCTCGTGCATTTTCATTAAAGGGTTAAAGGTGATTTCTTTTACTCAAGGTGAATATCATCCTCTATCCGTAGACCTTCCTAAAAATAAGGTGAAATCCCTACTCTCTGTAATCCATACACCAAACTTGGGGACAAAGTTCAGAATGACATGTATTACATATACCGTGTTTGCAGAGTACTGACTCTTGGTTTTCTCTTCCGCTATCTATATTTTCTACTGGGGAGCCAGTGAAACAGGGGTTGAGGGATTTGATCCCCCCCATCCTCCCTCCTATAACACACAGTTTCAGCTGTGCCCTTGCAAAAAAGGTTTTTAAATTCTTAATGTAGCTTTGGCCTAAACACTTTTGGTGGTAGCCTCAGGGGCATCCCAGACTCAGTTTTTTCGAATGCCATGTGGAATTAGATTCTTGGAAGTCCCTCGCATCCATTATTATATTGACATTCTTCTTTATAATTCTTCTATCTTTTTCTCTTGCTAACTATTCTTTTATTACTTGCTCAAATCCCACTACTGGCACCCTTTCTGATACCCCTCCCACCACTTTCTACCTATTACCCAACACTCAAGACCTGAAATATACTTAAGGGGGCAGCAGGAGGGACTCTGGCTGTCTCTGAGCAGCTTCCAGCAAGAGAGAACATTTATTAAGATGACTGGCTGGATGAGATGTAGTTCGTTAAGATGATGATGATGTGGTAGGTTGAATAATGCCCCCCCCCACCCCCTCTAAGTGGTCCACACCCTAATCCCTGGAACCTGTGAATATGTTTCTTTACATGGAAACAGGGACTTTGCAGTCATGATTAAGTTAAGGGTCTTGAGTTGGGGAAATTATCCTGGATTATTCAGCTGAACTGAAGGTAATCCCAAGGGTCCTTATAATAGAGAGGCAAGAAGTCAGGAGAGGAGAAGGTAATGTGACAGCAGAAATAAAGATTGGAGTGATATGGCCACAAGCCAAGGAAGAGGCAAGGAATGGTTTCTCCCCTGGAGCCTCCAGAAGTCCGGTCATGTCATCATTTTAATTTCAGCCCCAGAAAACCCATTTCAGACTTCTGACCTCCAGAACTGTAAGAATAGATTTAGGTTGTTATAAGCCACTAAATTTGTGGTAATTTATTACAATGGCAACAGGAAACTAATATAGATGAAAAGACGATGGAGAAAGCACATTGAAAGCAGAAGTGTGAATCAGGTAGAGAAAGCAGTCATAGGACGGCTAATTTCTTTTCTAAGAACAATCATACGGGCTCCTCCTCTTGGCCCATTTCCCTGCTGTTCTTCTAGAACCTGGTTAAACCCCGACTGTTATCCAGTGCCTTTCCTTGTCTTGTCCCTCACATCAGAGACATATGTTTATCTCTTTCTTCCCCATGACTCCCGGGAACTCTTATACAACCACCTTGGAGGAATCACTCAGCCTTACACTCCTCAAAGACGGCAGCTAGATGTTTGCTGCGGTCCTAACGAGTCCTTCTAGAAACGTTTAGATGTCTGGTGTTTCTCACGTTATCTGTGCCGGGTTTAGGGGGTGAGTAGTAAGCACATGAGATTTGTCCCTAATAATTAACTTAGGATCTTATCCCTCACTCCCTTAGAACGATGACGTTAGTGGAAAAAGTCAGAGAAATTAGTCCCCAGTTAAACCAGCCAGGCATTTATTGATACCTACTGTGTACTCAGCACTTTGTTCTAGGTGTCCTGGGCTGATATAAAACATTCAGGTTGTCTGCTTCTTTCTTCAATGAGTGCCTGGATGAGGAGATAGAAGCAGCATAGAGAAAAAGAATCATTTACCCAATTGATCTGAAGACTAAGTAAGTATCAGTACTTACCCACTGTTTACTAATATATGGCAAAGTGTACTTTTGTAGGAGGAAACTAAATTTTTGTTGGGCCCTTTAAGGAGATCAGGCAGAATTTGATGACTGAGTGAAAAAAAGTGACCAGTGCTTTTGAGGCATGGTGGGATTCTCCTGTTGGAGAAATGGACGTGCCTGGATCACAATGTTTATTTCCGCCCATCACTTATCTAGTCATGTATTCATTCTAAAAATAATTGCTGAGCACTTAGGACTGTTTTTGGAGCTATGAGGAAGACTGACCAGATCCCTCCTTTCATGGACTGTATCTTGTATAGAGGTAATCGGTACATGTTTAATAAGGAATTGTCCAAGTTAAGAAACATCTTTGCACTAAAGAAATGTTCAGCCATTTAAATTTAATTCACTTAGAGCCCGGGACACCTTGTTGCATGAATCCCAGAAAGCTATCCCATGAAGGAACTTCTTTTGGTTGCAAAGTGGTGTTTCCCGTGCCAGCCTTGTAGGAAATGCTCATTAAGATCCAGCCTAGGGACTTCCCTGCCAGCGGTTAAGACTCCATGCTTCCACGGCAGGGGGTATGGGTTCGATCCCTGGTCAGGGAATTAAGATCCCGAACGCTGCACAGTGCAGCCAGAAAAAAAAAGATCCAGCCTAAACATTTCCACCTTTCCAAGCTATACAGGTAGTTGAAATATCCTACCCTTTCTTTATAAAACCATGATTCAGGAAAGGATTTGAGAGGTCATCAGTCCATTCTGCTGCCTTGGACACACATGCTTTCAGGAGCCAGGCAGGTCACAAAGGTGTGTGCAGCTCAGTATATTACAACAGGGAATGGTGGGGACATTGGCAAACTGAGAGCATGTGACTCATCTAAAGCTTTTGGGGTCTGGTCGGGCCAGATGATCATGTTAGTGGGCCATTGATTACACTGTCAGTTGGCAGCCCTTGATTGCTCATCTAAGAAAACCGTAGTCTGACCCTCTCTTCAAGTCTGCCAAAGACCATCATCTCTGTGAGTCTGGGTGGCAGGCTGCCTTCAGTCCGCCAGCGTGCGCTCGCCAGCCGTCTGTCAGTTGAGGAGAACGAGCTATCTGGTTGGAGTGGGCCCCCATCATGCTTTCAGCTAAGTGATGAATTGTGGGGAGAACTTGTTGAGGCTGTATATTCCTGGAGCAGATTCTGTGAATCAGTTTTTCCCTTTGTTTGCTGGTTTGATAACAGTAGACTCATCCACAAGTACCTGTATCTGCCCTTTAAGGAACAGGCCACCCTTTTGGCTTGTTGGATGGAGTCAGGAGCTGTCTTTTGCCAGCTACTCTGTACCGAATCACACATGGGCCTTCCTCTATTTACCAGTGACCTGGTTGTATTGCTGCCGACTCAATAATTTCTTTTTGAGAATTTGCCATAATAAAGTAGATGGAAAGTTCCTGAAAACTATTTTTAAAAATCCTTGAAGTGATAAATAAATTGAACTGGATAATGGTAAGCCTGTATCATTCTGCTATAAGTTATAGATTTATAATTTAGTCTCCCTTCAGAAATAATTTTTAAAGGCAGCTCTCTCCTGGAATTAGAGGCTCATATGTCTCTTTACAGGCAGAAATACTACCAAGTTTATTTTCATATCAATACTATTGAGTATTGTTGAAGACCAAGAGATTTCTTTTTTGGCAAGGCACAAAAGATTAGCTTTAAACATTTTTTTAGTCAAATTGAGAGAGAAACCTGCAGGCTTAAAAGAAATTATTCATAGGCAACAAACTTATGGTTACCAAAGGTGAAAGGGGAAGAGGAGGGATAAATTAGGAGGACGGGATTAATTGATACGCACCACTACATACAAAATAGATAAAGGACAAGGGCCTACTGTATAGCACATGGAACTATATTCCATACCTTTACTTACAATGAATTAAGTAAAATGTTAGTATGAACAAGCCAAATAGTAATTGTATTTTGTATGGTGATTAGCAAAAGTAGAGTACTAGAAGTTTCATGTGTCTCTAGGTTGTTGGGGAAAGTTTTATAGACAAGGTGAGAAGGATGTAATTCCTTGAATGAAGGAAGGAAAGTGATCTAGTGATTGATAGGAGAGTAAATGTGTCTGGGAGTTCAGTGACCAGTAGAGAGAGAAGGATATACAGACTTCTTCCGTGGTAACAGTAGCAGGACATCAACAACAAAAACCCCAAAAGACAAACACAGAGGAGAATTAGGAAGAACGAACAGAATTTGCATGGAAGGAGTTGCATGGAAGTAGGGTGCTACCGTAATCTAATCAGAAAAAATTAGCATGTTCTCTCAATATATGTGTACTTACTAATTGAGGAGTTATATACGTTGACTACTAGATTAATAGATCATGTATATTATGTAGCATAAAAACGAAATACTTTAAAGCCAGGATCAAGGTGAAATAAACAATATTTCAAAAACAATAAAAGTTTATTATATTAGTAGGACAAAAGTCCTATGCACAAAAATTATTAATTTTTTAATGAAGGCAATGACTGAATATGCATCATTATTTTTTTAAATCTTGGTTTAATGTTTTAAGAAATAGCAAGTCCACTGTTTGATTCTCGATGAGTTTATTGTGATACCTGGTTTTAATGGCAGTCAGAGTTGAAAAACATATCCGAGTTGAAAAATTGCATCATTGACTGAACTTGCTAAATCATAATTCAACCCCATCAACTTTTCATGCAGAACTCTTGGTTGAAATTCAGCTAGTAAATGGCTTTCTACCCTGTTGTCATTGGTTGTTCTTGAACACTAGTCAATGTGTGTTGCACTTTTGTATTTTAGCAAACGAGTTGAAAGTCCACTGAAATTCTTCATTTGGAAGCTTTTAAAACCAAATTAAGAATTTGGTTTCCTAATTTGGGTCAACTTTATGATATGGAACTATTTACGGTATGTTTCAAGTCTGACATATAGAAAAGTGAAGGTGCCAAGGAAACCTGTATGTTAAATATTATTATAGCTTAATAGTTTATCTTTTATACAAAAAGAAATGTTAATAGACATTCTAGTATTTTCTTCCCTAAAAACAGTGGATCACTTTGTACCTTTTTTTTTTTTTTTTTGCGGTACACGGGTCTCTCACTGTTGTGGCCTCTCCCATTGCGGAGCACAGGCTCCGGACGCGCAGGCTCAGCGGCCGTGGTTCACAGGCCCAGCCGCTCCGCGGCATGTGGGATCTTCCTGGACCGGGGCACGAACCCGCATCCCCTGCATTGGCAGGCAGACTCTCAACCACTGCGCCACCAGGGAAGCCCACTTTATAACTTCTTGATATGCAATTCAGTTGATTTTAGAGACTTGGTCTAAGTAACCAAATTATTTCTATTCTTTTAGTGGTTGTTCTTAATTTTTACAAAACATATATAACTATAAATTTATCTACCAATTTAAAATTTAAATCTAAAGTTATTCAGTGTTTCTATTTTCCTTTCACACTTTAAGTTCTCATTGAACATCTCCCCTTATTTTTGTTAGGTTCATCCTGTTTGACCTCTTTTTGCAGACGTTTTTGTGAATTATAAAATAATTGTTTCCTAATCAATAGGTATTTAAATATACAAATACATCTTATTAGCTTCTTACTCATCATTGTTTTTTATCCTGTGCCTTCTCTCTGGGTTGATTTTTCATCTTACTAAATTGCACCCTTTACCAATTTTTAGTCTCCGTATCTGTATCTATGAACATGTCAGTGTTTTGCTTGTGAATGGTAGTAGAGCTGGGTATACAGTTCAAGGTCGACATTTATTTTCTTTCAGCCTCTTGTCTGCTGGAATCTGTGGCTGCTGATGAGAAGTCTGTGTTGGTCTAAATGTCATGACTCTCTTTCATTGCCAAGATTTCCTGTAAGTTATTTTCCATATCCATCTATTCTTCTCTCATAGCCACCTATTTTCTTTTCCTATTTGTTTTTGATAGATGTCATGCCTTCACTTATCTCTTTGATAAACATAGTTATTAAAAAATCTTTATGAGACTTCCATAACCTTGATATCATCAATATTGAAATCATGTTTTATTGGGTATTTTATTTACTTGCTTTTTAAAATATTAGCAACCAGTTTGGGAATTCAGCTTATGCGTTCATTTTGAGTGGAAGGTTATTTTTTTTTATTGTTTGCCTCATTGGGTTTGGTCTTGACTCTCTTCCTCTTTAATAGTTTTATGGTTTGAAGTTGCCTCCACCTTGTCCTCTGGTCCTCCAGTCTAGAGTCAGGTCTTCTAATGACTTTTGGGTGTCCTGCTCTATTTTGAGAGGAATATCGCAGATCTTGTATTGAGGGAGACAGCACGAAGCTTATTTTGTTCTTGGTTGTGAGGGTTTATGTTCCCTCTGCCCACCTAGGCTTTATAAAGTCTTGGCTTCTGGAAGTAAGTCAATGGCCATTGTTTTCAACGTCCTTTCTTGAGTCAAGGAGCTCTGTTCAAGGAGAGCCTGACTCTGCCCCCTCCTTTCTTAAGTGGAGCTCTTTTAAATCCATCACCACACAGGAACCAGGCACCTGGCCTCCAGCCTCTACTTTTGCCCCTTGAGCACAGCAGGGCTCAGTGGAAGCTCAGTCAGTGCTTTGAGCTTTCCATTCCTTTCTAATTCATGGAAACGGTTATCTAGCTTTTCAAGCCCAGCTGTGATTTACCTATTTAATATTTTATATCGCATTGCTGTGTCTTTGGAGGAGAAGGGTGGTATTCTGGACCAGAGGTCCAAACATGTCAGAAGACTGTCTGATGGCTCTAGCTTCATTAAGGTCTAGATGCCAGCTGAAGTTCTGAGTTTGCTGAAAAGTTTCATGGCCTCTGCATTAAGATGTCATCTAAGTCTGTGTGAATAGAAGTCATAGTCTAAGGATCATGTATAAGGAAAGAGAAGCAAATGTTAACAAGTAATTCAGGAGACCCCTCCCCACAGCCCCATCTTACGGTAGAAGAGAAATCTCAAAAAGGAGAATGGTTAGGGATAATCCAAACCATATGGATGTGAAGTAACTATTGTCCTAAAATCCAGATAATATAACATTAGGTAAATGTCTAGTGTTTTTCTGCCCAGATCTTCCTGGAAATACTATCTGTTGCAGAACTTCATCCTGTAAATTTTTTTTTTTTTTTTGTAGTAGTAGTTTGGGGACTGGGTTTAATACTTAGGAGAGTTATAAATCCAAGCACTTTACACATCAAAACTATCTGTTCTTGTCAAAGCAGTGGCTGAAATCTTTTCAGAACAGATTTCCAGTGGGGACCAGGAGCGAGCTTGAGGGCCTCCTAAATTGGTAGTCAATATTTCAGCACTTCTTTATTTCTTTGGATGAATCAAGAAATGACAGACCGATCAGGGCGTCCCAGAGACCTGCTGGGACAAGGAACATAACGACATGGGGGATTCATTCTCTGATTCTTCCATTCTAAGGAACAGAGTCTAACTTGGTAGCAAAGGATCCCAATTGGTCCCTGAAAGCCAAACCATGATATCTGTAGCTTGTGGTTCTGGAGTCGCTGCACCTCTTGGAAAAGCCTTTCTGCCTCTAGCTTTCCACAGCCTCCATTTGAGCTGCTTGGTCCACCTGGGCTCGGATTCCAGTCAGAAAAGTAGAGCATGGTTGCCACCAGTTCTTCCCTGTGTCCCCAACACATGAAAGCATCTCCTAGGAAAGTTGAGAAATAATGTGAAAGGTACAGACTTCCAGTTATAAGAGAAACAATTACTGGAAGGTAAAGTACAACCTGGTGGCTGTAGCTAACATTGCTGTGTGGTGCCTTTGAAGGTTGTAAGGGAGTACATCACAAGGGAGAGTACAGTTTTTTCTTTTGTATCTATATGAGATGATGGATGTTAATTAAACTGATTGTGATAATCCTTTCGCAATATATGTAGGTCATTATGCTGTACGTCTTAAACTTATACAGTGCCATGTCAATTATATCTCAATAAAACTGGGGGAGGGACAAGAAATAATGTGAAATAAGCAGAACTTTTCTAGGAAGCTAAGACATCCTCTTCTTTGACACTGAGAGGGAGAGTTGCTAATAGAGGTTTTGTGTGTGTGTGTGTGTGTGTGTGTGTGTGTGTGTGTGTTTTGACAAAGATGTGATACTAGCCAGGTGATCACCAGGTGCTTGGCAATACCTTTGAAGGTGCTGGATGCCCCTGGTCACCTTGCAGTTGCTACCTCAGCTGGCCAGGCCTGGAGTCATGAACACCTTACAACCAACCTCAGGCAAACAGTTCTTAGAAAACCCGGCCAGTGACAGGTTGTAGCCTTCTTTCTGCAGGTGGGATAGCACGGACGGTATTTTGAATGCAGGTACTCCAACTTACCACTGGCCTCAAACAAATTAGTCTGATTATAAGGAAGTTGAGGAATATAGATATGGGAAGGTTAATAAAAACAGGACCTAAATCTATTTTAAAACCTGATGTAGAGCATCAGGCTTATTGATGCTGCTACTGTGCCGTACAGCATCTCTGGAACCATTAGAAAGGGTCTGCTTTGTATTCAGGCATTCCCCACCTAGGGCATATTATTTGTGGGCCTGAATTAGATCAGTGGAGGGAGTGGGTTCTCCCTGGAGCTTGAGGAAAATGTTCCACTCACCATGCGTTTCCATTGTTGTGCTGGCTCCTTCTGATGCTGGGCCGGGGCAGTGATGGTGCTGGTGGCAAGTAGGGACCTGAAGCAGATGTGTCCTTGGCAATTTGTGCAGTTTTTAAATGGTCTGATTCTTTATTTTTGCGGTACGCGGGCCTCTCACCACCGCGGCCTTTGCCGCCGCGGAGCACAGGCTCCGGACGCGCAGGCTCAGCGTCCGTGGCTCACGGGCCCAGCCGCTCCGCGGCATGTGGGATCTTCCCGGACCGGGGCGCGAACCCGTGTCCCGTGCATCGGCAGGCGGACTCCCAACCACTGCGCCACCAGGGAAGTCCTGGCCTGATTCTTAATAGACCCTCAACGTTAGTTTCACTATTTCTCGACACCTTTCTACGTTGCCTATCCCTTGTTTATCTCTTACAACATCAGTAGTTCGAACATCAGTACCTGAACTTAGCAGGTGAGGGAAAGAGATTGTGAGTTCCTAAATGAGGAATATGATCCTGAAGTAAAATAGTAGAAAGGATTATTTCCTGCTATTTTTAAATTGCAAAAATGTAGTGAAGGACCTTAGTCCCTCATCTGAAGCCTTTGGAATCAGGTGCATTTCAAATACAGAATTTTTGCATTTTAAAAAGGTAACATAATGCATATACTATATATTATATATCAGTCCCAGCAGGGTCTGGACAATCGATTCCCATACCTGTAACATTAAAATTTCTGAAGCAAAATATGTTATTCACTCTAAATGAGATAAGTAAAGATTTTAAATATCCTCATATCACTTCAAGTTTGTTGTGACACCAAATGCATTTTGGAGCCAAACTCTAAAAAAATTAAGATTTTTAGAACTTTCTGGATTTTATCATTGTGTATAAAAGATTGTGGATCTTATATAAATCACATCATGACTTAAACAGCGTTTAACGTCCTGTTCTTGGAACCTAATCAGTGTTTATGAGAAAAAGTGTTTTCCAAATAATCAACAAAACAAACTTTTTAAAACATGAATTTATTTTTTAAAAATACATATATATTCTTTTTCAGATTCTTTTCCATATAGGTTATTACAAAACATTGAGTAGAGTTCCCTGTGCTATACAGTAGGTCCTTGTTGGTTATCTTTTTAAAAAATAATTAATTAATCAATTAACTTTTGGCTGTGTTGGGTCTTTGTTCCTGCATGTGGGCTTTTCTACAGTTGCTGCAAGCCGGGGCTACTCTTTGCTGCGGTGCGTGGGCTTCTCATTGCGGTAACTTCTCTTGTTGCAGAGCATGAGCTCTAGGCATGTGGGCTTCAGTAGTTGTGGCACACGGGCTCAGTAGTTGTGGCTCGCGGGTTCTAGAGCAGAGGCTCAGTAGTTGTGGCTCACAGCCTTAGTTGCTCTGTGGCATGTGGGATCTTCCCGGACCAGGGCTCGAACCCATGTCCCCTGCATTGGCAGGCGGATTCTTAACCACAGCGCCAGGGAAGTCCCTATTTATTTTATATATAGTAGTTTGTATATGTTAATCCCAGACTCCTAATTTGTCCTGCGTCCCACCTTTCCCCTTTGGTAACCGTAAGTTTGTTTTCTACGTCTGTGAGTCTGTTTCTAAAACAAACTTTTAGAATACAATCCATTTGTACTTTGGGGACTGATTGTATTAATAAAAATAATCGAGTCACATTTTGAACTGTGTGCAAAGGTAATAGAAATTATAATCATATTAGTCAGTATGCATGGCCAATAGATGACACTGCTTAGCTCCTCCTTACCAAAATCTCAGGCTTCATGATATTTCTTCTCTCTCATTTAGCTTTTGTATCTCCCTACCTCCTCTTCTTTTTTTTGTCAGTTTGCCCTAGATTTTCTACAGATGACACTCATTATGGGTAGTTGGCAGTCTTAATCAGGGCAAGTAGATGAGTTATGGAAGCCACAGTGATCTGAGTCTTAGGGGATCAAACTAATTTTCAAAAACATATGAAGAATGTTTTTCTGAAGATATCTTCAAATTTGTGTGACAGAATTAAAATAATGGGGGTAAAAATCTCAGGGCCAAATCACCAAGAAATGCAGCTTTTCTTTAAGGAAAATATATGTTATATCACAAATGAAGTAATTTGCCTAAACAATAAAGGAACCTAAAATCTATAGGAAAATTTGGTGACATTAAAAACAAAAATACTTAGAAGCTGTTGAAACAGAAGACTAGACTATAAATAATTTGCAAGTTGTTTGTCACTAGGAATTCCAATGGCATAAAGAAATACTAAATAAGTGAATTGCTTTTTAAAATTTAACAATGCTGGGGGTTTGATAACACCAGAACTGTGTTTTAAAAACTAGTCAAAATAAAAAAACCTGTAGAGCACTTATGTACTGTGGATTCATTGTATCATAGGTCAAATGAGGCCATTGTATTTTTTTTTTCTATATCTGAGAAAATGCAGTAAACAGAGTTGTGCTGTCCCCAGAGTCTAATGTCATAACAGCCTCAGGGCACAGCCCATGATTGCTTCAGCACTCTGCCCATTCATATGCTCTGACCCCGGAAGCTGTCTCAGGTGTCTTTGAGGGTCCTCTTTACACAGCCAAATTAAAGAAAAGTAGTGAAATGGACTTTCTTGGATTTCTCTTGATCCTCAAATTTCTGTCACTTAGATGGCTACGTATTGTAACATACTATAGGGTCCCCTGACATCTTTTGACAATTATTTCTTGTGTTATTAGTGACATTTAGTGAAATCCCTTTGAATTTCTCTGTTAGCATAGGTGGGCAGAAAATCTGACCAGAAATAGGAACGCCAGTCATGATGAAAAAACATAACCAAAATGGAATGAGAATACTCACCTTGCTAGCATTAATTAGAGCAGAAATATTAAGGCAGCCTTTATTTTAGAATGTTTGATCTTCTCTTCTTTTCCCACTCGCAACAACAACAGCAATAACCAAAAATAAACTTTAAAATTCGGAATTGAAAAGTTGCCCAGTCATCCAGTGATGTCAGTGATAGAGGCTGGACCACGTTTAGATTAGTCCCCACAAAAGGATAATTTAGCGTCCTTTTTTTTCTTGCAGTACGTGGGCCTCTCTCTGTTGTGGTCTCTCCCGTTGCGGAGCACAGGCTCCGGACGCGCAGGCTCAGCGGCCATGGCTTACGGGCCCAGCTGCTCCGCGGCATGTGGGATCCTTCCAGACCGCGGCACGAACCCCTGTCCCCTGCATCGGCAGGCGGACTCTCAACCACTGCGCCACCAGGGAAGCCCCGTTTTTACCTTTTAAACTATCTGTGCCTCTTCCTGCTCATGTTTGCTCTGTCATCTTTTGGAAAAGCACTGTGTTCTGCATAACATGTGCACTGCTTTTCGGAAATGTGCAATACACTCAACGTTGCAGTGATTTTTTTTTTCTCCTTTGCCCGGAACAGAGGTGAAAACCCCAGTGGATTCAAGTATCCACTTGATAGGCTCAGTCTCTCTTAATCAGCCTGTAATGGAGCTAATGGCTGTATGTCATCCTTGGAGATATAAATTTCCTGGCGGTGTCTCCTGCAAACAGTGCATGAAGTATGCTCTGTGCGCCAGCAAGAACTGATAATCAGCAGAAGGGCAGGGTGCTTCATTAGCCAGGAGAAGAGCCAGGGCTTCCCAGCTGCCAGGCTCCAGAACTCTCCTCGCCACTCCTGAGACATGGACAATGCCGGTATGTAAAGCAAGCCTGTAATCCTTCATAGCCTCTGGGCTCGTTTGCAGGCTGCACCCTTTGCTGCAGAAGGTTTGCCTATTTGTTGGTCTTATTCCACAATTAAATGTTCAGGACCGGGAACTATGTAATGTGTTAACCCTGCTGCATTGTCCACGAGGCAATCAGTGTTTGCTTTCAAGTTCAGGAATTGGGAACGCAGATTGTAATTCCACATTCACCTTTTGGAAGACTGCACTGTTATTTCGGCTGCAGGATGTGTGCCGATGATCCTTTTGTGCTCAGAACAGTGGGTGTAAAAGGCATATAGTTGATGATAAAACTGTCACTAAGGGCGGGGGGCAAAGGGTAGATGGTGTCAGTGAGCTGAAGGAAGATGTTTTTCCAGCTTTACAGTATGCAGAGTGTAACAGCAGAAGAATTCTTGCGTCTGATGCTTAGTCTTCATGTTAGATGCAGTGTAGGAAATGTCTCAGTATCCTCTGATATTTTAATTTCAGAGCACAGACATTAGTGGCCAATCATGTACCTTTTAATAATGTATTTGTCTTTGATATCTTTGCTTGACAGCTAGACATACATGGCTACGGAAGTATTCTAATGCCAATCACATGATTAGCATCAAATTACTTCTCATGCAGAACTTTTTCTTTTTTCTTGGCTGTGTTGAACTTTTAGAAGGTACGCACTCTGGGACTGATTATTCCCCATTTCAGTGTTATTGACACTAAATGCAGAATTCTCCCAAATGTGTTATGGACTCTCTGCCTCCTGAAAAGCATTAGCTCAGTTACTCAGCTGCTATCAGTTTTACAGTGATGCCCTACAGCGCCTGATACACGGTCAGCTCTGCTAAGAGGATACATCATTTAAAACACATTCTACACAATGAGACCACCCATTTTTAGTAAAACATGTTTGTTTATGAAATGTAGCTGTTTCAGTCCTTGGTGCAGGTAGAGCAGGCAAGCAGGGATTTTGAAGGCATAGTATTTTGAGTTCTGTGAAATCGCTTACCAGGAGTAAAACTCTGTGACTAAAATAATTTCGTATTTGACATTGAAAGCATTGAAATAAATTGGAACAGTACATTATTAGGGATGAACGTTGAGAGTTGTGAAAGAAACACATATTAGGGGTGTGGGTGTGTGTGTGTCTGCATAGTAGTAGTAGGAAGGAAGAGGCTGGGCTGATTCATGTGCATTTTCCACCCCCCCATCTTGATCATTAAAAAAAATATGCCATAGGGCTTATCATATAAGCATGTAGGTATGATATTCCATGACAAGGCACAATTTCAAGATCAGCCCAAAGCTTCTCTAATTACAGCAGTAGAGTGAGTAAAAAATAAATAAACTGGAATCCCTATTTTAGCCTCACTTAAAGCTTCTGCCACCCACAATTAATTATGCTGATGTCCTGGCAGAACTATCACTTTAATTCAAGCAAATGCCTTTCTTAAGACATAAAGAACCAGCAAGAACACACGTTGGTGGCAGAGAAGGGAAATCAATAATCTACCCATTTTCTAAATTATATGCCATTGCGTATTAATTTCACAGGATATTAATTAAGTTCCACCCCTTCCCTTTCCTGTGCACAGGCACGCACGCAAACACAGAATTAGTGTTCAGGCAGTTCTGGGAATTGCTGAGCTTAACAGTGTTAAACAGGTTTCTAAACATGCTAATAGAATTAGCATGTAAATCCTAGCCTGTGCTAATATTTATTGTGAGTTCGCAAGATGGAATACAGAAGGCAGCGTTTCCCAGTTGTGTTAACTACAGGCTCTCCTGGGGACGCCTAGTTACAAAGCATATAACTCAGATTTGGGGGTCACCGGTAAAAGCCCTTCATTCTCATTTATGCTTTCCATTTTCACCTTACTCTTTCTCTCCTGAATTCTTCTCAACTTCCTGTTTCCTAATTTAGAAGCCATCTGGGGGAAGTAACAGACTATTCACTTGTGTAAATATCAATGCTTGATTCTTTAGAGACTAAATATTTGTGTCAGCTCTGTCCAGGATTTCTCTTCTTGTTCCTTGTTTCTAGGCTTTGGGGCACTTCACTGCTCATTAGCATCACCATCAGATGAAATAAAGAAGGAAAGGGAGCTAGGACTCAAACTTGAATTGGAGATGAATGGGATTCAATTACACCTGTGAGATTAGGAACAATGTGCAGATTTTATTTATCCAAACTAACATTTCACATGAATTATTAAAAATTGATAATAAGAGACTTTATGCATTAAAAAGTTAATTTCAGAGTTCTATTTCATGGGTCAGGCGTCAAGAACATATATAACAAAGGCAAATCCTATTTAAATGTTAAATGTCTTAAAAGGAAGGGGTCTTACGTTTTTTGAATGCGTGTTATGTTCTAGGCACCAACTTCAGTATTTTATATAGGTTACATCATTAATCTTGCAATCAATCTGTAGGTAAATGTTATTTTCCAAGTTACACATGAGGAAACTGAAGCTAAGTAAGAGCTCACTAATAAGTAGTGATTTGTAAACTTGAGTCCAACTCTTTTTGACAATAGCAAAATTCAACCCAGCATTTTTCATGCTGTCATCTTGCTTTGAGAGTGGGAATTCTTCATCTTTGTATCTTCCATAGCATCGAGTACAGTGCCTGGAACACAGTAAGCATATAATAAATATTTTAAAATTAAATCGAATGTCATTGAATTAGTTCAGAGCAATTTTTCTAAAAGGAAATTCTTTTCTAAGTATCAAGGTCAAAGACGATCTTATATCTAAATGCTCTATTAGATAGAAGTCAGTACATGGTAAGAAAAAAGATAGTTGTGATTTTTCATAAACATTCATACATTTATGACAATTTGTAAAGTAGAATGCTTTTTGATAGAGTCCACCTGTAAAATTTATTATTACTATAAAGAGTATTCAAAATTTGCACTTGAAGTATATGATAATATTAGGATCATTAACAGAAATTATGAAAAGAGGCACAAAAGAATTTAAAAATGATATTTAAATAAAGTGCAGAGACATTAATCTGCACTGTGGTAGAATTTGACCCTTTCATTTTCTTTCAGAGAGATCGTGGTTAGAGGGAAGGTCACAGAATAGTGGTGGCTATGTCTCTTTCTACAACACCTGTGCACAACAAGGTCTTTCATCAGTAACGCTTACATTTCATCTTACTTCTTTTCAAACTCTGTGCTACCCTGTGAACCACTACAAGGTTTGAAAAACATGCTATGAAATAATACTCTGTTTTATTTAAATTTTGATACATACGTCGAGAAGCCATGGTTTCAAAGAGAGGTTAGCAGGTTTTCCTACTGTTTTTTTTTTCCTACTGTTTGATTTAAAGTATCTGCAATTATTTTGATAAGTAGCTCTGAATAGTTCTTTATTAGAAGATAATTCCCTAACATCCAGCTATCTATTCCCCCAAAATTACAGTTTGAATTTCCTCACATAAACCAATTTTTTCCAAATATTTAATCTTCTAATTATGTACAGTAACTAAAATTATGCCTCATTACTTTTCAGGCTTTAGAAACATGATTTCCTTTCCTAGTCCTGGATCATTCAGTCCTGGGGCAGTTTTTACACCTTTACAGGTGTGAAGTTCAAATCTTGACATCTGTTGCTATGTACGGACCTGACTGTACAGGACTCGCTTATTGTCAGTTATTTCCCAGGCAGCCTCTACTTCCGCCAAGCTGTCCTACTCTGCGTTCTATGGACACGAACATGCATGTGTATCTCCCTTTCTTACCCTTGCTCTTTCTATTCTTCCCACCTGGAATGGCCTTTCCTCCTCACCATTCAGTCACTCTTTCTTCCATACATCCAGGAAATGTTTCCTGGTCACTCACTCTGCACTGTGCTAGTCAGTGTGGGTACAAGTGAATGAGACAGAGCTTGTCATAATGAAAATTCATTCTAGCAGAGAAAGCAGAAGTTAATAATGAATGGATAAAATATTTGGGTTGGGGTGGGTGCTGTGAACTTCATGAAGGGGCCTCAGGCCAATCAGGAGAAGCCTGTGGCTTGACTTTTATTCTACCCATAGGTTTTGGGTGGAGTTGTGGCATGACAGGACTGATGATTTCAAGGCATAACCATGGGAAGAACAGATGGGAGAGAGGCAAGAATGGAAGCCCCTAAGAATGAAATCCATTTAGGAGGCTCTAGATTGGGGTGTGACAGTGCGGGAGGGGAGAGAGAACTTGATGGAAACCCAGCTCTGTTTCGAGGCTCAGCACACATCCCACCTTCAGGAGATTTTCCCAACTGGTCTTGAAGCCCTGCCTTTCCTCAGGGCACTAACAGAACTCACCGTGCAGCTTTGTACTTCCTGACAGTCCATCTGAGATTACCCCCCCACTTCATCTTTTTCTTCCCATTCTTTAAGCATCTTGAGGGCAGTTGACACATCATAGACATCTGCTGTGTCCTCCAAAGAGTTAGAGTAATAGTTCTCAACTCTGGCCGTCCAGGAGAACCACTTGGAGAGCTTTTAAAATATACCAATCTCTGGACCCCACCCTGGACAAATTAGATCAGCATTCCTGGAGTGTGGTCAGGACATGGGTGTTTGTTTAAAAGCTCCCGAGGGTATTTTAATGGGCAACCAGGATGAGAACTACTGTTACAGACAGCTAGAAATACCTACCTTGTAGAAGTAAGCAACCACTCCTCACCCCCCTTCCTCTCCCGCTCCCCCCCTTTCTTCTTCCTCCTCTCCCTCTTTCCTCCTACAGTGAATAGGCCAGTCTAGTTGAGGATCTGTGTTTGTGAATTATCTGCATCCGGGTCGAATGTGAGGCTGGCAGGGTGAAGAGACCTCCAAGGAAACAGCTGAAAGAAAAAAGCAGAGGCAAAAGACTGCTTCTGGACGACACACCGGGATAGGAACAGAGTAGGCTGGACCCAGGCTTTCCGTAATCCATCCTTTTGGAGAATGTGGACCTGATTAAGAAGGCGGTATGGAGAGACTTAGTCACCTACTTCTTAATCAGGAAGCGTGTTTCCTCCTCCAGCATCTCTCAAGCAAATTAAATATTGAGTAACGATTCACCATAGCTGCAAAAATGTTCTCTGGTGAGACTTCACATGTAAGTTTTAACTAATAAGAGATGTTAAACATCCCTTGTCAAGTTTTATCTAATAGAAAAGTTACATTATTAGACCCCAAAGAAAACCGCTATGATTTAATCATCACTGAGTGTATCTGTGCTGAGTGGTTGGGTCAGAGCCACTATCAGACACCAATACTATATTTGCTGCATTGTGACTCACCACAGGCATCCTTCTTTTTAGTGATAGAGAGATAGGTCCTGTTCCATCTGATACGTGCCCCCCCCAAACACACACACACACACACACACACACACACACACACACACACACACTCACTCCAGAATGAGTTTCAGATCGTTTTCAACTGACAGTAACCTTAAATATTAAAGCATGGAGAGGATTTGATAATTTGTTTTTCTGGGTATTTTGGTTCATAAATGGTGCTTTTACAACCCTCAGAATGGGAGAAAATATTTGTGAATGAAGCAACTGACAAAGGATTAATCACCAAAATATACAAGCAGCTCATGCAGCTCAATATCAAAAAAACAAACAACCCAATCCAAAAATGGGCAGAAGACCTAAATAGACATTTCTCCAAAGACGATATACAGATTGCTAAGAGACACATGAAAGGATGCTCAACATCATTAATCATTAGAGAAATGCAAATCAAAACCGCAATGAGGTATCACCTCACACCAGTCAGAACGGCCATCATCAAAAAATCTGCAAACCGTAAATGCTGGAGAGGATGTGGAGAAAAGGGAACCCTCTTGCACTGTTGGTGGGAATGTAAATTGATACAGCCACTATGGAGAACAGTACGGAGGTTCCTTAAAAAACTAAAAATAGAACTACCATACAACCCAGCAATCCCACTACTGGACATGTACCCTGAGAAAACCATAATTCAAAAAGAGTCATGTACCACAATGTTCATTGCAACACTATTTACAATAGCCAGGACATGGAAGCAACCTAAGTGTCCATCGACAGATGAATGGATAAAGAAGATGTGGCACATATATACAATGGAATATTACTCAGCCATAAAAAGGAATGAAACTGAGTTGTTTGTAATGAGGTGGATGGACCTACAGTCTGTCATACAGAATGAAGTAAATCAGGAAGAGGAAAACAAATACCGTATGCTAGCACACATATATGGAATCTAAAAAACAGTACTGATGAACCTAGTAGCAGGGCAGGAGTAAAGACACAGATGTAGAGAATGGACTTGAGGACACGGGGAGGGGGAAGGGTAAGCTGGGACGAAGTGAGAGAGTGTCATGGACATATATACACTACCAAATGTAAAACAGATAGCTAGTGGGAAGCAGTCACATAACACAGGGAGATCAGCTCGATGCTTTGTGACAACCTAGAGGGGCGGGATAGGGAGGGTGGGAAGGAGGCTCAAGAGGGAGGAGATATGGGGATATATGTATATGTATAGCTGATTCACTTTGTCATACAGCAGAAATTAACACAACATTGTAAAGCAATTATACTCCAATAAAGATATAAATTTTTTTTTAAATGGTACTTTTTACACTAGGGTTAATATAGAACTTTTAATGGAAACAACAGAATTCATTAAAACCATCTTTTATAATATTTGATTTAACTATTTCATGTTAAATCAAACGAGGATCACTTGAAAAAGTGTGGCAGAGGGTTTTTTTTTTTTTTTTTTTTTTTTTGCGGTACGCGGGCCTCTCACCGCTGTGGCCTCTCGCGTCGCGGAGCACAGGCTCCGGACGCGCAGGCTCAGCGGCCATGGCTCACAGGCGCAGCCGCTCTGCGGCATGTGGGATCTTCCCGGACCGGGGCTCCTGCCTCTTCTCCCTGCCCCCCTCACTCTCACAGTGGTCTGGCCGCTCTGCACTTCTCATTACCCCCCAGAAACGCGTAATTTAAACATGCTGATCCTTCTGTGTGGAACCCCCATCACCGCAATCTCCCCTCACCACCTTGAAAAGCCTTGTCACTGGGTAAGTCCCAGCTCCAGAGTCCCCTCCTCTGTGGAACCTTCTGCAATTTCTTGGGATGGAATTAGTGTTCTCCCTTCTCTATGCCCGAATAACACTCTCTTATCCCATTCCCACACGTGTCAGGTGCACTATAATGCTATTCTATGTGTCTGCCTCTTTGACTAGGCCACGTGCACCTAAGGACGGGGCTGTGTCTTCTTCATAAGTTCATCCCCTAGTGCAGCGTCTGGCAGAAGATACGTGTTCAGTAAGAGGGCAAAGGGATGGCTGAAATAAAACCTGAGGTATATCTTTTATTGTGTGCTTATGCTTACATAGAAACAATGAATTAATTTTTACTGGCAGTTGAGTGATGTAGTCATTTACCGTTAGGACAAGCAGTGGGGAGCCCATCAGAATCACGTATGGAATTAAAATCTGTCTATCTATCTATCTACCTACCTACCTACCTACCTATTGCCATCCCAGGCCCACACCAGACCTACTAATTCAGAATCTCCCATGGGGGAAAAAGGATAGCTGTATTTTTTTTTTTGCGGTACGCAGGCCTCTCACTGCTGAGGCCTCTCCCGTTGTGGAGCACAGGCTCCGGACGCGTAGGCCCAGCCGCCATGGCTCACGGGCCCAGCCGCTCCGCGGCATGTGGGATCTTCCCGGACCGGGGCACGAACCCGCGTCCCCTGCATCGGCAGGCGGACTCGCAACCACTGCGCCACCAGGGAAGCCCAGATAGCTGTATTTTAAAAAAAATATTTCAAGGGTGACTCCACTGTATACCCCGGTGAGACTCATTGTCTGTCTAAGGGACATTTAAGAAAGCTGCTCAGACAGAGCAAGTTTCCACTGCTTCGTGTGTTTTTAAGATAATTGATTGTTGCCATTATGAAATCACATTATTACTAGAATTATAAAGGTCATGTGCCATTTACAAAAGTGCTCTGATAGATCCTATTAGAGACCTGCACTGACCCGTAGATGAAGAAGCATCTCAGTGAGACAGTTGCCTGGGAGTGGAGGTGAAGGCTGTGTTCTCCTCACCCTCTCCCTACGGAGAGCACTCCCGAGGTTCCCAACCTTGACTGAGACGTGCTTAAAACTTCATCCACCCAACTTGCTTTTAATTTATCACCTGCTGCCTGCCTCTGTGTTTCATATACTTGAGTGTTATTTTCTTAGTAATGGAAAATTGGCAACCATCCATTTTGCAAGCAGCTTAACTTAGGGCATTTTTAATAAGGGGATTAAAGGAAAGATGGCCGATCCTGACCTCTGAGAACTGCCAGTATGGTGCAAGAGCGAAAATATCTTAGGTGTCCCCTGCAAGACTTCAGTCTTCACAGCGCCCATCATGCTTGTCTGTGGTACTTACAGAAGAGATGTTAGTAGGTGGAGCCAACCCACTTGCTCAAACAATATGCATTTTACAACAGTCATTAACCTAAGGGTCACTCCTTTAAATTAAGAGAGTTCAAAGACATTTGTTTAAATAACTGTGTGACTATGACGCTAGTTGAAAAAAGCCAGAGAGTTGAAAATGAAAGCCAACTTTGTCTTCAAAATCCAGACTTTGTAGCAAACCAGGAGCCCTGTAGCATACATTTAGAATGAAGCGCCACCATTAACTTTTATATTTCCTGGCTTGTGTCAGTTTTTGTCACAACTCTAACCTTCTATAAACAAAGGTGTCTTTTTTGCTAACGGACATTGGCTTTGTCCCTAGCAGTTCCAAAGAAGGTTTCCATGGAGCCTCAAAACTACAAAAACTCCTAAGGTACTTTTGGGTTCCTGGGTAGTTTTAAAAGAAAATCGAGGCCCACAAAACTGTTTTTATGCAGAACGAGTTTTAAATGCAGAACGAGAAATAAGTGACTTTTTTAGGATACTGTTCATGCTTCAATAATAAGTGAGAAATAAGTGACTTTTTTAGGATACTGTTCATGCTTCAATAATATCCCTTTCATCTTTAAAAATGCTTACAAATATAGTTCATTTCTCACAGTTCTCCGGTGAAATATGTAAACATTTCAAGTGATCAGTTTCTCTTTTACAGATATGAAACCAAGGCAAAGAAGTGTATTTATGTATTTATTTTCAGAGATCAGCCTCACGCACAGCTTAACTGCACATGGGACAAGTTGTAATGACATATGAAAAGCATGTCTGGTGGAGGATATGCTTGGCCATTTGCCAACTCATGAGGCATGGGCCATGCCAAATCTGATTCCCATTGACTTGTATGCAGAAGGAAAGCCAAACGCAATTTACCCTTTGGGTTGCATGCATTATTGTTTTCCAGGGAAATGTGGTTATATTTGTCCTGGCCACAAAGGCTGTCTCAGGGGAGGACAGCCAAATGGCTTTGGTCACAGTGTCCATGGAACACGACTGTCCCAATCTGTTATCTTGAAGCTGTCTGTACTTGGATATGCAATCTGGGGACCAGGGACCGGGGAAATTAGCTGGAAATTCCGGTAGAAGTTCATTAATTAGGGGTCCAAGCATATGAAGGGCATGTGTTTATATGGCAGGTGGGGAGCAGATGCAGAGGGGGCAGTACAAACCCCCAGGGGAAGGACAAGAGTATGAAAACTAGGGCACCCCTAGCATTTTCACACAGAGACTGGGCATGGAGATCCAGTTCTAGAGCAGGGACTGGAGTATTGGGTAGGGGATTCGGACAGATTAGAGAGAGAGAGACCAAAGTAGATGCTAGCTAATGAAAAAGGTCAACAGAAGACGTTGGGAGGACAGCACAGGCTTAGTCAACAAGGAAAACTCAGGAGATTAGGGATGTGTTCCCACACGCCCCCAGCCCTCTCGGGCCGCCTCATTGTGGAAGGGTGTTTTGTTGCCATAGCTCTAGCCTCTCTGGAACTGCACAGGACTCAGGAGGCCAGCAGCTATGAGGACACTCACCCACCACCAACTCTTGCATTTATATTTTGCATGGGAATCATTCTCACATTGCAGTTCTTTCTTCTATCTAGTCACATTTATCTGCCTCCTCCAGTTGAACATACTCTAATATTTGGAGTCGTGAAAAGAAACTAGACTCAGAGTCTAGTTTCCTGGCTGAGTCTCTTCCACTGGTTGGCATGGTGCCTTGGGCACATCCATAGGCCTCACTTTCCTTATCTAAATATAGGCTTGATTATACTTGGCTCTAGTACGAGTATAACATAACCGCAGACTCATTTAGTGTCTACGTGCATTTTAAATCTTTACAAATATTAACTCACTTGATCCTCACGGCTGCCTCTCAGGTGGTTGTGATGGCCTCCCCCTCAGCCTGCTCTGGCTCCCCTGCCTTCCGACCTTGTGTCTTCAGACCCTCAGCTGTTCCTTTTTGCTGTTTTCAGCGTACTTGCTTCTGGCAGCTCTCATTTCCCTCCCTTTTTATGTGCGGTTTCTTTCTTTTTCTCTCAGTTTTACTGAGATGTAATTGATACACAGCACCGTATAAGGTTAAGGGATGCGGCATCGTGACTTGGCTTACATATCTTACAAAATGATTACCACAATAATTTTAGTTAACATCCGTCATTTTATATAGATACCAAATAAAAAATGTTCACATGTGCAGTTTCTTATCTTTTGTGGTCTGGGAGACCAGATAATCAAGATTGTTATCCTTTTATCTAAAATAATAGACCCCCATGAGAGCCTGAGTAGTTTTCCTATGATTCATGTGTATGGGCTGGAGTTCATGAATTTTTTACATTTACTTAAACTAAGTGGCAGTTCACTTTATTTCCTAGTTCTTGACAGAATCTTCAGTGATCTTGCCCACGCTCTCAGGATCTCACAAAGGGCTTCCCTGGTGGCGCAGTGGTTAGGAATCTGCCTGGCAATGCAGGGGACACGGGTTTGAGCCCTGGTCCTGGAAGATCCCACATGCCGCGGAGCAACTAAGCCCGCGAGCCACAACTACTGAGCCAGCGAGCCACAACTACTGAAGCCTGAGCGCCCTAGAGCCTGTGCTCCGCAACAAGAGAAGCCACCGCAATGAGAAGCCTGTGCACCTCAACAAAGAGGAGCCCCCACTCGCTGCAACTAGAGAAAAGCCCGTGTGCAGCAACGAAGACCCAACGCAGCCCGAAATAAATAAATTAATTATTATATAAAAAAAGATTTCACGCAAAGCTCTTGTGTGCTCGGCCCCCACCTGTGTCACCGACACTGTTACCCACCTCTAGTCACACAGCCCCGGGCCCGGCACCCACACTCTTTGTCTCATCCCCAATGCCGTGTCCTGTTCTCTGCTTTGCTCCCTGCTCTTCTCCTTGTCCACTGTTCTTTCCTTATTCTTCACCTGGTAGATTCCTATTTGTCTTTCAGGACACATGGCTCATCTGTCACCATCTGGAAATCCTTCTCCACGTCACTGCAGGGCTACTTATTCCCTGAGCTCCCCTGGCCAACATACCATTGTGTTGTCATTGGTCCTTCACATCCACTGTCCCCGTCAGCCAGGTCCCCACCTTGAGCAGTTGCTCAAGGGCAAAGTTCTCTTTGCCTTGGTCTCCTTAACTTGGTTTCCTTAAGGCCTAGCACAGTATGTGGCACACAGTAGGTACTTAATATATGCTGGCAGACTCACTGCTTGTGCCGTTGTTACCCAGCTGCAAAATGTTCTATGTCACGCAGTGGTGTATTTATACATGCTCATTATATAAATTTTAAAAGTTTAAGGAGAAAAGGATAGTTGGAAGGAAGTACAGTTGGAGGCAAAAGTGCAAAGCATGGCTGCCTGCTTGACGATGTTGATACAATCCTTATGTTTCCAGAGATGTAGTTCCTCGGAATCTTGATTTTTTTTTTCTCTGATTGCCATTAAACCAAATCTAGAATTTTTAAATGTAAATTTTGTAGGGATTCCTTGCAGAGGAAGATAGAACATGTAACAATTACAGTAACATGTGTATTGAATTTGATATTTCATGAAGAATGAAGTACCGTATACCTAAAGAGAAAATATTTTTTCCCAAGGAGGATCTGATGATGTCAAAAGAATGAGGCACATGAAACTTGGCCATAAGTAAGTAGTAAAAAGGAACTGACCTTTGGGAATTCCCTGGCAGTCCAGTGGTTAAGACTCCACACTTCCACTGCAGGGGACACGGGTTCAATCCCTGGTTGGGGAACTAAGATCCCGCAAGCTGTGCTCGGGCTCCCCCCACAAAAAAAAAGAACCAGCATTCAACTTGAAAACAGTCAGTCTAGTGATACTTTTTATCCATTTTTTTTGGAACATTTCCAATTTCCTTCCTTAGAAAGAGAAATTCTTTTTCAAAATATCTAAAATATATCAGTGTGCTTAAATGTATCTTGCTCTTAATACGTGGAGGGGAGGAAAAAAACTTAGTTGTAAATCCCAGAGGAGAGAGAAATATTTCTGAACTGTTGTTAAAAATAAGCTAATGTGATTATGGCATATAAAACTAGTTTTGTATTTGTAAAAACAATTTGTGTTTGCATAGGCGATGTCTGGAAAGAGTACATCCCAAGCAGTTCTCAATATATTAGAATATATAATTAGTATATTAGCAGTTCTCAATCCCTGGGGAAGGAAAGGCGAATGTTCATATTTTACTTCAGACTTTTTGATTTTGTTTGAGGTCTTTTGAGTTTTGCTTGTACAATAAGCATATACTGCTTTTAGAAATGTTTAAAAGCCAATAAATTGTGTTTTAAGCAGTTAACTGGAAAGCAGCACATGTTATGTACTGCCTTGCCACGTAGGACCCAATATCCTGGGTAAACCTCAGATACCGACGACATGGATTCCAACCCCACAGTAACTTGGGATGAATGGTTGGAAGGTTCTGCTTCCCCACGGCTCCCCACGCTGCCCCAACACAAGCTATTATTGAATTTGTTCTTTTATTAATCAGCACTAGCTGTGAAATCCTGTTGCTGCTTCTGACCAAGACTCAGCTGTCGTGATCGATTTGCGTGAAACATTACCACAACAAGAACACTTAAACTAGATTTTCTTCTTCCTTTTCTTCTATCTTCCTATGTTGAGAGTGGACTTGAGATTTATGGGTAAAATAAGCAATTTGGAAATATCCACCCGTTGTCATGTTGTAGGGAAGCCGTTTGTTTTCATGGCATGTGGTTGTGTTCAGATGGGTAAACTCCACCCTGTGCCTGCTGGATGGGAGCATTGTGTTCAAACTGTTTTTGAGGGGCTCCAGGCCAGTAGATAGGATCCCAGAGGTGCACTGGATCAGGTGAGGTGCTTCCTAGAAGGGCTAAATCAGGAAGCCAGAGGGTGGCCCAGCCAGGAAGGTGAAGCTGAGTTTATCACTAGGTCTAAGAGTTGAGTGGTGTGATGGAAATGAGAGATAGAGACCATAGTCATAGCATAATGAACCAGGAGTCAAGGCATATGTTGGGAGCAAATCTAGTATTATTACCCTGATCTCCTGTTATAAATACTTGCTGAGTGCATTCTTTGTCTCATGTTAAAAATACGGTCACAACTGTACAATAGAATGGGATAGTTTCTGTGCCAGACTTGTGTTTATTTTGAGATATATCAAAGTTTTACATGGTGACTCAGAATTTAAACTCTACTGCTACATGGACCGTTCATTCAAGTAATATTTCATAACTTATCAAATTAAGTGTGTGCTACATATTGATTTCAACTTCATTGGAGCAAGGAGATATAGACACTTTGTTTTGTGTCCCCCTTCATACATCAGTGTGTCTCTAATGATCTAGTTCCACTAGCAAGTGTGTGAATTTTGCATTTGTTAACAATGACTGGGTGAAGCTTATTGTTTTGAATTACTTCGAAACACCTCTTGCCTTACCTTACCTCCTTTAATTATCACAATTTTGGAACGTAATTTAGATGAAAGATATTTTCGACAAATATGAATTGAGAACCTACTGTGTTAGCCACCCTTTTGGCTTCAGAGAACACAGCAGTGGTAAGACATATCCAGTCCCTGTTCCATAGAACTCACATGCTATTGGGACAGAAAGGTAATAGATAAGCAAGTAAATATATGGTATAATGCCAAGTAGTGATAAGAATCATGAGGGTTGTGCCAGGGTGATGGAAGTTCTGTAATGTGAATTTCATCCCAATGATTGGCCGTTTAAATAAGACTGGCTTACAAAACCCGGGAGATTTGTAAGCACAACTTTGTAAAATCTTTTTATCAGTTTGGTGTAGTTTCAGGTGAACACCACTTTTTCTTATTTCAATTTGCTTGAACCCTTTAAGTTTCCTGCTGCTTCAAGTTTTAAGAAGTGGCCCAAGGTCAAAGAAAAATGCTAAGAATTTCATCTTGTTTTGTGTGACTACAGAATGAAGGTACATAATTACATGACCGTCCCCACCCCTGCAAACCTGCAGTGGCCCAGATTTGTTTGAAATTTAGCACAGAACTGCATTGTTATCAGAGGATGTTCCCAGGAGATAAGAAAGGCCTGGCAGAATTGCTGTGGCAGCTTGATTACAAAAATATTAAAACATTTCTTCCTTAATGACAAAGACCCATTGTTTACTTTTATGAGAGCAAGTTAGCACATGTTTATTTTGAGAAACTTTGGTCTTAAGAGCATCTGCCTTAAGATGCTTAAGACTGCTATGCATACCAGTCACTCCGGGGAGAAAAGGCATGTCAATTAAAGGACAGGGATGGATTTTAGCAAAGACATTAGAATTTAAACAGCCAAAGAGAATTTCTTTCAGCAATTATATTGGATGGGTGTACATTAATTTCAGAATGTTGATATTACTCAAAACAAATAGGAAATTCTGATTTCTGAGTTGTCTCTCAGGTCACTTTACAAACCAGACCAAACTCTGTTCATTCAATTGTTCGTTAGTTCATTCATTCTGTCCTTCAACAAATGTTTGTGATAGACCTTCTATCTGCAAACATGGTACTCCTTGCTAAGTATCTGTCAATAAAATAGAGCTGTTGTTTTCCTTTGAGATGACACTGCTGTGGGAAGACAGGTGAGTTCTAGAACTGCAAGTGTTTAGGTAGCTATGTACAGTACAAAGTGGAAGATCCAGGAGGGAAGCTCTGCTTGACAAGGGAAGAGAAGCTCCAAGGGGAGGTGACATGTGGGCTGAGGGTTTGAAGAACAGGTTCACTAGGCAGAGGGAAATGTGAGTGTTACCAAAGCCAAACTTGGGTCTGCCTTGCCCCTGTGCAGTGAAGCCAAGCTACTTACACTGGACTGTGGTGAAGGAAAGTACAGCGTTTATTGCAAGGCATCCAACATGGGGTCAAGCAGAGAGAACAGGCAGCTCATACTCAAAAGACCTGAACTCCCCAATGGCTTTCAGGGAAGGGTTTTTAAAGGTAAGTTGAGGGAGAGGTTCACAAGGTGCCTGATCAGCTCGTGGATGGGTTAGTGACGAGGTAACCGGGTGGTATTTCAGGAGTCAACATCGTCAACCTCTGGTTCCAACTGGTCTGGGGTCAACGTGCTGGTGGTCAGCAGGTAGTTAACTTCCTCCACCTGGTTGGCGTTTTAGTATCTGAAAAACAACTCAAGGATATGGCTCAGAATATTATCTCTAGCCCTTAATAAAGAAATGAAGGTCCTTGATTTGTTTTATGGCTAAACTATTATTATTGTGTCTTGATTGACTGCTTTCCTTTGTTACTGCATTTTCGCACTTCTCTGATTAAATTTTGCTCTTTGGAACTTGGGGAAAGCCTAGGAGGCTAAAACTTTTCTTCAAACAAGAGGCAGGGTATTCACAGTGGGGTGGTCTTTCCCAGGGAAGACCCCACAGGGTCCTGCTCAGCTTCATGAGTTTCTGGCAGTAGTCTCTGACTTTGTAGTTAACACATTATTATTTTAACAGCTAAGATGGCATGACTCAGTTTGATAACCTATCTTATTCAGCTGACTTGGCCTAGAATGATCTTGATCAATTCCAAAAAATAAATTAACTTTCAGGACATAAATATTTTCCACCATTAAATTTCATAAATATTTATTAAGCACCTAACCACAAGCAATATGATATGTCACTGTGTAGGTAGCCTTGGAGAATTCAAGAATCTTCTCATCTTTAAAAAAAAATTATTTTTTAATTGAGGGGAAATTCACATAATATACATTTTAAAGTATACATTTTAAAATATACATTTTAAAATATACATTTTAAAGTAAATTATACATTTTAAAGTATACAATTCAGTGGTGTTTAGTACCTTCACAATGTGGTACAGCTACCAACTACTCTATCTAGTTCTTTTTAAAATTTATTTATTTATTTTTGGCTCTGTTGGGTCTTCGCTGCTGCACGCAGGCTTTCTCTAGTTTTGGCGAGCGGGGGCTACTCTTCGTTGGGGTGCATGGGCTTCTCTTTGCGGTGGCTTCTTTTGTTGCAGAGCACAGGCTCTAGGTGCGCAGGCTGCGGGCTTCAGTAGTTGTGGCACACAGGCTCAGTAGTTGTGGCTCGCGGGCTCTAGAGTGCAGGCTCAGTAGTTGTGGCACATGGACTTAGTTGCTCCGCAGCACGTGGGATCTTCCCGGACCAGGGCTCGAACCTGTGTCCCCTGAATTGGCAGGAGGATTCCTAACCATTGTACCACCAGGGAAGTCCCTCTATCTAGTTCTAAAATATTTTCATCAACAGAAAGAAAACTGTGTACCCACTATGCAGTCATTCTCTATTTTCTCCTCCCCTCAAATGCCTTTCAAGCACCAATCTGCTTTCTGTCTCTGTGGATTTACCTATTCTGAATATTTCACATATATGGAATCATATGATATACGATCTTTTCTGTATGATTTCTTTTACTTAGCATAAAGTTTTCAAGGTCCATCTACATTGTAGAATGTACCAATACTCCATTCCTTTTTATGGCTTAATAATATTCCATTGTATGGATATACCACATATTGTTTGTCCATTCATCCACTGATGGACATTTGGGTTGTTTCTACCATTTAGCTATTGTGAATAGTGCTAACTATTGTAAGCATTTGTATACATGTATTTGTTTGGGTATCAGTTTTCAATCCTTTGAGGGTATATATGTAGGAGTAAAATTGCTAGGTCATATGGTAATTCTGTGTGTAACTTTTGAGGAACTGCCAAGCTGTTTTCCACAGTAGCTGTACCATTTTACATTCCCATCAGGATATGTGAGGGTTCCAGCTTATGCACATCTTCGCCAACACTTGTCACATTCCATTTTTTAAATAATAGCCATTGTAGTGGATGTGAAGTATTGTCTCATTGTGGCTTCGATTTGCATTTCCCTTATGAATAATGATGTCGAGCTTTCTTTCTCATGCTTGTTGGCCATTTGTACATCTTCTTTCCTCTATCTCTGATGGCAATTCCAAACAAAAGAAGTTATAAAAATGTTCTGAACAAGGATAGCCTTGTTAGAATAAGTGAAGTACATTATAAGAGGACTGATTTTAGGCAGAAAATAATCACTTGGCTCTGTAAATTACAATGTGATTGTTTAAAAACCAATCTTATTATTTTATGTGTATTATATTTATTATTATATTGCACACAACTGTTGTTATATTGGTTAAAATATGAACTTTGAGTATCTTCTCAATCATAAGCATTAGGTTATTCTCTGCAATAGCTTAGGTCTTATAGAAAGTTACTCAATTTGAGCCAGATCTATGATCCACCCACTTCTTTATAGCCTTTTGAGATATTGTTATAAAGTTTGCTTGTGGGATAAAGTTCATAAATTCTATACATCCCAATATGTATTTTTTGCTATGTAAAGTATATATGTAGGTATATACTAGAGGAGAGAGAGAGAGAGAGAGAGAGAGAGAGAGAGAGAGTGTGTCTTAGTACTAGGAGGGATATTGAACTTAGATTTCAACAATTCAACTCAATTATTTCAATACAGTATATTTACTCTATCAGCTCACCAGAAATAAAACTCTTTCTCTCACTCAGAAAGTGAAAGACATCTTTCTTAATATTTTCAAGGGAAATTGCTGCTCATTTTTCCTCATTAACTCCATAAGTATACAAAGATTAGAAGCTCAAGACAAGGAAAGGTCTAGAGCTAATGTTCTTTATCTGGAGAAAGAGAGATACCCAACACTATTTGATGCACCAATCAATACCTCACATAGTAGTTTTGTGTATTCAAAAATTTTGCGTTGAGCACCCACAATGTTGCAGGAATTGTCCAGGCTCTGGGCATATAGCAGTGAACAAAACACAGAACTTACATTCTATCAGGGGAGATAGATACATGAGCAAATATATGAGGTAGTTGTAAGCGTTGTGAAGCAAAATAGAATGAGGTGTAAGGGACATGACAGGGCCACTTGAAGAAAGAGTGGTCCAGGAAGGCCTGTCTGAGGACGTGCAGTTACATGAGGAAACTGTATGAATATCGGTATAAGGGAACAACATGTGATGGGGCAGGCTTCACCCATTTGGGGGACGGCTTGGAGGTCAATATAGCTGAACTGACATGATTTCAAGGGAGAGTGGTAGAAGATAAGTTCAAAGAAATAGCCAATTTAGAATAGACCAGTGCTGAAGATTTACTTGGAATTGCAAGGATCAAGTTTATCTGTCCTTGTGCTGGGAACCAGTTCTAGCTTCTGGTGGGGTAAAGAGTGTCCGTATTAGTTTCCTGTCCTTGCTGTAACAAATTGCTAGAAACTTAGTGGCTTAAGCACCGCTAGTTTATTATCTTACAGTTCTGGAGGTCTGAAGTCTAAAATGTGCCAGCAGGGCTGCATTCCTTTGGAAGTTCTAGGGGAGAATCCATTTCCTTGTCTTTCTTTACTGGTGTGTAGAGTCCACCCACACTCCTTGCACATGGCCCCTTTCTCCATCTTCAAAGCCAGTAGCATAGCACCTTCTCATCTCTAACATCTGCTCCTGTCCTTACATCTTCTCCCTCTGATTCTGACCCTTTTGCCTCCCTTTTATAAAGACTCTTGTAATTAGATTGAGCCCACCCAGATAATCCAGGATAATCGCACTCTCAAAATCTAACTTAATCACACCCACAAAGTCTCTTCTGCCATATAAGGTAACATATTCACATGTTCTAGGGATTAGGATGTGGACATCTGGAGTGGGGGGATGGGAGAGCATTATTCGGCTCTCACTGTGGTCTTTCTTGCTTAAGCAAAGTCTGATTTCTTTAGCAGTGCTATTCCCAACCCTCACCAGACTCTATTTTCATTATTGAAGGTTTCATTTTTAAGGTTCTTTCCCTTCACTTTCTGGCCAATGGGAAAGGAGATAAGAGTTTAAATCCATTAGAATTTTGTTGGACTGCAAATGCATAGGGCAAAGATGGCCTTATCCATCTCTTTATCCCCAGTGCCTAAGAGAGGTCAAAGTACATGTTCAATCAGTATAGAAGGTGGTGGTGATGATTATGTTATGAAATGAAGGAGGGTGGAATTTTATAGTTTTCTTAAAGATGCCCATAGAAATGATGAGATTTTTCAAGTATGAATACAGATCTATTATATGAAAATCATATTTATCATACATCCTTTCCCTGGACAGCTCTCTGGGGAAAAAAAAAAAAAGGCTAGAAAGTGAGAGGGAAGAATTTTACCATCTCAGAAGGAAAAGAACATATTTCTGGTACCCAGTCTAAATTTTCCTTTCAGTGGTATTTTTAAAAACAAGTGAAGTTTCAGCATTTGAATTTATATCAAGCCCCACTTTTGGCAAGGAATCAGCTAAATATTAAATTAGGTAATTTGGGCTTTATTCCAAAGTAACTAACACCTCTCCGTGATGGAGAAATACAGTTTGGCCTCAAAATGGTACCTCCAGAAAATGTCCTTGAGTGTTGGGATGGAAGGTGATACAAATTAGTGAGAGCTGTGGATATGCAGAGGCAGAAGGTTTTACCAGCCACGTTATGGGGCATGAACAGGCTCCACCGTGTAGGTGGCCTTTAGCTTGCAGTGTTGTGTCACTGCATGGCAGCCTTGTGGAGTTGCTTACTGCTGAGTGTGCTGCCAAGGGAAGGAAAAGCTTCCAAGGAGACACTTATTGAAAGGGAGCCCAAAACAGAGCAGTGTGCTCTTCCAGGACAAGAATTCTCAGCCCTGAGATAATGAAATTCAAATTAAAGGAGCGTTCAGACTGCTGCTCAGATTCATCTGCAGTGTTCATCGCTGGGAACAACCTGTAAAATGCGCCATCTGTAACATGTGGCGTCACAGACCTTGTCAGAGAGCAGACTGCATGATCTGAGCTGACCTCTGAAAAACAACCAACTGTATCGCTGCTCCTATATTTTCACCTTCTTGCGGTTTGCATTTTCTGCTAAGGTAATCTCTGTGACAAGAGGATGATGAAAATCTTGGATGCATGACCAAAATAACTTCAACAATGGGATTTGAATCTTTCTTTCTTATAATAGTAAGATGAGTATTCATAAATATTATTTATTTAAGATTAAATAATTAAAAGTATTTTACTATCGTTTGAAAAATCCTCTTGTCTTGTACGGATGCAGACATTCAGGAAATTAAGTATGTCTAGGAAGCCACAGTCAGTCATATCCGTTCTATCTAATTTTAGAGAAAATTTAAGAATATATATGTTAATATAGCAGATCTTTGATTTGGTGACGTTTAAGTTAATTACAATGGTAGGATCTCTGTAAATACTACTGTATATCCAGTTCCAACTCATTTTACCCAAATTTTATTACTAAACATCTATCCCCTAATTATAGCTCAAAAAGAAATACTTTGTAAAACTAATGCTGACTCAGTATACAACTATCATTAACCCTTCATGGGGGTTGTTACATAGGTCAAATGAGTTAATATTAGTAAAGCCCCATTCCTGACATATTTATAAAATGAATAAAGATCATGAGAATGAATTCCACTTATGCAATACTCTTGGTAAGACAAAGTAAATTCCTTTGTTTAACGGAACTTAAAGCAGGTCTGCATCATACTTAATTCACTTGGGGTAACAGTGGGAATCATTTGCACTCCAAGTCTCTCTCACAGTAGGTTACCCATAGGTCTTCTTAATAAGCAATGCTTCATGTTTTTTGTTTGGTTGGTTGGTTTTGGGTTTTGGGGGTTTTTTTTTTTGGCCACGCCTTGTGACTTGTGGGATCTTAGTTCCCCCACCAGGGATCGAACCTGGGCCATGGCAGTGAAAACGTGGAGTCCAACCACTGGGCCACCAAGGAATTCCCAGTGCCTCATGTTTTTAGTGGTTACTTGAAGCAACTCAAGCTATAAGAATGTCTTATACAACAAATCCTTTCTTCTCTCTTTTCAACATCAGCCTTCCTTGCTGAAAGTCATGAGGCAGGGATTAAAGAACTTCTCGCAAAAATGGAACATCCTTCTTAGGTTTCAATAAAAGTTGCTGTTTTTTTTTTTTTAATAGTATCTAACTCTTATGTATGGTGTCACATCAAGGAGATTTAAGCTTCTTTAAGGAAAGCGGTTTTCAGAACCCTTCCTGGCTCCATCTACCTCGCCTGCAGTGGTACTCTGCCTATGGTACACGTATTGAGTATGTACTCAGTTGAATTGAAGACTTTCTCACTCTAATAGTGAAAAGATGAGGCTGTGAATCTAGCTTCATTCCCAAATCCCACAAACTGGGTCTCATCAGCAAAGGCAAGTTTAGAGCCTGGTCCTTGGAACTACATAGGCATCTTAGAAATGTCGAACTTCTCATAAAGGGCACGTACTCTAAAAAGCATCATTAAGAGACAGAGTGAGTAGAAAAGGGTAAAAATGATGGAAACCCTAAGATTCTTTCTTATTCTGTAGTGCTGTTTTTATAAATCTGTTCCATTTCTAGGGTTATGAATCTATCTTTGTTATGGTACGATGCCGTTAATTCTGAAAAACTGAAACTAAGGTATGAAAGTAAGTAATGAGGGAACTAAGCCAGAAACACACTGCCATAGATTAGCCTTGGAAGCCCAGTAAAAGAACTGAGATGGTTTACTTCCCAGGCCTGCCGCCCATCCTCCATACCACCTCAGCTAGACCCTCTTTTGACCTGATGCTAAGCCGATGCTCAGTGTGTATTCTTACGGAATTGGAGAAAGTACATTAACCACCAAAAGGGGAAACTTAAGTTGTTTCCTTTCCCCCAGTCTCAAGCACTGGCTAAAACTTACCTAGAGACGGCTGCTTCTTTGAGGTCCACATGATACTGTCCTTTAGACTGTTTCTATTTGGGGGACCATAAGTATGTTTTTATACCTTGTCCTGGGTATCTGCATTTTACTTAAATATTTTTCTATTAAAAAAAAACTATTTAGAGCTCCCCAACTTACTAATTAGCTTAAGCTAGTATTTATAAATATTGGCAAATAAATAACTTTGAATGTTTGACTTTTTAATTAATAAACTTTTTTTTTTAGAGTGGTTTTACGTTCATAGCAAAATTGAGCAGATAATACAGAGTGCCCATCTACTCCTGTCTCCACACATGTACAACTATCCCTACTATCAACATCCCCTACCAGAGTGGTACATTTGTTACAATTGATGAACCTACATTAACCCATCATTCTCACCCAGCGTCTATCATAGTCTACATTAGAATTCACTTTCGATGTTGAACATTCTATGGATTTTGACAAATGTCTACCACCATTGTAGTATCATACATACAGAATAGTTTCACTGCCCTAAAAATCCTCTGTGCTCTGCCTAGTAATCCTTCCCTTGACTCTAACCTCTGGCAATCACTAATCGTTTTACTGTCTCCGTAGTCTTGCCTTTTCCATAATGTCCTATAGTTCGAATAATACAGTATGTAGTCTTTTCAGATTAGCTTCTTTAAACTTTGTTTCCTCCATGTCTTTTCATGGCTTGATAGCTTATTTCTTATTTATTTTTAACACTGAATAATATTGCATTGTCTGGATGTACCACAGTTTATTTATCCATTCACCTACTGAAGGACATATTGGTTGCCTCCAAGTTTTGGCAATTATGAAAAGCTGCTGTAAACTATCCAGGTACAGAGTTCTGTATGGACATAAGTTTTCAGTTCATTTAGGGAAATACCTAGGAGCGTGACTGCTGGATACGCTGTTAAGATGATGTTTAGTTTTGTAAGAAATAGCCAAACTGTCTTCCAAAGTGGCTGTACCACTTCGTATTCCCACCGGCAGCGCATGGAAGTTCCTGTTACTCCTCACCTGTATCAGCATTTGGCGTTGTGGCCATTCTAATAGGTATGTCGGGTATCTCGTTTTAATTTGCATTTCCCTAATGACATATGATCTTGTACATCTTTTCATATGCTTACTTGCCATCTATATATTTTCTTTGGAGAGATATCTGTTCATATCTCTTGCCCATTTAAAAGTTAGGTTGTTTATTTTATTATTGAGTTCTTTATATATTTTGGATAACAGTCCTTTTATCAGATGTGTCTTTTGCAAATGTTTTCTCCCAGGCCTAAGCTTGTGTTCTCATTCTCTTGACATTCTCCAGTGGAAGCTTTTAATTTTAATGAAGTCTTATCAGTTATTTCTTTTATGGATCATACCTTCGGTGCTGATCATCGGCTTACTCGAGGTCACCTAGATTTTTCTCCTTTGTTATCTTTAGGAGTTTTATAGTTTAGGAGTTTTATAGTTACATTCAGGTCCAGGATCCATTCTGAGTTAGTTTTTGCAAAGCCTGTAAAAATTAGATTCTTTTTTTTTTTGCATATGGATGTGCAGTTGTTCTTTTCTAAAATGAATTTGTAAAATATAGGTTTAAGATTGAAGTAGAAGGTTATATGAATTAGAGAGGTGGCTCCCAGTCACCAGTATGATGCTGAATGCTCTCTGTGTGGACTGAACCGGAAGTAAAAGACTCTCTCTAGAAAAATAATAAATCAGTCAATCACTCATTTAATGAAAAAAAAAAGACTGAAGTAGAAACAGTCTTGGTTTAGAAGCAAATATTTTACCTATCAAGGCAGTATCACGAAATGACTCTGACAATTATATTTCATTCTACCATTAGAAAACACTAGTCTGTGCAAATGTGTCTACAGACCTCATTTTTACTGTACTACAATGGGTCTTCACTAAAAAAGTAAAATAATCTCATGTAGAAAATGGCCTAGAAAATTTTCAGTTCCAAGTCCCATGTTCACCTTATTCTATGTGATAATTTTAGGAACAATATTTCTTTTTTTCCTTGCAGATAATCAGCAATAACAATATAATTATTGAATTGCAGCCTTTTTCAAGGAAGGTCTTCAGATATGTTCTAAGTCTCTCTTGTAGAAAGTTGCGGCCCATTATTCAATTAAAACCCCTTTCAGGGAAGGTTCCGATGTGTATTCCAAATTCTCTTCCAGAAAGTCGCAGCCTAAGAATGTACCATTCTCTTCCAAGACTGTAATTAAACAAATATATTTTCCTGCTGTCTGGTCTTGCCAGGATGGAACACTTAGTCCTGCTCATTCAATAAGAGAGCAGTCTTGCTGAAAATGAAACTAGCATTTTTTTCATTTTGATATATAGTGTTCTATATATTTGAACATGGTATTTATACACTCAGAGGCTATTGAAGAAAAACTGGTCCGAGTTTTAAGTTGAGGTCTTGGGGCCAACTGTGACTTATGCTGCTGATCAGTTTGTGTTCATTGTACGATGTGTTCACAACAAAGGAGCCTGATGATAGCGAGCCCAAGTCAGTTAGATGATTTCTCTCTTGTCTCTTCCATTGGAGAATGAGCCTTGGATTCACGCCAGAGATGATAAAAGCCAATAGCAGCTATGTTATAAGGTGTCAAGCTGATGGCTGTGCGGCTGGGCATGTGCAGATTGCTGTGGGCAAACCCTGGGTGATTTGCGTGCCACAAACATTTGTTCACTAGATCTGGCTGCCAAAGGAAATAGGAATTGCAGCAGATATCAAACATGGTCTTGCCCCCATGGGATCTCATAGCCACAAATTAACAGGTCATTACCAATTTAAAAATCAGCACCAATATTTAATTTTTTTCATTTTTTTTAGGAAGGATGAGCTAATTTAGATAATCCTAGGAACTGAAGTAATTTCTATGCACAGAACATTTATCTACTATAAGGAAATCAAACCTTTCTTAGGTTCACTATTATCATTAAAATGGCCTTACGTATTCAAACATTCTACCTTCCTGTAATTTGCAGAGAGCAAGTGTTATCTCACTTACATATAGTATATCTTCTCTTTTTAGCCCAAATTGGATTATACTTATTATTATGTATCAGTAAATTTTAACTTAACAATATCTCTTGGCTATCCATCTATATTGATTTGTATGAATATTTTAGATACTGTTCCGTTATTTGGACATGCCCAAATGTATTTAACTAGTCTATCTTTGTTGGGGGCATTTAGGATGTTTCTTTGTGTGTGTGTGTGTGTGTGTGTGTGTTTGTGTGTGTGTGTGTGTGGTGCTCTATTACAAAAATGCCACGCAGAGCACACATATTTGGAAATCTTTGTTCATTTAAATATGTCTGCAGGGCGGGCTTCCCTGGTGGCGCAGTGGTTGAGAGTCCGCCTGCCAATGCAGGGGACACAGGTTCGTGCCCCGGTCCGGGAGGATCCCACATGCCGCAGAGCGGCTGGGCCCATGAGCCATGGCCGCTGAGGCTGTGCGTCCGGAGCCTGTGCTCCGCAACGGGAGAGGCCACAACAGTGAGAGACCCACGTACTGCAAAAAAAAAAAATGTCTACAGGGCAAGAGAAGAAAAAAATAAAGGGCGTAGGAAACATAATAATGATATTTAGATTTCCTTGGGCTGGTCGCCCATCTATTCCTAGTCCTCAGTATGCTCTCAGTAATAAATGTTTGCCAAATAGTATTCATTTTCTATACTGCATAATAAATGACCACAAGCTTAGCAACTTAAAGCAACACACATTACTTATCTCATAGTTTTTATGCATCAGAAGTCCAGGCACATCTTAGTTGGGTTCTCCCCAAGGCTGCAGTCAAGGTGTCAGTCAGGGCTGGGTTTGTATTTGGAGGCTCCAGTGGAGAAGGGTCTGCTCCCAAGCTCACTCATGTTGTTGACAGAATTCAGTTCTTTGTAAACTGAGAGCAAAGAGAGCAAGACTCTAACGTGAATCAGCTGTCAAGGCAGGAGTCAAACACAACATAAAATAACCACAGGAGAACCATTCCATCACCTCTGCCATGTAAGACCACGTAGTCATGGGAGCGACGTCTCACGTTGCACAGCATCTTCACCATGTTCTGTTGATTAGAAGCAAGTCACTGGCCCCACCCATACTCAAGGGGAGGGGATTACACCAAGACGTGAATGGGAAAAGAGAATTATCTTGAATTCGCACTTTATGTCCATATAGATGGCCCATTTTTACTTCTATCTAAATAATATTTGGCCCCTTCAAAATGAATCAAATTGTTCTGGGGGAAAAGTCTTTGAGTTCTGGGGTGATAAAACCTGAATCATCGTGAAAGGCATGACTAAATCTCCATCAGTTGATAGACGGAGAATCCAACGTGAGTAAGGATAGAGATGATTTGAGTAACATGATCAACAGGCTTGATCTCATTGATCAAATAGATCTATATAAATTCCTTTTAGGTACACATGAAACATATACAAGTGTTGATTGTTTACCAAGTCATAAAAGAAATTTTAAGATTTTTAAAGGATTGATTTGATGCAGAAAACATGTTCTGACTATAATGCAATTAAACTAGAAGCCAATATGGCTATCATAGAGATAGTGTGTTCTGGTTCCTAGACTGGATGACACATTAATATCTTCACTTTACTCCATTGATTCTCATGTTTGTCTCTATGGGTATATTAATACATGGTGCCGTGAATTCCCATAGGAAGGACATCAAACACAGATTTGTTGAGTCAGGAACTCTTCTTAGAAAAGTAACTCTTGGGCTGAACCCAAAGGATGAACAGATGAGGAAAGTTAACCAGGAGACTCAGCATCCAACAGAATAGAATAAGGTCCTCAGGCAAAAACCCTGAAGAGAGACAGTGGAGAGTAACTTGCTGTCTGGCTGAAGTGCAGAAATGGAAGAGAGAGGAGCCACAAGATGAGGCTGGAAGCTAAAGCAGATCTAGCAGAACTCGTCAAAGCCGATAAAAGCTTAGTGGAATTTCTGTTTCTCCTGATTTAGCCCCAGTATGAACACTTCTGGTTTTTGTTTTCTGTCAACTGATATACTACTTCTAATATACATATCACTATTTATTTGGAAAAATATTAAATATAGTATTAATATACAAAGGACATTCTTGGACAGATGTGCAGTGAGTTGAAAGGTGCCCTCCCTCAAAGATATGTCCATATCCCAACCCCAAAAACCTGTGAATGTGACCTTATTTGGAAAAAGGGTCATAGCAGATATAATTAAGTTAAGGATCTTGAGATGAAATTCTCCTGGATTACCCAGATGGGCCCTAAATCCAATGATAAATGTCCTTATGAGAAACGGAAGAAGGGAAGATACAGACACAGAAAGGAGTAGGCATGTGAAGACAGAGGCAGAGATTAGAATTATGTGGCCACACACTAAGGAACGCCTGGAGCCCCCAGAAGCTGGAAGAGCCAAGGAAGGATTTTCCCATAGAGCTTTTGGAAAGAGCACTGCCCTGACAAGACCTTGTTTTTGGACTTCTGGCCTCTAGAACTGTGAGAGAATAAATTTCTGCTGTTTTTAAGTCACCAAGCTTGTGATCATTTGTTATAACAGTCACAGGAAACTAATACAAGTTGCTTAGATGAAATTCAGTTCTACATTTTCTTCTTGCAATACCAAGGAAGGCTTAGATCTTTATGCATATGACTAAATAATAGTGTTTTTCCATCCATGTGTGGCCAAAGCTACATAGAGGCAAGTTGTATATAGCTGATCTGGGGTCAGGGAAACTGTAGTATCATTCTGGTTGTCATGAAACTGTTGATTCAGAATGTCCTTTCTGAGACTTCCCTGGTGGGCCAGTGGTTAAGGCTCTGTGCTCCCAATGCAGGGGGCCCCGGTTCAATCCCTGTTCATGGAACTAGATCCCGTGTACCAAAACTAAAGATCCTGCACGCCGCAACTAAGACCCCTAGCAGTCAAAATATATAAATAAATGTTAAAAAAAAATAAAAGAATGTCCTTTCTATTTCACATACTATATCTCCAAATCTTAGGTGAGGTCAGATACACTGGCATCGTACTGATTCAGTTATACAATAAACAGTATTTCAATCAAGGTCCTATTTAAGCACCTAGTTTCTATAATACTTTGTTATTAGGGACCGGTTTTTTATTGTCCGAATTGCGAATAGGCTTGCTTTTGGAAGCACTTGGAGAACCTAAAAAAAAAGGATCAATTGGCCAGAGCAATGAAGAGCTATGTTAACACAAGTGAATAAAATTCATTTCATTTGAGTCAAGGATTTGTGCCTTCTTATCTTCAGAACTTTCATTAGACCTGGCAGTCGGGGTTCTGGTTTGGGCATGCTTGTCTGTTTGTGTTATAGATTGACTTGTATCCCTCCAAAGTTCATAGGTTGAAGTCCTAACACCTTCTCAGAATCTGTCCTTCTTTGGCATAGAGCCCTTGCAGATGTACTTATTTATGATGAGGTCATTAGGGTGGGCCTTAATCCGATACGACAGATGTGCTTATAAAAAGGGGAAATTTGGACACAGTGAAAGACACACAGGGAGCAACATCACGTAAAGATGAAGAGAGATCAAGTGATGCTTCTACAAGCCAAAAAATGCCAAAGATTGCCAGCAAAACACCAAAAGCTAAGGGAGGGACCTGGAACAGATTCTCTCTTTCTCAGGACCCCTTGTTCTTGGGCTTCCAGTCTCCAGAACTGTGAGACAATAAATTTATGTTGTTTAAGCTGTCCAGTTTGTGGTACTTTGTGGTACAGCAGCCCTAGCAAGCTAGTACAGTTTGTTTCCTATTAATTTGCTTGAGAATTGCACGTGGGCACTAAGACAGCTCATGACAATAGAAAGGAAAAGACTCAATTTATATAATATTTTGGGTGATTTCATCCTAAATTATTTTAGAATTAACTATATTAATATTATATATTGCACACATAATAATGAATTTAATACATCATTATTTTACAGACATATTATCAGTAAGAAATTTATATAAATTTCTGCTTAAACAGGTCTTTTTTATAGGACAAAATGTTGTACAAATAATCTACCCACTTACTCCTTGATTGTTTTCAGAATTGTGTCGGAATAGATATAATCTCAAACCAAATTTAACTTTACTTCTATTTGGAGAATATTTTAGTGGCCCAATTCAGAAATATTTTAAAAAATCAATAGATAGTGTCATACTGTGAACTGGTTATTTATGAAAATTGGTTGATGTATAGCTCAAAGATAATTAACATTTGGGCTTAGCTCAGTTTGGAATTCAATAAATTTTGGTAACTTCTTTTGTGTATGAAGTCAAGTTATTGATCGTAACAGTGTTCTAACTATCAATTGATCATAACAATTGGATATAAAGAATTATTTCATTTATCTGTATCTAAGTCATGGACATTGAGGCAGGATAATATACCTAATAGTGGACTGTGAAATTTAGTTCCACAAAGCAGTGATATCCCTAGAGGTAAACAAAGGTAAAGTATAAAACTCACTGTGTATGCGGCTCATAAATGTTCAGATCTAGGTAATGACATTTAATTTTCACCTTTGCTTTCCAGTTAGAATCAGACCTCTAGGTATTTTTAATCTAGCTGTTTAGAATGTTAAATGTTTTACTTGAAATGCACATTTAGTTTATAAGCAGCAATTTAGTGTTCTCTTTCCATGATGCATTGATATTAAATAAAGCTCTGGAAAAAAGTTTATTACAACTTGTTTCTCCTTTACAAGCCCTATTTGGACTTCATGTTCCTTGCTGGATATCAAGAGATTAGAGGCAGCATGATTTCAGATGAAAGAGTAAGCATCTGCCTTACCCCAGTGTTTTCAGTTAAAAAAATTTTTTGTCTCATTAAAGAAAAGTAACAACAGAATTCTAAATAAAACACAATTTTAAGGAACTAAGTAATGTTCCTTAAATGTTTAATAGCTGATACTTCAAGCTATTAAACATTTATACTTTTTCCGTTCTACTGAAAGTAAGTCAACTTATTTGCTGAAGAATCCTTAAAAAACACTGAAATTTTGCACACTAGTACAGTTATCAGTCTGTATTATTATAACATATTTAGACCCAAATGACTTTTCATGACATTTACTTGGACTCTTTTTAGGCTCCTTTTGTTTTCATAATGGAAGATAATTTTATGCTCTAGGTCCGGTATCCCCAACTTAAAAGAAAGGTGTGAATGTAGTGAAAGCATCTTGCTGGTTTGATTTACTGAGGAGTGAATTCCTCACAGGAAGGAAAAACTTCGGGTGAATATGTTAAGAACGATTGTGCTGGCATTTATAATTCTCCATCTTTCCCATTTTTGAAAATACAGTTACATGACCTATGATATAATTTTTGTTTTATGGTTATGTCCTTTAAATCAATAGAGAACAAATATATTTTAATAAGAAGTGTTTGGCAATATTAATGAACAATTTGGAGGAGACTATGTGTATCTCATCTCACGCAATATACAAAAATAAATTACAGATGAAATAAAGATTTACATGTGAAAAATTAAAAGTACCAGAAGAAAATATGAAAAAAGTGGTATTTATATACCATTAGAGTATGAAAGTCACTCCTTAATACAACACTAATATCAGAAACAATAAAAGAAATGATTGAAAGATTTGAGTACGTATAAATGTAAAACAATGCTCTATAAGAATATATATTTTAAAAAACTGGGGGAAATATTTATGCAGAGATAAACATGTCAGAAACATTGGCATGAATACTTTAAAAAACTTTTTATATTAAAATATATGTTCTCCAGTCCTTTAACAGGTATTTAAATGATCATCTGATATGTCTGAAGTCATAGGCTAGGTATGAGAGAGATATAGACTCACGTGGGTTCTTCAAAGGGCCCCAAATCTAGAGTTTCATTTCCATTGTGAGAATCTGTCAATAAATGGTTATTTTTATATTATAAAACTATATCCCACTTTAAAACCTCTAAATAGAATAGGTATTTTCTAACATTAATGTCATAACATGTCTCCTTAAAGTTTAATGACTTTTTAAAATAACTAAATTAAGTAGCTTCCAGATATCCATAATATAATGAGTGACAGAACTCTAGGACCTAATTACCTTTATTTGACAGACACATGCAAACACATAGACACGTATTTTAATGTAATGCGGTCACTTCTTAGACATAACTTCATTCTTCCAATACAACTGAAAAGGTGTCCCACTTTGCATGATTTATCATTGAACCACAGCCCCCTTTTCTGTGTTCATGGAATAAATAGAGAAGATAATTAGAATTCCACTTTTCTTGAAATGTCAAGAAAGGCAGATGCACTCTGACCTCAGCTTTAAATTTAACCAAGAATACGGGAGGATATGAGGCTGCTCAACGTGCTTCTCAAGGAATTTCCCCCAAGCACTAATATCTGAATAGCCTGAAAAAATATACAAGAAAAGCCTCCGTCTCTCCTGACATGAAGTTATGCTCAGCATGCTAACCATAAGGCCAGGGCTTAGTTTGAGAACAACAAAGAACAACATTTTCCCATTCTTCATAATGTTTGTGCTAAAATAACACTCTTGTGATGATGATGGTTATTCTCTATTGTCAACATTTCTTAAGTGCCTACAGTGGGGTAAGGCTTGTCTCTAAAGAATTTAAAGATGTGTTTTTAGCAAGGCTCTAAAGAGTGAGTCTTTACTATGCTGTCAACTGTTACATTTTTTAAAGCTGTAAAAAGAACAAAACACAGAATATTCTAGGTCTCCATTAAAATGTAGAACATTCTGGGGTGACCAGTTGCTAGTGACCTATACTGATAATTAGAAATATTATAATTTATTGAACCAGTACTAAGTGATACCTGTTGCAATAAGCACTTTACATTGTTTTGATGTATTTTGATATCTCCATTTGGCAGAAGAGAAGCCAAGATTCAGAGAGGTTAAAAAACTTGCTAGGGTCCCACAGCTATAAATAACAGCAAGGTTCAAACCCAGAGCAACCTGATTCCAAATCCTACTCTTAACCGATGATCTCCTTTCCTCTCAAAATGCCTGCAATAAAGGGAAACAATTTAACATGTGTCCGTTCACTCACACCTACAGTGTGCTAGGCCCTGGGCTAGTCTCTAGGGATCCAATGGTGAAGACAGGCTACGTCCCTGCCCTTGTGAGCATGCGTTTGTTTGAAATGTATAAATACTTAGTATCAGCTAAGTGAAATGGGAGGATAATAAAGGAAAATGGACAGATAGTTATGGCACGGCTTTATATAGAGGCAGGGAAGGCCTCCTTGAGAGATGTTGGCTTATGGGAGACCTTGGATGAAGTGAGAGAGGATGAAGCCATGCAGATAGTTGGGGAGAACAGCACGTGACACAGAAGGAGGCAAGTGCAAAGGTCCTGAAGAGGGAACGTGCCTGTGTTTGAGGACAATAAGGACAGACAGTGTGGCTGGAGAGGGGAGGGTGATGGAGAGGATGAGCAGAGTTGAGGACACAGAGCCCACCAGGGCCAGTTCAGGGAGGCTTTGTAGCCCTTAGTAAGGATTTACAGTTTTTGTACATGTGCAATAGGAGCCCATTGAAGGGTTGGGCTTATGGAGAGACTGGGTCTCATTAACCCTGGCCGTGTGGAGAATGCACTGTCGAGGAGCCAGAGTGGACATGGGAGAGCAGTTAAGAGCATGCTGCCAGGCCCCCAGAGACAGGTGGAGGGTGAGATAGAGCCTCCACCGCTCTCTGGGGGGACTGGTGAGTGGTTGCTTTTGTGGTCTATTTGGAGAATTCAGGGGATTTTCTTTCTTTTTTTTTAAAATTTAGTTTATTTTAGTTTAGTTTTGGCTGCGTTGGGTCTTTGTTGCTGCACGTGGGCTTTCTCTAGTTGCGGCGAACGGGGGGCCACTCTTCATCGTGGTGCGCGGGCTTCTCATTGCAGTGGCTTCTCTTCGTTTCGGAGCACGGGTTCTAGATGCGCGAGCTTCAGTAGTTGTGGCGCGTGGGCTCAATAGTTGTGGCTCGCGGGCTCTAGAGTGCAGGCTCAGTAGTGTGGCGCACGGGCTTAGTTGCTCTGTGGGCATGTGGGATCTTCCCGGACCAGGGCTCGAACCTGTGTCCTCTGCATTGGCAGGCGGATTCTTAACTACTGCGCCACCAGGGCAGCCCCTCGGGATTTTCTATCTAGCTGGGGATGTGAATAAAACTCAGAATAGTGGAATAATAAAAGCAGTGTCCAATTAAGAACTCCACTGTTAGCTGCAAATTCTTCCACATATCTCCTGCATGTCATTTGGGGAAGGCAGGACCCGATCACAATGGTGGGTATTTTGAGATGGGGAAGATTGTTAGAGTCTCTTTTTCATTTCCCTGAGAGCTCATTTAGTCATCCATTTCCCTTACTAATTAGTGAGAGTTCATCACAATTCTAGATAGATTTCTCAAAAGAATGAAATCCAAAGGACAAAAGGATAGCAAATGGATCTGATTGTGTACGAAGTGGGAATAATCGGAGGGGCAGGAATGTGAGACACAGAAAGAGCACAGCAGGGCTGATTTAGAGCGAAGGCTCTGATCAGTGGGGTAGGTGAGGAAAGACAAGAGGTGCAGGGTGGTAAAGAAATCTGAAGGCACTGGTGATGTTACCAAACAGGATTCTCGGACTCTTTAATCAATAGAAATTGATCAGAGGCCAGACAAGAAATTCCGGCAAGGCTTTACTGGGACTCATGCTGCAGCAGGAGGGAGAGAAAACAAGTAACAGGTTCCCTTGCTCACTCGCTGAGGGGGCGTGGTAAGCTGGTTCCTTATATGGGAGGATGGGGTGGGCCCCGGGGGTTAGGTGGAGGGGTGACTTAGGTGGTCTGCCCACCCCCTTGGCGGTGCTGTGTGCAGGGGTCATGCGCAATACCCTGCTTTTGCTCCCGGCTCTTCAAAAGTGGCAGTTGGGTTTTTGGTCTTTTTGTATCTTGTTCATAATTTGCCCCAAATGTGCATGTACGCAGTTATTTTTAGTCCCTTATATTTTCTTTGTATTTTGTTGCTTGAGAAGACGTTTGTCCAGGTGCAAGCACTGCAGCAAAGGGTCCCAGGTCCCAGGTTTCAGGTCCCAGCCTGTCTCAGCGAAGACTGTAGCCTGAGGTAGAAAGGAGTGAAGAGCCGGTGGGTTTTTAAGGGCTCTGAGGCACTAATACTGTAACTGAGGCCTGCGGGCATAGTGGAAGGTGTAAGCCAGCTCTTCACTTTCCTGACGCTGGTGGACAGGGGAGCCTCTCTTTCCTACAACTGCTTCTTCTCCCCAGAACACGTTCCTGTTGTGTGTTTGTACATGTACACATGTGTGTGCGTGTCAGCTAAATAAAGCTCAGCAGATCTCGTCTCCCCTTGTGGTTTCCAACTGTCCTGTGCCCAGCCAACCACCATCCAAAGTCAACAGCATTTCCTTCCTTTTTTCCTTTATTTTTGTATGTTTGTTTATAAACAGTGACATTCGAGCCCAAGGGGTAAGGAGGGTGTGAAAAGGTCCTGAATCAGAGAAAATTTAAGAGATGCACAAATGAGGTTTTTGTCTTGGTTTTAAAATGTTGGTAGGCTTTGTTGATTCTCATTCATACCTAAAGAAGGGTGTGTGTGTGGCCAGTAACTTACTAGAGAATTTTAGGACATTTGACCAAAAAGGAGTGAAAGCCACTACCTGATGTGCTCGTGCTTTGAAATGTATTTTTTTCCCTTCCTATTTAAAAAAAATTGAAGTATAACTGACTTACAACACTAGGTTAGTGCTAGGTACACAACATAGTGATTTGATATTTCTCTGTATCACAAAATGATCATCACTGAAATGAATTTTTAAAGCACAGCTGAGTTTGGGGGGTTTTGTGATTAAATGTGAAATCCTCAATTTAAAATGTTTTAGGTTCTTCCAAGAATAAGAAACTTCACCTAACTGCATCAGATTACAGCCTTGAGCTAAACAAATGTACTTGAACGCCTGCTTCTTTTCCTGTATCTGCTGGATTATTTTAGCTGAAGGGCATTCCAGCCAGAATTTCTCAAATGAAAATTTCTTCCGAGTGACTAAGGCCATGTTTTTCCCTGTGGGATGTGCGAATTACCTGTGGATGCTGTGAGTATACATACGTGCATGGCTTTTGTTTCCCCATCAGATAGGTTCCTGCTAAGTTGGGTCAGTTTTCAGATCTCATTACGAAGCTCAGAGTTTCGGGAATCCAACAGTGCCAATAATTCCTGTTGACAAAAGTGAGCAGCCTCACGATTCCTGAATAACCCGTGAGGTAGACAGAGCTGAGGGTGGTTCTCCCAGAAGCAATGACATGCACACACCCAGGGGCTGAAATAAGGCTGAGTGCCTACCTGGAGCTAAGCCTTGGCTGTCACACCTGGACCGTTTGTCTGTGTGTGTGTGTGTGTGTGTGTGTGTGTGTGTAATAGTTCACAGCATAAGAAATTCAGTTGCTTTTTGGCAACAACTCTAAGCAGGAGAATTCATGAGCCCGTGCAGGCACAGCCCCCGGCCCCATCTCAGGAACATCCATGGTATTTCCATCAAGCTTTAGGCAGGAAGTTCCTGGCAGACGATAGAAAAGCACCAGGTGTTCCCAGCAGCAGCCTCCTTCTTCTCCCTTAAAAGTTGTGTTTGGCAAGTTTCCCAAAACAGGAGAGGTGCTCCTGGTTGCAAGCGGTGTGACTGTCGCCTCACTGCAGGAGCGTTTGTCCCGGATGCGTCTGCACCTGGCTGTCTCAGAGGTGTCCCGTGCAATTAAACTGGGGCCCTTTAGAGACAAGGCCAGTCACAGGGCATGTCAGGAAGCTGACTCGTGCTTAGAAACCAGGCTGCTTTGAGGTTTCACTCTGGATTTTGGAAAAGCTGTTGCAAAGTGAGTTGGTCTTTCCACCTTCATATAACGAAGGCTGCTCTGAATCCTGCTGTCTGTGAACTTCACCTTCTTGCATGGAATGAGACAATAGGATGTTTCCACACCGCTGTTGTAAACCCCTTACCTTACTGTGGAGACGTGAAGCTAAAATCTCCAAGCTGGTTGTTATAGGGCTTCAAGGACTAGTAGTTTACTAGTAGCCTGAAAGAATTAATGTAGCTCTCCACATGCCAAGTTTATTTGTGGAGAAGTAGTTGATATATGGAGTAAATGGAAGAATATTGAGAGTCTGGAAATAAACCCTTACATTTATGGAAAATTGATTTTTCAACAAGGATAAATTGACTGCCAAGATAATTCAATGGAGGAAGGAACCATCTTTTCAGTAAATGGTGCCAGGGCAACTGGATATCCACATACAAAATAATGAAGTGGGAACTCAATCTCACACCATAAGCAAAAAATTTAACTCAAAATTGACTAAAGATCTGAATGTAAGAGCTAAAAGTATAACACTCTTAGAAGAAAACATAGGTATAAATCTTCATGGTCTTGGGTTAGGCAATAGTTTCTAAAATATGACACCAGAAGCATAAGAATCAAAAGAAAAAAACAGATAATTTGGCCCTCATCAAACTAAAAACTTTTGTGCTTCAAAGGATACCTTGAAGAAAATGTCTGGCAGTTACTCAAATAATTAACCATAGAGTTATAATATGACCAACAATTTCAATCCTAGGTATATGCACAAAAGAAATGAAAATATATTCTATACTTCAATAAAAAATAAATTAAAAATTTTAATTAAAAAATTTTTTGAAAGAAAATATATTTCACAACAAACTTGTTCCTGAATTTCATAGCAGCATTATTCATAATAGCCCCACAGTGGAAACAAGGCAAATGTCCATCAAAGTGATGAATGGATAAATAAAATGTAGTATCGACATACAGTGGAATATTATTTGGCAACAAAAAGAAATGAAGTACTGATATATACTACAACGTGGATGGCCCTTGAAAACATCATGCATAGTGAAAGAAGGCCACATGTTGTATTTCATATATATAAGTCCAGAATAGGGAAATTCCCAGAGACAGAAAGTGCATTTGTGGTTACCTGGGGCTGGAGGAATTGTGGGGAAACGGGGAGTGATGCTCACAGGTACAGAGTTTCTTGGGGTAATGAAAATATTCTGAAATTGATTGTAATGATGGTCACACAACTCTATGAATACTAAAATCCATTCAGGGGGCTTCCCTGGTGGCTCAGTGGTTGAGAGTCCGCCTGCCGATGCAGGGGACGCGGGTTTGTGCCCCGGTCCGGGAAGATCCCACATGCCGTGGAGCGGCTGGGCCCGTGAGCCATGGCCGCTGAGCCTGCGCGTCCGGAGCCTGTGCTCCGCAACGGGAGAGGCTGCAACAGTGAGAGGCCCGCGTACCACAAAAAATAAAATAATAATAAAAAAAAATAAAATAAAATCCATTCAGTTGTACATTTTAAATGGATGAATTGTATGCTATGGGAACTATATCTCAATTAAGATGTTCTAATAAAATAACCATAGAAAATAGATGCGTAGAAATTAGCTGGTGCCAGACTTTTCCGAAGTGGCTTGTACCCATGACACTCTAATCAGCATGGAACAGAAGTCCTGCCGCCGTCACATCCTCAACGCTTGATATTGACCAGATTTTAGCTTTTTATGTTTCTGATGGATGTGGGGGGAAAAAAAAAAAGATGGGTAGAGAAGATGGACTCTGTCATTAATTGTAGTTTTTCTCTATTTTTCATTCTCTCCTCTTGGCCTTCATCTTCTTTTCCAGCTGTTTCTTAGAAACCGTCTGAAGCAAAGATTTATAGCTCATTGTATGGAAGCCACAGGATTTGTGAGAAAAAGTTAGATAAAGAGATGACTGCAATATAGTGTTTACATTTAAGATTTACTTTTTGTTCATGTTTCAGACTTAATTCTTCACTTTGCACCTATTACCACATACTAGCTATTCCCTCTCCATGGAGATGGAAGGTCTTTGGAATTCTTAATATAATGTCCTCAGTTTCTTGGTCAAACCTGTATACTGAGAATCAAATATAGTTTACTTTTCACCAAACTTGCTTCCAACAAATTGCCACGTGAGAGGTAAAGGAAAGCAGAGAGGCAACAGATGTGCTGTTTTCCCCTACTTTACGACAAAAATTGTATCTCTGTCAAGATCAAAGAAGAGTCTTTTATTCCACCAACTGAAGTTCTTATCCTAAGCTAGGGAACTATTATAAAGTAAGGAACATCAGTGGAGGGAAAAGGAAATCACAGGATAAAATACATTCTTAGGTTTTCTTCTCTAAGTCGAGCTGTGGAGGGGAGCACGGCACAGAGCGTAGGGCAGGTTTGCCTGGTGAGGTGTGCCCTGGGATGTCCATCTACTTTCGCCTAGACGTGGGCAACTGAACTTGGCAATTCAGTTATCTCCTGTGAGCCTAAGCTTCCTTGTCCTCGAACTGAGGGATCTCAAGTCTTTCCTAGCTCTAAAAATCTAGATTTTACGATTTCATAATCTGATTTAGAATTCTCTGAGAGATCGATGCTAAATGAGCAGAGAGGCAGATAAATCTACAGTTGAATCAGTATCGTACCAGATATTTCAAGTAATGAATAAATGTCATAAAAGAAGCAATCTCACGACTTTTCTGAGGGCTCTGGAGCTATAACTGATTAGCATAGCGTTTTAAATTAATGACTCAAACCGAAAGAGCATGTCTATTAGTTTTGCAATCCACAGAAAGATGAGCACAACAGACATGTCAGTTTCCAAACGTACGTTTAAAAAACTAACTGCCAGGTTCCAAATGAACAGAGGCTCAGTTGGCCATAGTGAAACTTTAAATATTTCGAATGTTGGATGACAAGTTCTATTTGAACCAAGTTTGATGTGGTGGTTTTCTTTCTTTTCTTTCTTTCTTCCGTCCTTTCTTTTTTTTTTTTTGGCTTGCAGTATAATTTACATACGGTGAAATGCACAGATTTTAAGAGAACAATTCAATGAGTTTTGACAATTGCATACATCCATGCAACCTACACCCCTATCAAGATATAGAATATTCCCAACTCCACAAAAGATCCTTCCTGGCCCCTTCCAGTCAGTCCCTACCCAGAGGCAAACATGGTTCTGATTTCTTTCTCTATCCGTTAGTTTTTCCATTCCTAGAACCCTGTCAGTGGAATCATGCAATATATACCCTTTTGTGTCTGACTTCTTTCACTCGGTAAAATGGTTTTGAGGGTCATCCATTTAGCTGGGTTTATCAGTAGTTTCTCACAGGTTGGATTCCCTAGAAAGAGACAAAGATTAGCATGCAGGGCATTTATTAAGGAGGCCTCTTGGGATCTAAGGCTTTGGAAGGGAGGGAAAGAAGCAGGATTGAGCAGAGGGAGAATTGAAGCTGTGAGGCAGCCTGAACACCCTCCCCGGCTGGACTGATCCCCTGGGGAGCTCTCGGTGACAGCCGCCATGGGTGGGTCAGTGGTAGAATTCTCATCTGCCAGTGGGAGCTCTGGAGCTGCATGTCCTGTTAGAGTAATTTCAAGTTGTCCTCACTCCCCTGTTAATCCGGCATTGGATGTGGGCTGCTTCTCCAGGAAGAGGATGGTACTTTGGGTAAGGCTATTTGTTTCAGCCAAGAAAAATCTGTCGCCACCCCTCCCAAAAGGGCTGACTGCTAAGGGCTGTCTTCCAGGAGCAGCCCCAGCAGATGGGGAAATAAGTCCTTCATTTCTGGGGGGGCGGGGGTGGGTCTGGGCAGCACGGCACAGGGTTCTATTGCTGAGTAGTATTGCACTGACGGGTACACCAAACTGTATTTGCCCCTTCTCCTGCTGATGGGCATTTGACCTGTTCCAGTTTGGGGCTATTATGAATAAAACTGCTATGAACATTCTTAAACAGATCTTTTTATGGATATGTTTTCATTTCTCTTGGATAAATGCCTAGAAGTAGAATTTCTGCCTCATAGGATAGGTGTATGTTTAAGGTTATAGAAACCTCCAGGCCAAGTTTCCAAATTCAAATTGTCATTTTACGCTCCCACCAACAATGTATGAAAGTCCCAGTTGCTGTATATTCTGCCAACACTTGGTAGGGCCAATCTTTTTAATCACATACAGAAAAGACTTGAAAAGTATCCCGATCACTTAGATGGAAATATCAGAAGGGATCTCTGCTTGAGTTAGAGTTTGGACCAGACAGATTCTGAATTTATGATATACAATAAGCATAATTTCATATACACTCCTGCAGCAAAAATTACATTTTACCTGTTGACTTCAAGTCCTTTGTTATTTTGAAGGTATACTGCCATATCCAAATTTATTTCAAAATGACTTTAAATTTTTGAAGTTCAAAACTTAACCTCTAGTTGAACCTCCTTAGTGGTAAGGTTCCCCTGTATTGGAAAATGAATTGGCACTCAGGTTCTTTTTCCTAACAGGTTCCTTCAACAAAGTATATTTAGATATTATACTTTAATAGTAGCTAAGTTTTACTGATCGGGTACGACATGCAAGGTTATGTTCTAATCATTTCATATGTGTTACATCAGTTATCCTTATACTTGATTCAGGGAAGTACTATTATTATCACCCCCCACTTTACAAATGAGGAAAGGATAGGTAAAGATAGAGCTGCTTCATTCATTCAACAAATATTTATTGACTGCCACCAACTTGTAAGGAGATAAGGGATTAAACAACAAAAAAAATATCTTTTCCTTGGGGAGCTTACATTCCAATAGTAGGAGATAGATAGATAGATAGATAGATAATATGAGCAGTTTTACTTTTCTTGGGCTTTCAGTCCATATTTTCTATTTGGGATAGAAATTAGAATGCTAGAATGTACACTGCCTGTACTACACCCTATTATTATACTACTATACATTATACTACACAACAGGCATCCACAACTGGGTATGTCAGAATTGCAGATATGAATCCAGATAATTGTTTGAAGGTTGACAGTGGGTCACAGGTCATAGTCATTGGAGCTTTGGACTCACACTTTGGTCTCTGACCGATTTAAATGACTTCTAAGAATTGCTTCTGCAATTCGGAGATGCTGGATAGGGATGGATGGTTTGGCTATGCCAGTATAATATTTTTGAATGAAATATCCTATAGGTTCATAAATGCCACAGATTTAGATATGCAAACTACATTTATCCTCAGATATTGTCTGTAGTCTTACTTTTCTGGCTTTGGCCCTCTCTGAACTCATCAGAGGAGAAAGTGTTAGCTTAACCACCTGGCTTTCTTCCTCTGCTGCTAAGGCCTCTTCTTCCTCTTCCAGGCTACTTTTTTACCTCAGTGCCAATTAAACTTCTCGTCAATCCTACTTCCTCCAGTATTCTATTTAGACTGAGTAGGTCTTCCTTTCGAGTAATCTGTGTTCCCACCTGTGTTAGTTATCTATCGCTGCAGAACGATATTACCACCAACTTAACAGCTTAAAACCACATATGTTATATCTCAGTTGCCGTGTGTCAGGAGTTAGGGCACAGCTTAGTGGGGTCCTCTGCTTAGAGTCACAGGATGTCATAAAGCTGCAGTCAAGGTGTCAGCCACGGCTGTGGTCTCACTAAGGCTTGACTGGGGAAGGATATATTCCCAAGCTCATGTGGCCATTCCTTGCAGAATGCCAGACTGAGGGCCTCAGTTTCTGGCTGGCTTTGAGTCAGAGGTTGCCTACTGCTCCTTGCCTCATGGCCTTCAGGTGGCAGCTCACACTCCTTCAAAGCCAGGAAGAGGGTGTGTCGTAGCAAGCCAGATGTTACAATCCTACACAGCATAATCACACACACATACAAACACACACACAATCACATACCTCCTCACCATAGTCTGTTGGTTAGAAGAAACTCACAGATCCCATCCGCCCTCAAGAGAAGCTACTTGTACAATGGTGTGAATATCAGAGGGCCACCTTAAGCCTTTCCATTGCACCCCAATATTAAGAAACATTTCTTGTATTACCTCAGTCCAATGTTTTCTTTCTGCAAAAGCAGAGTCAGCTAGAACTCTCCATCCAGTCCGTTAATCTGTATACGATGATTTGTAAGTTAATGAACATTCTGTTTAGTTTTAGCACTGCTGTATTTCAACCAAATCAATTTTTAATAAGACATAGGCCAGTAATCTCAGGGGAGAAATTGAACAGAGTTTTAACTGGGGCTGTTGAAAACATAATGTATGTATTTAGTAGATGCATATTAATGTAATTATGACAGTTTTCAGATTCTATGTTTTCTCAATTACTGAATCAAAAAACCTAAGTAATCATCAAATGGTATTCTGTTGACACTATCGCTTATTGCTGGGCCTGAGAGTAAACCCCACAATACTTTTATGGGTCCTCAATTTCCTTTTTCTATTTCCCCTGGCAGCCACAGATCTAAATGGTGCATTGATACAGATCAGATTCATTCATTCATTTATATATAAAATACATACTTCCTGAGCACTTACCCACGTTCTGGCTCTGTGCTGGTGTTATAATGGTAAACCAGACATGGCCTCCAGGTGACATTCAGCCCAGTGCAAGAGACAGATGAAGAGACAGCCTTGGGATAAATTCCATGGGGCAGGTTGCTATGGAAATATATAGATTAAGGTCTCAGAGGATTTAACATCTAAGCCAACATATCTCTTAGAACATAAAATATAGGAGAATTGGAGGCAAGATATTGAGAATCATTCAACCCAAGTAGACATAGAAAGTAAAACCCGAGGAAGGATGAGTCCTCTAGTTAGTAATAAAAGAGGGAGATGAACAGAGGTTTGAGAACCAAAGCTTGAGGGAAACCTAGACAGAAGGTGGGAAGAAAATAAGCCATGGATTTTTAGTAACTGTAGTTTTGGCAAGCTATAAGGAGTCTCATTCTTCACATGGTAATAACAGTTTTCAGAATAAGGTACTTGATATTTCTACATTGACATAAATAATGGACTACAACTAAATATTCATAATGCTTTTGGATAAAATGAATTTTTTTTTACCCTAGATGACATAGGGTAATATTTGTCTAAGAAACAAAGCAAAACATATCACCCTAAAATGACAGACTCAAGTGAGAAATGTATATTAATGTTGACTATTTTATTAATAAATGTAGCTGAGTATTGTATTCAGCATTGGTTCACAGAAACAAATCACTGGATGTGTCATTAGTTCTCAAAACAGTACGGTTTACACACCTAAAAGAAGAAATAAAATAATCTGTAGAAACAGTGAAATCTTTGGAGCTTTATGTGGGTTTTGGAATATTTATAGCAAAGCAAAATCCACATCATTTTCTCCTGCTAAATAAATAGAGAGAGAGAGAACAACAATATTCTTTTAAAGTAAAACAAGAAATCTTTCATGTAAAGATTGATTTCTTATTGTATATTGGGCCCCTTTCTCCCTTGTAAAAATTTCCCTTGTGCATTCTCATAATTGAAAGCCCTCTGCTTAAGGAAGTTGGGGAATGAAAACCCTTCAATGAAAGAGCCTCATTGCTTTGGAGAGTGGTATATAGATTTTAAATGGCAATATTCCAAGCCCATTTTTTATGTCTACTTCTTAATTGTGTGATTATATGATTTCTCCCTGAATAAACCTTGTTTTGATGAGAGATTAAGTCTGAACACCTGCAAGTTGCCTCATCCCCCTTCTCAGCTCCCATCTTTATCACCTGTTTGGAGAATGTGTCAACTTTCCTTAATTGAGAAGTAATTTTCAGTTACTGAAATCCGTTTTATATTCTAAAGCCTCTTCGATATGTACAACTTTCCCCTAGGGGGCTGTTTTACTTGGAGGCATCTTACGTTTAGATTTAAGTTCTAATAAAACTACGTATGTTTTCAGAAACATAGCTTAGAGCTTCCTTTTTTTTCTGTTTTAAAATACCAGAAGCATAACAGTAAAGAACAGTTGAAGCTAGGCCTATGAAATACGAGAAACTACTTATTTGCAATTCCCTTAATACGTCATTTGGAGTTTTAAAGATACCATTGTAGTACAAATAAAAAATATTACAGAGAGATATTTGCTCTAAAGAAAACAAAAATAAGCAGTAGATTGAGCATCTGTTTTTATTTATAGAATGCTGTGCTATTTAATAACGCAAGCAGTTTAAATAACACTAAATATGCATCTGTGTTTTCCCCGGGATGCGAAATAGTAAGTTTTAAAGTCACCTTTCTACTAGTGATGTTTCAGTTCGTATAACTTCCAGATAGCTCTGTTTTTCATCTTGAATTGTCTTTACCTGCATTCCAATTACATTTTTCCATTCAGAAATGCAGAGCATTCTCTTAATTTATTAAGTCAACCCCTCCTTTTCACTTGGATGAATGAAGTTTCTGAATATACCAAAGCAAATCTCTTGATTTTTAGTTCTTATTTTCATTTGCGCCCTTATTTTTATCATACCCTTTCTTACTCTGTTCCTTTTCTTCTTTTTTCTTTCCTTTTTTAGCTTCATCAGTTTAATACCTAATTTATTTGTATAAGTGTATTATTTCTCTCTGAATAAACCTCTTTCTTTTTTTAAAAATGCAGTTAAGACTTTAAATATACCTCTGATTACCACATTACCACCATCTCACGTATTCTGCAGTGCTTTCATTGTTTTGTTCTACACACTTTATAAGTTACAATTTGATTTCCTTGTGTAACTTAGGAGCACTTTTTAAAAAAAAAAGTTTCCAAAAAAAAGAGAGTTTTTTTCCCTGTTTTAACTGTTTTTCTTACTGATTTCTAAGAAATCAACACATTTCATTACATTATAGTCAGAGATTGTAGATTATATAATATGAATTCTTTAAAACTTACTGAGATCCAGTATTTACTCAATGTGTAGTTGCTATTTCTTGAATCCCCGTGTCTACATATACCTGTAAAACCAAGCTTATCAAATGGATTGTTCACATTCATAACCTTAAAAATGTTTTGTCTGCTTGATCTTGTTACTTTTTCATGGTATGTTAAAATCTCTCCATGTTATTGTGAATTTGTCTATCTATCCTTCTAATTCTGTTAGTTTTTGTTTTTTGTATTTCAAGATTCTGATGGTAGGGGCATACTAGCTGAAAATTTGTACATCTGTTCTCTTGTTAAATTATTCTTTTTATCATTATATAATCGGTCCCTCTATGCTATTTATTATTTTTATCAATTTTAGTTCATCTATTATTAATATTGATACACCAATTTTCCCTTGGTGTTTGCTTAAGTATATATTTTTCATGCTTTTATTTTGCTCTTTTGGATGTATCTCCCAAAATTGGAAGATAGAGAGATGCATCGTATTTCTGCTCCAATCTTCTACTCTCTGTCATTAGATATGAATATTCCTTTCACATTTACTGCAATCAGAATACTGGGCTAACTTGACCGTCTTAATTGATCATCATCTTTTTTAGCCTGCTCTTTTTAAAGTTTTCTCTCACTTTCTTTTCTCATTATTTGGGTTAGTGAAACATTTTTTTATTCCCCTTTTATTTACTGATTTGGAAGCTTATTATTATATTTCTCTTATTATTTGAAACAACACATTTTTCTAACAAAGTCAAAAAGTATTTAATTTGTCTGTCCTCCTGGTCAAAATCAGGACTTTAACATATGTTAAAAACTCATTGACTACCTCTCCATTTTGCACAGCCAATAGTTTATTAAATTCACCATAATTTTATCAACTTCTATACTCACTGTTGTTCTTTGCATCCCACCCTTAATCTGGGCTCTTTTTCTTTCTTGCTGAGGAATATTCTGTAGAAGTTCCTTCAATGATTAACCACTTTTAGTGAGTGATGGTTTGATTTAGTGAATGATTGTTTGTTGGGGTATGGAATTCTAAGATATTTCTCCATAACACAAAGAAAATATAATTCTATTGTCTTCTTGGATTTATTGTGATGCCTTGATGTGGCATCTCTCTTTTCTACCCACTACTTTTTAAATTTTCTCTTTATTTTTGATATTGAGTGTCCCTAGGATATATCTAGGTATAGATTGATTTTTTTCCTTGGTGACACCTAGGATTGTTTCCATTCTACAACTGGAGGTCTAATTGAACATTTCAAATTTGAACTTCGAATTTTTTACCCCAAACCCACTTCACTCACTGTTGTCTCAGATTTAATTAATGGCAACTCAGCCCTTCCAATTGCTCAGACAAAGTTTTGAAGTTGTCCTTGCTTTATCTCTTTTCTCCCATACTCCACATTCAATCCATGAAGAAATGTGGCTCTACCTTAAAAATGTACCCAGAATCCAAGTACATTTTCACCATTCCCACTGTTGCCAACCTGGTCTAAGCCCCTGTCACTTCTTGCCTGGCGTATTCTTGTAGTCTCTCCTGGTCTCTCTGCTTCCAACCTTGTCTCTTCTATCCTCTACTCAGAAGCCATAATGATATTAATATATAAGGCAGATCATGTCATTCCTTTGCTCAAAACTGTCATTGCTTCCTCATCTCACTTATAATAAAAGCCAAAGTCTTTATGGTCAACTGCAAGGTCCTATATGGCTTACAATCCCCTTCTCACCTCCCCCTCCCTTACTGTCCTCCAACCACACTGGTCCCTTAGTGTTACTTGAACATACAGCATGCTCTTGTCTTCTGGCTTTGGGTGCCCTTTCTCCAGATAACCACATGGCTAACTCCATCATGTCCTTTGAGTCTGTGCTCAATGATTACCTTTTTGGTGAGGACTACTATGACCATCACATGCTAATCCATCGCTCTTACCCTTCCCCGTTTATTTCATAGCACTTTTCATCTTCTAAATTGCTGTAAAATTTACAGATTTATTATGTTCATTGCTTATTTTCTGTCCCTTCCTTAAAATGTAAGTTCTCTGAATGCATATATTTTTACTTTTTGTTTAATTCTATATCTTAAATACCTAGAACAGAGCCTGGTACAAAGGAGATGCATAATAAATATTTGTTGGATGACTAATGAACCAATAAATGAATTCTTATTTATATGGAACTATCATATGGATAGATAGATAGATAGATCTTATGTATTTTCACAGAATAGGAATACAGTACAATATAGTTACAACCCACATGCCCATTAACTGGTAAATAGATAAACAAACTTTGATATAGCCGTACAATGGAACCCTATTCAGAACAAAAGGGAACAGAATACCGATACATACAACAACATGGATGAATATCAAAAACATTAAGTGAAAAAAGCCAGATATAAAAAACTGCATATGCTGTTATTCCATTAATATGAAATTTTAGAAGAGTCTAAACTATGGAGATGGAAAGCTGGTCAGTAGTTGCCTGATGCCAGCGAGGAGGACCAGGATTAACTGCAGGACATGATGGAACTCTTCAGGATTCTCCAAGTTTTCTAAAACCTGACTGCAGAAGTGGTTGCACTACATATTTACTAAAACTCATTGAATTGTTTACTTAAAATGGGTAGAATTTAGGGTTTATAAATTATTCCTCAAAAAGCTGTCAGCAATAAATAAAGAAATACAGTTAATACTAACTACATACTATCAGAATTTAATCTTTGATTTAGGAAGCCCTTCACAATCTTTTTTTTCTTTTTTTTTTTTTTTTTTGCGGTACGCGGGCCTCTCACTGTTGTGGCCTCTCCCATTGCGCAGCACAGGCTCCGGACACACAGGCTCAGCGGCCATGGCTCACGGGCCCAGCCGCTCCGCGGCATGTGGAATCTTCCAGGACCGGGGCACGAACCTGTGTCCCCTGCATCGGCAGGCGGACTCTCAACCACTGTGCCACCAGGGAAGCCCGCCCTTCACAATCTTGAGTCATCTTCAGAATGAGTTGCTGACTCTGTATTGGAAAGATGTGGATTTAGCAATTAATAAAGTTCAGAGCCTTCCCTGTAGCAGCCCACTGTTCATCCTTAACTCTTGGTGGAACAAACCTCTATCATAGTACTCACTGTTATAGTCATTTACTTGTAAGCCAGAATAGCCACCCTCCACCATATATATATATATATATATAGTGAAGTTCTCCAGGGTACGGTCTGTACCTCACTTATCCTCACACTAGAGGTGTGAGGCGAGATCCTCAGTTAATTCTAGCTAAACGACTAGAGGATGATTATTATTAATAGAATGGCATATAAAAGGAAATTTACAGTCACTGACACAAATTGATATCATCTTGCTATGCAGTCCGCATTATATCACCAAAATCATACATTTATTCCTAGCTGGATGTTTTTCATCCATGCTGCAAGTTGCTATAATTAAGGAAATCATGTAAATGTGATTTATCACACAATATGTATTGAGTGCCCTCTATGTGCCAGACACTATGTTAGGTTCTAGGGATAGATACGACGGTTAATAAAACAATGATTTGAGGCTTCCCTGGTGGCGCAGTGGTTGAGAGTACGCCTGCCGATGCAGGGGACGCGGGTTCGTGCCCCGGTCCAGGAAGATTCCACATGCCGCGGAGCGCCTGGGCCCGTGAGCCATGGCCGCTGAGCTTGCGCGTCCAGAGCCTGTGCTCCGCAACGGGAGAGGCCACACAGTGAGAAGCCCATGTACTGCAAAAAAAAAAAAAAACAAAAAGCAAAAAAACCCCAATGATTTGGACCTTATTTTAAGCAATTACTTTCTGTAAATTGGGCACTAATTATTAAAAATGTCTTGAAGGAATGTTCTCTATAGATTTCGGTTAGCAAATTAAAGATTATTCATTTTATAGCAGTTGTCAGAGTTTTCAATACTGTGGATGAGTAATTTGTTTTTCTTGTAAAACGAAGTGCAGCAAATTACACACTTTTTCTACTGGGGTGGGGGAAAGTTTCTGGAAAAGGAAATTCCAGCACCACCCCTCGAGGTCTTTATTTTCCAGAGTAAATCTTCTAACCATCCAGCTCAATCACTAAGTAAGCACACGTGTGAAACACCACGCCCTCTGCAGAGACTCACTCAGGGCAAAACAGGGGCAAGGTATTTTGTTAATCCTTTTAGCTTGAGCAAGCAGTAGAAGAAAAACTCAGGAAATAAATCATATAAAAATATGAGAACAATAGGAAAGAAAAGCCTGTCTTACAGGTTTGTTTCCTGTTCTAATACTTCTGGAATGTGGTTTTCTCTCCTACTGATGCTGAATATAACTAGAATGTCTAAAGTTGTAATTCTTCCCTTAACCAAAGTTCTCCTTTGTCTGTTTATATTATCGTGTTAAAGCTAAAATCTCTCAGCATTTGTCAAAATAAAAGGCATAGGAAGCATTTGGTGGCAATTCCTGTAGAGTAACGTTTTAAAAAGTAAACACTGGTTGCATATACAGAATTCAACTGAAATCATAACATTCTATTTGCTTTTTAGTAGTTCTATGTTTCTAAATATGCTGACTTTCACAAAATGTAGCCAAGTTTTGGAGTAATGCAAAGTTTTTAAAAACTGGCAGATAGTCTAGTAAAAACCTACTTAAAAACTTTTGCACACCAGCTTTTAGTTTCTGAGTTATATATTCTTGTATGTGATTATTAGAACCTCTTGTGTTAAAAATAGCCTTCTAATTTAAAAAATTGACCTTTAGCACCTCCACCAGAGAAAGGGAGAAAAGACAGTTTTCTGCTCTTTAATAAATCTGACAAGGGTAGGTAGAAGAAAATAAATGATTAAACTGATACTTTTAGATCATCTGTGAATTTCTCTTGTTTCTTCTGACCATTGTATCTAGAAAACCAATACACTTAAAAAAAAATCCTATTTGGAAAGTTACTAAGTTTTAATTACTAAGTTTCATTTCCTTTCCACTAGGAGAAGGTTTTCTATGACTGCAATTCCCATTACTCAGGCAAATGTCAGTAATTCACTAGATCTTCACGGCCAAGTCCAGGAATAAGGGTGCCAGTTAAGAGATCTTCATCTACCTGTACGTGGCCACCACCAGCCACTGTTGCTTCCTAGACCACCACTGCTCTGATCAACCATCTCATCTTCTGGTACTCTGCCTAACCCTTCTCTTCCTACCCCCTCACCCCCAAATGCTGGTGTTTCAAAATGCGGTCCTATGGGCTTCCCTGGTGGCGCAGTGGTTGAGAGTCCGCCTGCCAATGCAGGGGACACAGGTTCGTGCCCCGGTCCGGGAAGATCCCACGTGCCGCGGAGCGGCTGGGAACCGTGAGCCATGGCCGCTGAGCCTGCGCGTCCGGAGCCTGTGCTCCGCAATGGGAGAGGCCACAACAGTAAGAGGCCCGCGTACCGCAAAAAAAAAAAAAAAAAAAAAAAAAAAAAATGCGGTCCTCGCAGAGCCAGCAGCAGCCAGGAAACCAGACACCTAGGATGAGTATTCATGGTATCCGTGCTTTGAGGGAGGAAGATCTCACTCTTTCTCCTACTCCAAGCTGAGATTTGGCCACTAGAAAAGACTGTCAGTGATCTAAGTTACAGGACTTGGTAATGGTGACTGTACTCATTGTAAACCATCTCTCTAGTCACCAAATTGTATGCCTACAATTTGGACTTTGACCTGGTAGGAAAGGACCTTTCCACAAATAGATTGCTAAAGTTTAGGTTTATGTCTGCTTTTAACTTTTATCTAATGGAACTAGTGATTTCCACCCATAAAAAGTGCAAGTGTCACTTTGGGTACCCCAGATGGATGAATTTAATAACTCCTACAAGCCAGTGAAACCTGTGTTATAGGGTAAAATGCTTGAAAAACCTCAAGAAGTACAACCTCTTTGTCAAAAGGCAAACCAGTTTCCGGGAGGGGAAATTCGCTCTAACTAATCCACCCAATTTAATTTCTTTCTGGAAGTAAAGGAATAAATCACAGAAGGTCTTTCAGGGGTTCAAAAATATTTAGACCGGGTAATGGAAAAAATCAGAAGATGCTGTCAGTCTATATTTTTAGGAAGGTTTAACATCAACTGTTTCTCACAATCAGTCATGGTATGATTTGATGACAGCATATTAAAAAACATGAAAGTGGTGCTATGCTGAAGCCTGCTCATAGAGACCCGTTGTTAAATTTCCAGAAACTTGGCAAACCAGTTGACATAAATTTTGCGAGCCAGCTGACCACTCATTGAATTGGTCGTTGTAGAAGTACTTATATCATAGAAAACAGCAAACACAAATCACACATCAGTCTTGTCCCCACCCCCAGATCAAACCAGTTGTTGAGCATTTACCAGGATATCACTGGATGAGAGATTGGTCTAGAGATATAGACTGAAGAACAGGACCAATGCTGAAGAATTATAAATAATTCATTTCCTCAAAGTTAGATGTTGGCACTAATCTTCTTTAGCAATTTTATAAATTCTCTGGAAAGAGGTAACACAGAGAAACATCCATTTTTTTCAGATGACATTAAACATTCCCACCTTTAAACTATAAACTTGAGGGGTTAACATGCAGAGCTCTTAGTAAAACTGTGAGTTGGCTGAATAATAGCAGATGAGCTGTAATGAGGCAAGAAAAGGGCAATTTGGGGGGAAACTATCTTTTTTTTAAATAAATTTGTTTATTTTATTTATATTTGGTTGTGCTGGGTCTTCGTCAGTGTGTGCAGGCTTTCTTTAGTTGAGGCGAGCGGGGGCTACTTTTCATTGTGGTGCGCGTGTTTCTCATTGTGGTGGCTTCTCTTGCTGTGGAGCACAGGCTCTAGGCGCATGGGCTTCAGTAGTTGTGGTGCGTGGGCTCAGTAGTTGTGGCACGTGGGCTCAGTAGTTGTGGCACATGGGCTTAGTTGCTGCGCGGCATGTGGGATCTTCCCGGACCAGGGCTTGAACCCGTGTCCCCTGCATTGGCAGGCGGACTCTCAACCACTGCGCCACCAGGGAAGCCCCTGGCGGGGGGGAAATTATTTTAACATACGCTTGTTAGATGATAAATTCTAACCTTTATGTTATGACCTATAAATGGAATTTAGGGATTTCTGTAGACTTTTTCTATGTTCATTAATATAATTTGTTAGCTGTGATGAAAAGGCTGTTAAAACACCAATCCTCATCGGAAGCACTGGAAACAAAATAGAATAAACTGTGCCACCCTTATAATGGAACTTTAATGCCCACTTCCTGCAGTTTTGGTAGACATGCTTCAAGGATAATGTAATGGAACTGGAAAAATTTCAGAGGAAAGTGTGTAACCTGATCGGGGGATTATAAGAATCCCAGATGAGGCTAAGATTATATTAACTAGCAACTCATGAAAGGTTTTGAATAAGGTAAATATAGATGGATTTAGTAAATCCTGAAAGACTAGAGCTATAGAGTACCCCTTTGATGTTTGAAATATGAATTTGCAGAAGAAATAAAAAGAAACACATTATTGTTTCTCAAGTAAAAGAAGTATTGATAGCAAAAATGACATTGTACGTCAAAGTTTAGCTTTTGTTAATTTCAAAGAAAATCATTGTATTTACCTATTCTGATGTGCAAAATTTATGGTATATTTCCTCTAATCAATGACCTCCCTTATCCATCAGGCTCTATCAATGGAAAGAAGAGTGAAAATTTCCTCCTCTCAGTTTAGATTGAGAGAACACTCTACTTGGTCTTTTTTTTTTTTTTTGGTTGTTGTTGTTTTAAGACAATTTAAAGGAAGAAATAGAAGAGCCCTTATAATTGTTTACTCTCACTGCTGAACCCCCCAGGTGGAATGTGTTCCCAAACACAGCAGCTTTCCACTTTAAAAGGAAATTTAGTTAGAATTAATTTCATTGTCCTAATTAGAACTCATATCTTGGTTAATCCTCACTTTTGTTAAAAAATATCAGGGTTTCTTTGTGGAGGTGATCCTCCGGCTCTGCAGCACCAGCTCGGATAGACTGAGGTCTCTGTGGCTTTGGTGACCCTGCTTAAGCATTCCCACCCTGTCCCAGCTCTGCTCTCCGCATGCCTCCCACTGCAACCCCCATCACCTGACCTCAGGGCCTGGGGAGGGGGCAGTGCCCCAAGGCCAGGGGCTTTTGCTCAGCAGAGATGTCAGGCTTCCTGGGGGCATCAGTTTTGTTTGTTTGTTTTTCATCTTTATTGGAGTATAATTGCTTTACAATGGTGTGTGAGTTTCTGCTTTATAACAAAGTGAATCAGTTATACATATACATATGTTCCATAAAAAGAAACGAAATTGAGTTATTTGTAGTGAGGTGGATGGACCTAGAGTCTGTCATACAGAGTGAAGTAAGTCAGAAAGAGAAAGACAAATACCGTATGGTAACACATATATATGGAATCTAAGAAAAAAAAAATGTCATGAAGAACCTACGGGTAAGACGGGAATAAAGACACAGACCTACTAGAGAATGGACTTGAGGATATGGGGAGGGGGAAGGGTAAGCTGTGACAAAGCGAGAGAGTGGCATGGACATATATACACTACCAAACGTAAAATAGATAGCTGGGGGCATCAGTTTTTGAACTCTGCCGGGGTTCAGATGACCTGGGACCAGGTGTCACCTAGAGATGCACCTCAACCTGTGCCTCAGGAAGGGCTAGGGATTTTGTAATTGTATTAACTTTACTCATTTAACTTGCTTGAGAAACTAACCAATTTTTACTTTGTGTCCAGAATGATGTGTGTAGGAGAGTGAGCCGTAATGCTCCCAAAGTGCCTTGCTTTTCTCTGATATAAATATATTTATAAAGACCTGGTCCAGGGGCTTCCCTGGTGGCATATTGGTTGAGAATCTGCTTGCCAATGCAGGGGACACGGGTTCGAGCCCTGGTCTGGGAAGATCCCACATACCGCGGAGCAACTGGTCCCATGAGCCACAACTATTGAGCCTGCGCGTCTGGAGCCTGTGCTCCGCAACAAGAGAGGCCGCCATAGTGAGAGGCCTGCGCACTGGGATGAAGAGTGGCCCCTGCTCGCCGCAACTAGAGAAAGCCCTCGCACAGAAATGAAACCCAACACAGCCAAAAATAAATATAAATAAATAAATTTATTAAAAAAAAAAGACCTGGTCCGGTGGATTCCTGCGTGTGTTTGCCACAGCAAGGTTTTAGGGACTTGGCTTGTATGTAGTGGGTATACAGTCTGAAAATGGGTTCCCTTCCTGTGAAGATGGGAAAGGAGCTTGAGGTGGAGCTCTGAGCAGCGGGGTTAAGCCAAACCCCGGAAGTGGCCATTTCCTCGTCACCCCACTCCTCTCAGGTCCTTAGAAGGACGTCCAGTTTTCCAAAGCCCTATGCCTCCAAGCCTGGTCTCATTTGAGTCCCTGCGAGGCTCATGTGTGTACCCCATTAACACCCCAGTGATCTGAAGATTCTATGTAATTGTTTTATGTATACATGTGAATACATAGACACCAACATTTTAAATAATTTGATAAGGTCTTTGTAGCCACTCAAAAAAAAAAAATCAGTGTTTCTTAAGAGTGAATTAGTCAAAAGGAAGTAGATAATTGATCACACTATTCTAGGGAAAAAGTTTTCCCCACAGTAGAGGGTGGACTATTTGGGTGTGAAAAAAAGAGGGCAACTTAAATGATGAAACAGACAAGCAAATGTCTTTCAAAAAACAAAGCAAAGCTCTATGTGATCTTTTTTTTTTTTTTAACATCTTTATTGGAGTATAAGTGCTTTACAATGGTGTGTTAGTTTCTGCTTTATAACAAAGTGAATCAGCTATAGGTATATATATGTCCCCGTATCTCCTCCCTCTTGCGTCTCCCTCCCACCCTCCCTATCCCACCCCTCTAGGTGGTCACAAAGCACCGAGCTGATCTCCCTGTGCCATGCAGCTGCTTCCCACTAGCCATCTATTTTACATTTGGTAGTGTATATATGTCCATGCCACTCTCTCACTTCGTCCCAGCTTACCCTTCCCCCTCCCCGTGTCCTCAAGTCCATTCTCTACATTTGCATCTTCATTCCTGTCCTGCGCCTAGGTTCTTCAGAACCTTTTTTTTTTTAGATTCCATATGTATGTGTTAGCATACGGTGTTTGTTTTTCTCTTTCTGACTTACTTCACTCTGTATGACAGACTCTAGGTCCATCCACCTCACTACAGATAACTCAATTTCGTTTCTTTTTATGGCTGAGTAATATTCCATTGTATATATGTACCACATCTTTTTAAAAAATTAATTTATTTAATTTATTTATTTTTGGCTGCATTGGGTCTTTGTTGCTGCGCCTGGGCTTGCTCTAGTTGTGACGAATAGGGGCTACTCTTCGTTGCGGTGCGCGGGCCTCTCATTGCGGTGGCTTCTCTTGTTGTGGAGCACAGGCTCTAGGTGCGCAGGCTTCAGTAGTTGTGGCATGCAGGCTCAGTAGTTGTGGCTGAAGGGTTCTAGAGCACAGGCACAGTAGTTGTGGCGCACGGGCTTAGTTGCTCCGAGGCATGTAGGATCTTCCCGGACCAGGGATCCTGCATTGGCAGGCGGAGTCTTAACCACTGCGCCGCCAGGGAAGCCCTGTACCACATCTTGTTTATCTATTTCTCCATTGATGGACATTTAGGTTGCTTCCATGTCCTGGCTATTGTAAATAGTGCTGCAGTGAATATTGGGGTGCATGTATCTTTTCGAATTATGGTTTTCTCTGGATATATGCCCAGGACTGGGATTGCAGGATCATATGGTAGCTCTATTTTTAGTTTTTTAAAGAACCTCCATACCGTTCTCCTACTGGCTGCACCAATTTACATTCCCATCAACCGTGTAGGAGTGTTCCCTTTTCTCCACACCCTCTCAAGCACTTATTGTTTGTAGATTTTTTGATGATGGCCATTCTGACCGGTGTGAGGTGATACCTCATTGTAGTTTTGATTTGCATTTCTCTAATGATTATATACTATATAGATTTTTAATAGTTCAGAGTTGAATGTCTAGGATAACCTAAAAAGTGAAAGCTGTGGCAAGTGAGCATAGTTTTTTTAAAAATATACTGTTGGGGACGGATAAATTGGGAGATCGGGATTGACACATACACACTATTATATATAAAATAGATAACAAATGGGGACCTACCGTATAGCACAGGAAACTCTACTCAATACTAATGACCAATATGGGAAAAGAATCTAAGAAAGAGTGGATATATGCATATGTATAACTGATTCACTTTGCTGTACAGCAAAAACTAACACAACATTGTAAATCAACTATACTCCAATAAAAATAAATTTAAAAATTAAAAAATACTCTTTTTTGGGAATGCCCTGGCGGCCAGTGGTTAGGACTTGGTGCTTTCGCTGCCGGGGCCCTGGGTTCGATCCCATAAGCCTAATGGCCTGGCCAGAAACAAAAAAATACACTTAAAAAAAATTTTTTTTTTTTTTTTTAAGAAGATGTTGGGGGTAAGAGTTTAGTAATTTATTTTTGCTGTGTTGGGTCTTTGTTTCCGTGCGAGGGCTTTCTCTAGTTGTGGCAAGCGGGGGCCTCTCACTATCGCGGCCTCTCTTGTAGCGGAGCACAGGCTCCAGATGCGCAGGCTCAGCAGTTGTGGCTTACGGGCCTAGTTGCTCCGCGGCATGTGGGATCCTCCCACACCAGGGCTCGAACCCGTGTCCCCTGTATTAGCAGGCAGATTCTCAACCACTGCGCCACCAGGGAAGCCCCCGCAAAAAACTTTTTAATGAAACATTTACATTCAGAAAAATGCACAAATCATAGTATACAATTCAATGAATTTTCTTAAAGTGAGCCACATTTATGTAACCACCATCCAGTCTAACGCCATATCTATCTCCATCTATCGATCTATCTATAGAGTGATCGACAGATAGATGGAGATAGATATGGCATCTAGATTTCTCATCAACAGTATTTGTATTCATATTTTTAAGGAGTTTGCAGTTGAGATTTAATTACAGTAGGATTTAATTTAACTTTTATGGAATGTTAGCTTCTAAAATAAATTACTGTTGTTTTCACCTTTTGTATATTTTAAACACCTTATCACGCAGTTTGATAGTCTCACAGTGATTCTTCTGAATATAGGAGAGGTGAATTTCCCAGAGTCTAGGTGGTAGAGAGCAAGGTGTATACTTTGTTGATCTCACACATAGATCCATCATTCAGATTTATTGTTCAACCTGATTGAGGCCACTGATACTGCTTTTTAAAATTCCACTTGTTAAAAGGAAGATAATTTTTAAAAGGAAAAAAAAAATGCACACATATCAGCAAACAATGTGAGGAAGGAACTAGCTTTAACGAAACAAATTTTCTTAAATTAAGTACCGTGACTAAGTACTTTAATTCCTTTTCTTCCAGCCTTAAAGGATCATTTGACAGGGAACCTTTTAAATTAAACGGGAGTCACCCGTACTCTCTGCTACCCTGGGGGGTCGCGGGTCTCACAGCCCCCGCAGGCGCGGCTGGACCAGCCCGGGCCTCTCCCCTCCTCACTTCCTCGCCCCCCTCATTCCACCTCCCCCGTCGCCCACTCCCCCTCTCTCCTCCCCCGTGACCCTTGACCCCAGCTAATCTGCATAGAGGAATGACAGGCATCCGCTGGGCAGGATCCGCCGCGCCGGCTGCGGCCGGCCGGGCTGAGAGACCCGCGAAGGGGAGAAGGTGAGGGGACCCGGTGGGCAGCTCCGCACGGACCGGGAAATGAACGCTTGGGAATCTGTCTGCGAGCGGACCCATGATCCAAGGACCAAAAGAGCCGCGTGATCGCCCGACCTGGCCCTGCGACCCGAGACATGGGCCAGACCTCGGTCTCCACGCTGTCCCCGCAGCCCAGCAGCGGTGAGTCCGGGGCGCACGCTATGCGCTCCCGCCCCGCGGGTGCTGGGCTGGCTCGGGGCAGCCTGGGCGGTCGAGGGCTCCGCGGCGAGCCGGGCTCTGCCCGGACCCGCCAAGCCCCTCCGAGAAACCCGAGAGGTAGCGCTCCCCCAAACTCTTTGTCGTGGAAAAGTGGAATGCCTTTTGGGATCCAGCCGATTTTACCTTAAAGGCACAGGCTCCATTTTCTCTCCGAGATGCCTCGCTTTCGTGTTTCTCTGAATCTTTTCTGAGCCTGAAATTTACGAGAAACGCCATTGGCGTATTGCTTTGTTTTAAAAACGCGAAACTTAAAGAGCAAGATAAACTCGCCAACAGGTTTTTCTGTATTTACACTTGGCTTCCGAACAGACTAGAACTGAATTCTTTCAAGCTTGTCAACTGATTTATGGTTTGTGTTTCGGAGTAGAAGTGCTGTTTGCCTTCTTTTATCCTGGCAGAACGCTGAATACTTAATAACCAAGAGAAAAAAGCTTAATTGTTTCAAATGATACTTGTTTGACACAAGCTATAAAATTTGGGGAAACGTTTCATGAACCCGGTTATTCAGGGCTAAAGATCATTTGATGGAAACGCGTGTAATGTTTCTGAGCTGTACTGCCCTGTTTTAAGTCTCTTTTTAACATTTTCTTTAAAAAAAAAAAAAAGGAAGGAAGGTACATCTGGCGTTTCTCCAGTAGTGTAGGGATAAACAACTTTTTGGTGGCGATACTTGTGATTGGATAATGAAACATACTTAAAAGATACTATTTTGATATGTTTTTCCATCAAGAATTAAAAAACAAAACCTCAAAGGGGGCATTTACGTTATTCCTTGAGATATTTGATACACTCTTCAAATTGTGTAAACATCAACAGGATCTTGCTGAAAGGAAATGACAGGGCAGAGATGAAGGGTTCTTTTTTTTGTTGTTGTTGTTTTAATCAGCTCCAGGATGTCTCTAACTAGATAGCATTCTACCATTCCAGCCTCCCCCAGCATGGGTTTGTTTATATTGTAGAGCTTCACTCCCTGAAATATCATAAGCTTTGCTCCGGCTTATGTTAATGCCTCAGGAGAACCAGCCGTCTGCAAAGGAGAGGAATCAGAATCCAAAAAAGATCACACCTTCCCTTACTGTCATTGACAAGGTTGTACAGCGCTGCTGCCGAACAGAAGAGACTTAATGTTGATAGCTTTTTGGGAATTTGAGGGGGAGTGTTGATTAGGATCTTAATTTTAGTAAACTATTTTGTGCAATTAAGGCTTACTTTCCTTTGTCTTACTTTAAAGCAGTGTGACTTCTTTCATTTCAAGGAAGAGTTAGATTTTTAAATTTCGGCGCTGGCAAAGCATAGAGTTAGATCAGTACTCCAATACAACAGGTATAAAGTACTGCCCTGAATTTAGTTCTTTAGCCACAAAGTATTGTTAGGGTTAATATTAGAAAAGTGGATTTTGCATTTATAAAAATCAAAGAATGTTACATAAATGATGCCTAAGAAGCAAAGTAGAATCCTAAAATGTGACCTTCCTTCCTAACCCAGTACAGCAAAAAATACCCAGATTGCTGTAATTCCTACTATGTAATTCCTAATACAATGACTAATCATGTCAAGAGATTGGGCAGTTTATTTATAAGTAATTTAAACAAAAAGTTATGCTTGACCATGAAAGATATTTCAGAGAAATCTCTCATGGAATGGTGTTATACTTAAATTACAGGTCCTCCGTTTAGTTGATTAAAAGTTTGTGTATCTTGGAGTGACCAATTCAGACATCATGAGTAGAGGGGTTTTTTGGTTTTGTTTTGTTGGTTAAGGGATGATAGTTGCTATGACTGAAGTTTTTTAATGTTAAGAGCGGAGCAGTTTTCTCATGATATCCATTTATATCCTCTAAGTGTATTACTATCACTCCATTTCCCTGAAGTTTTGCCTTTAGATTCCAAATGAAAATGAAAAAACAACAAAAACAGAACATTTGGTTGCCATATCTTAAGTTTTATGTTCATGTTGGTGTTCTTCTCTGAGTCTGAGAATGTCAAACCCTCTACCCTTCCATGTATTTTGTTCACTCCTCGTTAGCTGTTTGCCACAGGCTTCACAAGTGGTGTGAAGATCTTTGTTCTGTGTGATCTCAGGCATCTATAGTTGTTTAAGTCTAGAGTGGCTGCTAGGAATTACAGTGGCAAAGAGGATTCCCGTCGTAAATGCTTAACGGGGAAAATCTGTTTGAGTCTAAGGAGTCAATAGCACAGAGTCTGATAGTTTATACTTGTTACTCAGTTTGGGCTTTTGTAAAAATCAGCACTATAGACCACAAGTTAGCTTGCTTTTCTTTCTTGATTTCAGGCTCTTTTGAGCCTTTCAGCTTAGGGCTGCATCTAGGTTCTAAGAAGACCAAGTAATAATGATTTCTGAAAACGTGCAGTTAGAGTCATTCTTTCTTTTTTTTTTTTTTTTTTGCGGTACGTGGGCCTCTCACTGTTGTGGCCTCTCCCGTTGCGGAGCACAGGCTCCGGACGCGCAGGCTCAGCGGCCATGGCTCACGGGCCCAGCCGCTCCGCGGCATGTGGGATCTTCCTGGACCAGGGCACGAACCCATGTCCCCTGCATCAGCAGGCGGACTCTCAACCACTGCGCTACCAGGGAAGCCCATTATTTCTATTTTATAAAAAAGCTTCATTGACATATAATTAACATACCATAAAATTCACCCATCGAAAGTGTACAATTCGTTGTTTTTCAGTACATTCATTGTGTTCTGCAGCCATCGATCCTTGTTCCCATCCTTCTCAACCCCCGACTCCTAGCCCTAATTAACCACTAATCCACTTTCTGCTTCTGTAGGTTTGCTTATTCTGAAGAATTTGTATAAGTGGGATCATACAACACAACACGCCTTTTGTGACTGGCTTCTTTCACCTAGCATAATGTTTTCAAGGGTCATCCATGTTGTAGCATGTATCAGTACTTCATTTCTTATTATTGCCAAATAATATCCCACTGTATTAATATACCACATTTTATTTATCCATCCATCAGTTGATGGACATTTGGGTTATTTTTACCTCTTGACTCTCTGAACGGTGCTGCCATGAACTTCAGGTAAAAGTTTTTGTGAACATATGTTTTTATTTCTCTTGGGTATATATCTAGGAGTGGAATTGCTGGGTCATATGGTAACTCTATCTTTGTTATGTTATATTTTAAGGAACTGCCAGTTTTCCAAAGCGGCTGTACCATTTTACATTGCCTCCAGCAGTATATGAAGGTTCCAATTTCTCCACAGCCTCTTCAACACTTGTTACTGTCTTTTGATTATGGCTAATCTAGTAAGTGTGAAGTTGTATTTCATTGTGGTTTTGATTTGCATTTCCCTGATTACTTATGACATTGAGCATCTTTTCGTGTGCTTATTGGCCATTTGTATATCTTCTTTGGAGAAATGTCTATTCAGATCCTTTGCTTAATTTTAATTGGGTGATTTGACCTGCTATTATTGAGTTATAAGAGTTCTTTGTATACTGGATACAAGTCCCTTATCAGATATATGATTTGCAAATACTTTCTCCCATTTTCAGAGTTGTGTTTTCACTTTCTTGATACTATGATTTGCAACTGAAATTTTTTATTGTGTTCAGTTTATCTATTTTGTTGTTGTTGTTTGCACTTTTGGTCTCCTATCTAGGAAACCATAAACTAACCACTGTCAAGATTTACACATATGTTTCCTTCTAAGAGTTTTATAATTTTAGCTCTTACATTTAGGTCTGTGATACATTTTTTAATATTTATGTGTAGTGTGGTGTAGGGCTCCAGTTTCATTCTTTTGCATGTGGATATCCAATTGTCCAGGACCATTTTTCGAAAAGGTGATTCTTTCCCTGTTGAATTGTCTCGGTACCCTTGTCAAAAATCAGATGACCATATATGTCAAATTTATTCCTGAACTCTCAATTCTATCCCATTGATGTATATGTCTACTAATATGCTACACTGTCAAGATTACTGTAGCTTTGTACTAAGTTTTGAAATAGAAAAGTGTGAGTCTTCTCACTTTGTTCTTTTCCAAGATTCTTTTGGCTATTCTGGTCCCCTTGCATTTTCGAATGAATTTTATAATCAGCTTGTCAATGTCTGCAAAAAATCCAGCTGAGACGTTGATAGGGATTGTGTTGAACTTGTAGATCAATTTGAATAATATTGCTCTCTTAACAATATGAAGTGTTTCAACCCGTAAAGACAAGAAATGGAAATGTACAATGTCTTTCCATTTATTTAGATCTTCTTTGATTTTTTTCCACAATGTTTTTTAGTTTTCAGTGTATGTCTTGTTAAATTTATCAGTATTTTTATCATTTTTATGCTATTTTAAATGAAATTGCACTCATTTCATTTTCAGAATGTGGCTTGCTAGTGTATAGAATATAGAAAATTGATTTTTATATATTGATCTTGTACCCTGTAAATTTAGTGAACTCATTTTTTTAGTCCTAATAATTTTTCAGTGGATTCCTTGGTATTTCTGTATACAAGATCACGTTATGTACAAGATTTATATACAAGGTCATGTGCAAACAGAGATACTTTTACTTCGTCTTTTCCATCTGAATGTCTTTTATTTCTTTTCCCTGTCTAGTTGCCTTCACTTATTATGCAGTATAATGTTAAAGAGAAGAGGCAAGAGTGAACATTCTTGTCTTGTTCCTGATCTAAGGAGGAAAGCAATCAGTCTTTCAGAATTAAACGTCATGTTAGCTGTGGTTTTTTTCATAGATGCCCTTTATCAAAAAGTTCCCTTCTACTCTTAGTTTGTGAGCATCTTTATCATGCAACTGTTAGATTTTGTCCAAGCTTTTTTCTTTTTGCCCCTATTGAGATGATCATATGGTTTTTGTCCTTCATTGTATTAATTATGGCATATTACATTAATTTCAGATGTTAAACCAACCTTGCATTCCTGCAACAAAGATTACTTGGATATGATATATAATCTTTTTTATATGTTGCTGGTTTTGATTTCCTCGTATTTTATTGAGGATTAGATTTATTATTTCTAAGCACAGGCTAAACAGGTATGTCCCCAAATAGGGGGGTTTCAGTACCCTCTGACCTCATTCCTTAGAGGGGTTGAGACTTCTGGCGTTCTCATTGCCAAGTACTGGGCATGACAGATTGGGTACAAAAAGTTTGTTGAGAATATGAATGAGTCAACAAATATTCTCAATGCAGTCTGACTACTTTAAGCTAATGATTATATGAATGCGAATTTTGTATTATTTTCATTCTTTTTAACTTCAAGAATTGCATGCTACGCTGGCTCTGTTGTCTGTCGGGTGGTATTTGAATCTAGTGACTATTTTTTTCAGTCTTCAGCCCCACCCCATGTTCACTGTGCCACAGAGCAGCTCTTGGCTGTTTTGCATGAGCCCTTGAGTTGAAAGGGCAGACAAAGCCACTCTTCTCATTTTTAGAAGACAAGGGAACAAGTGAATAAAGTATGCAGGATCACACCTAGGCCATGATAGAACCTATATCTGTCTGTGTTTCTGGGTTTCCATATTTTGGTCAGTGCCTTATTTCTGCCCTGCCCAGGATATTCATCCATTTCCTTGTAAAGCCAGTATTAAAAGAAATCGTAAAACAAAAACGGATAGTTCATTTTTCTTAATGCAAATAACATGCATATGATCAAAAGTCAAACTTTACAAGACAGTTCAGGATAAAAGTGAATTTTATTCCCTCCCAGACCCCTAGTCCCTCCCTTTTAAATTATAACGCAGCATGAACAGGTTTTTTTCATTACAGTCTTCACGTATGTGTCTTTATCAAAATACAAGCAAGACGTAATATGCTTGCTGCTCCCGAGTTTGAGTTTTTCATATGATGTAAACTTGAAAATATTTCATATTGATGTTTTTAATCTAGAAACAGTATTATAATATGTGGATATCTCATAATTTCCTTTAAAAGAACTCTATTGTGTTTTTATATTTTGTTTGTATTTTTATATTGTTTCTGGGTTCTTTTGTGTGTGTGCTATTATGAACAAAGCTGAAATGAACATCCTTATCTAAACATCTCACGCTACCTGTACCAGTAAAATCCTAGGGATGGAATTGCTGGGTCAAAAGATTTGTTTGTTTTATTTTGATAGACTTTGCCGAATTATCTCTAAGGACTGTATCAGTATATCTGCTCACTAGATGAGATTTCCTTTTTCTGCACTCTCTCACCACCACTGCATACTCTCTTAAAGCATATGGCCCTTTGTGAGAAATAGAAAGCACTCTCTCTGGGTGAGGCAGCCCGGCAGGCATATGGTTTAACAGGCAGTAGAGTAGCAGGAATTCTGTCCCAACTCACTCCTGTCGTCCAGTTGTCCTTGTGCAGTGAACACTCTGCAAAACTGTATAGGACCACAGTGTTGGGCATAATTAATTTTTAAAAATCCTTGTAAATCTATATGTAAAAAGTGATATCTCATTTTGATTATAAGTGAAATCGGGCATTTGTATTTCTTTTTCTCTGAATTGCCTATTTATAGTTTTTCCTTATTTTATGTTTTCTTTTTTCAAAGATTTGTATGTTAAGGAGATTAGCCTTATGTCTGTAATATACTGTGAATATTTTTCTGTGTTTTTCTTACCTCTTCTGTTTGTTTGATTTTTTTTAATATAAAAACTTTAAACTTTTATGGAGTCAAATCTATCCGTTTCTTTCTTACAAACTAGAATTATTAAAAACGTGTTTTCCTTTGCTGTTTTTCTCATATTTGACTATTTAATCTCTGTAATTTTTTCTGATTTAAAGTGAATGATTTAATGATATTAAATCCTTAAACTTCTGCATGGCAAAAAAATCAGCAGCATACTGAATAAGGAAATCATAAGGTTGACAAAATATTTGCATTGCATATAGAAAACAATGATTAAATATCTCAATGTAGTAAGACCTTAAAAATCAGTGAGAAAAAGAAATCAATGAGAAATGGTAAAACTCAAATAGAAAAATGAGTCAAGAACATGAACAGGAATTTTTCAAAATATCTAATGGCCATAATGGTGAGCTCCCTATGGGTCAGGAATTATCTAAGTGCTTTACTTGAATTAACTTTTTAATCCTCACAACATCCCTATAGGGTAACTACCATTAATATCCACATTTTGCAGATGAGGAAACTGAAGCACAAGAGTTAACTTGCCCACATTGCTTAATCGAAGAAGAAATGCGAGTGACCATTTGGTGTAATGAGTAAAATTTAAGCAATTCAGTGAAAAAAAATGGATGCCATCGATCACCTATGAATTTAGTAAAGATTAAAAGGAATGATTTCCAGGAGATGATTGTCTTGTGGTAGTTTAAATTGGTACAACCTATCAGGAGAGCAGTTTGGTAATATATATTAAAAATCTTAAAATGTGCATATACTCAGACCCAGCATTTCCACTTCTAGAAGTATATTGTTAAGATAGTAATTATTTGCTCACCAGAGCAATGTTCATCAGAGCCAAAGTATTGGAAATAACCTAATAGTCAAACAACAAGAGAATTAATTGGGATATAGTCATGTAAGGATATAGTCATGTAATAAAACAGGCCATTTAAAAATGATACAGGGGCTTCCCTGGTGGCGCAGTAGCTGAGAGCCCGCCTGCCGATGCAGGGGACGCGGGTTCGTGCCCCCATCCGGGAAGGTCCCACATGCCGCGGAGCGGCTGGGCCCGTGAGCCATGGCCGCTGAGCCTGAGCGTCCGGAGCCTGTGCTCTGCAACGGGAGAGGCCACAACAGTGAGAGGCCCGCGTACTGCAAAAAAAAAAGATATAAAAATATTTTTGAAAAGCGATTTTCATAATAAACAGCATAAAAATATGAAATGGCAGTTTTCTGAAGTTACATGATTCTATTTTTAAAATACGTGCATAAAGAAAAATCTACATGAGCAGAGAAAGAGAGAGGAAATTCATTTCTGAAAAGATAGTGTGACAGTCATGGCTTTCCTCTGCTTTGGGCATGATCAAGGCCAGAGCTTCCCCCTGCAGCATCCACCTGGCCCTCCACTGGAATTAAAGCCATGAGCTGACCTGCAACTATATCAGGTTTTCTCTGGCTGTCATGGACTCTGACTCCGCTTTAAGTTCAATTGCCATTTTTCAACCAGTCCTATTCTTTTTCTTTGTGAATTCAATGGTGAAAGCAAAAATATAGCCCCTAAGATAGCTTTTTAGGTTTATTTTTTTTTCTTAGTCTGTTTGATCATAATGCAAATGTCAGTCACTTAGAGAAAGAAAAGGAGCAAAAATTTGAACCTCAACTACTTCTCTTTGGTCCATTGGTCATCAGTCTGGTCAGTGAGTAATATCCCAAATGTTTTTAGCTTAAATTTATTTTATCTTCAGCCATTTGAAAAAATAACAACCAATGGGCGAGTCAGACTTCATCCTTTGCTTACTTAATGCAGGAGGGAAGGAGATAAGAAACCTGGATTGTTGATCCTCTAATTAAGCCTCTTTAATTTGAATAGAGGAAAGGTTCCAACATGTTTTCCTGTTCTGGGGACTTTAGTGTGAGTCTCTATGCTTGGGAATAAAGATTCATATTTGGTGAAGACTCAACTTATATAAAAGTGATATGGAGATAGAAATAGTCTTAGGAAAATAAACACTTCCTGGTTGCTCCATCCCCCATCCCCATCTGAAGCAGGGGAACCAAAACCAAAAACAACAGTTTTTGTTTCCCAGAAGGGAATGGGCAGATAACATTACATTAAAAGTTGGGTCTAACCATTATCATTTATATTTGTAAACTACTCCTGTATTTTCATTTCAAGGGACTGGATGTGTTCATTCATGTAAACCTTCTGTCAAATATAACATTGCAACCCTTAACACTAGGAAAATTTTGGTGTATTCCTGTAAATCCGCTCATTTTGTGAGGGGATAGTAAGGAGAACGAGTGGCACCTTCATCTAACAAACAGTTCCTGAACTGAAGTAATTAAGTGTCAGGTACCTGGGCTAAGCTTTGGGGAAGTTCCAAAGATAAATCACGCACCGGCCTTGCCCACAAAGGTCTGAGCCCAGGATACACTTAGTGAAGATGTGTGGAAATGGGGCTGGAAGAGAAGGGACCCCAGAGAACCCTGGGGACAAATCAGGGAGGCCGAACAGTACAGAAGGGGAACAAGAATTCAGGCCCTGAGATGGAGAGGGTTGGAAGGCAAGAGGTCAAGACACAGGGGGTGAGAACCACAGAAGGCTTTTTATCAAGTGAGAGATGATTAGAGCTTTGCTTTAAAGGGGTGAATCTGCCTGCTGCTTGCAGTACTGATTTTGTGGGGGAGACTGAGGAGGGAGCAAGAGGTAAGCTGCGGTAATCCAACAAGGTGCAACGAGCACCTGACCTGGGGGTGCCTGGAGAACTGCGAGTAGGGTGATGCCCAAGTTTGTATCTGCAACTCTGCTCTTTCCTTTGCTCCAGGCTCAAATAGGCAACTGCCTGTTTCCCAGATCTGCTTGACTCCTTAATGGGCATCCCACAGGTCGCAGGTCTAAACGGAAGGCTTAATTTTGCCCTCCAAACCGGTTCTTCCCTTGACTTTCTGCATTTCACCAGATGATACCTCTGACCACTCACTCATTCTAGCCAAAAATCTAGGATTCACCCTTGGGTTTTTCCCTTTCCTGTTCACATTGATCCATCAGTATGTCCTGCCCATTTTTCTTCCAAAATAAATCTGAACTCCATTCACTTTCTCTCTCTCTCTCCCTCTCTCTCTCTCTCCCTCCCTCCCTCCCCCCCCCCCTCCCCCCCTCTCTCCCTCCCTCTCTCTCTCCCTCTCTCTCTCCCTCTCTCTCTCCCTCTCTCTCCCTCTCTCTCTCCCCTGCTGCCATACACACCCTGGCCATCTATGCATGGACCACTGCAGTAGGTTCAAGCTGGTGTCCTGCTTCTGTTCTTAGCCTTCTGTAATTCATTTTCCACACAACAGCTAAAGTAATTTTTTAAAAACATAAATCATGTCACTTCCTTACACAAAACCTTCCCATGACTTTCCATTGCATTTAGAATGAAATCCAGACTTCACCTTGCTGTCCTCAAGGCCATACATGATTCTGTGTGACCCCTGATCTCCTCCCATCTCTCTGACTTCATCTCCACCACTTTGCCCCTCACCGTCACCCCCGACAGCTTCAATCACATTTCAGTCATCACACAAGCCTGGCTCACTCTTACCCGTGACCTTGGCCGTTGCTGCTCCCTGTAATTCTAGGAAATCTGGGACACGCTCCTTCTGGCTCTTTCCAAAGCTGGTTCCTTGTGAAATGGAGCAGGACCCTGTGGTCTATGCCCACCATGTCCTCAGCTTGCCTTTTGTCTCTGGAAAAACTTTAGCCAAAGAGTCAGTTTCATCAGAGAAGTGAGAAAATGCAGAAGCAAAGGAAAACAGTCAAAGGAGACCAAATAATAATAGTTTAGTCATTAAGCATAGTCAAGGACCTTTAGCTCCTTCTCAAGGGCTATAGATAATATTCTGAGCCGTATCCTGTGAGCTGTGTTATAGATACTGAAACCCCCTCCAGGTGGAAGAAGTTAACTACATGATGACCGGACTGTAGCCATGACATAAGCTGCCACAATTCTGAGAACTGGCCTCAAAGAAATGGAAACAAACCGACCCTGGAACTGAAGATTAGCTGTACCTAAAACAATCAAGATGACACTGATCAGACCACTGCACAACCAATGTCAAGATGACGGTCAGAGCTGACTGTGCAGGTTCTGCATGGAGCCCCCTCCCTCCGTCTATAAAAGCTCTTGCCCCCTGGTTGTCAGAGGTGGGGACTCGGCCTTTGGACAGGCGTCCGCCCTCCCCCCGCACACAGTTGCCGGCATCCAAAATGAAGCAAACTTTCCTTTCCACCAACCCGGCCTCTTCACTGGCTGTTGAGTGGCGAGCAGCTGGACCCCACTTTCGGTTACACTTGCTTCAGCTCCCACATCCTCCTCTTCACAGGGACCTCTCCTACCCACCCCTCAGTCACACTTCTCTGCTCTGTCATTGCACTTATCCCTCAGATTATCTTGTTTGTTTGTTTGTTCCTTGTCTCCCTTTGCTAGGACCTGAGCTCCAAGAGCAAGGAACTTATCTGTCTTGTTCCCCAATGTGTCTTCTTATTCCTAGATGTATGCCTGACACAAAAACTGCTGAATAAATGAATAGCTGTGTTTGGCCAGGTTGTATATTAGCAGAGTGATAGGCACCCATCAAAAAGTTAAGGAGCATCCCAGAAATGTAGAACCTTTTAAACCGATTCTTTAGTATTTACCTCCAGTCTCTAAACAGTGTGCTTACATTGCTAATTATTGGTTATTCAGCTTGACACATTATTACTGACCTCACAGTATGGAAATTGAAGATACAGCTTCCTCTTTCACACCGCTTCTCACCCCTGCCCCCAGCGAAGTCATGCATTTCCCATCCTCCGATGTTCTCATCTTCCCAACATTTTTCTATTGTGCCTTAGATTAGATCAGTATTCCTTATAACTACGCAAAAGCTGCTGACAGCTAGGCCGTGAGGTAAACCGTACTTCCTTTTTCCTTCCTGCATAGCTTTTGCTTTCCCTATTCGTGTTTTGGCTTCCTGAGGTTCCTATATCCTCATCCCCAAACCTTTCCCCAGTTACATAGATCTCTTCTCAAATATGTCCAGACAATTTTGATATTCTTTCAAGTTCTTCTTTGAGAAATTTACCTGAGGTCTTTGCTCTATTCCAGTTTGGACGGCATTTCCTGTAAGCCTGCTGCCCAGCTGTTGCCCTGGGATCTCTCTTCACATCATCCCAGGAATTCCTTCCACTTCTCTCTTATGTTGAATCTTAGATAGCTGGATCCATGTCTGATTTTTTTCTGCATCTATTTCCTTATTTTGGCAGAGCACACAGATAGCTTCTTGAGAAAAGCTCATGGGACATTTTTTTTTTTTGAGGCCTTGTATAAATACCTTTTTTTCTGGCTTCCTACTTGGTTGATGGCTTGGTTGGGTCATAAGGTAGCAACGCAAACTTGCTGTGTATGCACAAACACGTACCGTCACTTATAATTCATCACAATTAACATTTTCCCGTTATGTAGAAGACTGGTTTTTTTAGAAGTTTAGCAAATAGCTTTTAATTAATTTCAGAAGACTTTCTTTGTTGATTGTCCCACAAGAACTCAACTTTGACCTGCTTTTGTTATGGTCTAAAAACATTTTATGAAAGTTTAAAAGTTTTGGGGAATTCCCTGGTGGCCCAGTGGTTAGGACTCTGCGCTTCCACTGCAGGGGGCACGGGTTCTATCCCTGGTCTAGGAACTAAGATCCCGCATGCCGTGCGGCATGGCCAAAAAAACAAAACAAAACAAAAAACAGTTTTATAGCTGAACAGACTAATTAAAGTATGTTTACTATGATAATAATCTGCTACCATTTTTAAAAAGATTCATGTTTAAGGTCTGTATAGAATAACTGTATTTTTCCTGTATTTTGTGCATCTTACTGGTATTTTAAGGGTGTGTCATCCTTGTGGGATACTGGTCTGGATGGAAATCTGGGGTATTACAAGTGAAGGTTAGTATTCCACAGACTTGCCCAGTTGTGAGAATTACCTAGTGTGCTTGCTAAAAACACTCATTTCAGGGCTCCATATTCTAGACCAGAAAAATGAGAATCTTTTGGAGAAGGTTCTCAGAATCTGGGTTTTTAACAAGTGTTACAGAAGATTCTTGAGGTGAGAAACCTCCTCTAGAGATTAGCAGTATTTAAAAGGTGGCTTCAGATGAAAATTTCTCTTCCCCAACAATGTGTGTCTTCTCTCTCTTTTTTTTTTTTTTTGTTTTTTGGGGTTATCCCTAGCTGTGTATCTTCTCTTGAAAAGAGGTAGAAATTACAGAATGTCCAGTTCAAAACACTAATGTTCTGTACCCAGCGCCTTGATGGATTTGGTCATTAATATGTCCTGTTCACGAGCAAATATTCCCATTGCCAAGTACAATTTTGGCAAAATCTCATTGCCAGAAAATATTTTGCCCTTACGTACATTTTATTAATATTATAAGCTGCAAAATAATTCATTTCCCACAGTAGTCAGGTTTGAGCTAAATGTAGTTAACATTAGAAGGGGAAGAGGTTTCAGCAGGGCAATTACCCTTTAAGGCACAGAATTTCAACTCTGTTGCCTTTTCGGGAAGACCCCTGTGAACTTCATCAGAGGTAGCTGCATGCTAATTACTTCAAGAGGAACCAAAGTCAAAGAACAGGGTGTTGGATGAAAACAGGTATTTAATAATGAGTGTGAGGACCTGTAAGAAAGATTTGAGTAAAACATATTTCTAAAAAGGAGGCCGAGCCCTTTTCTGGTTCAGAAGTGTGGGCAGCAAATCCTGAGAACTCCAAAAGCAAGCAATCATTTACTTAAAAATTCTTTTCATATGTTCCTTTTTGGAAACGTGTGGCTTTTTATTTTTGCCTCTGTACTTCAGGGGTCTTTCCTTTCAGTGGTGGGCCCATTTGCAGTACCTTGCCCACTGTGAAGTATATTCCAGTAAGTTTTAATTGGGATCTCTTAAAAGCTTTTCCTAAAGAGTCTCTTAGCCTCTCCAAGGAAGGCCACCATTGTTTGCCTCAGGTGTTTTGAGGAAGGCCTGCTGAGCTGGCCTTGGACCTTCCTTTTGTTTTTTGTTTTTTTTTTTTTTTTTTTTTTGCGGTATGCGGACCTCTCCCGTTGTGGAGCACAGTCCGTGGCCTCTCCCGTTGTGGAGCACAGGCTCCGGACGCGCAGGCTCAGCGGCCATGGCTCACGGGCCCAGCCGCTCCGCGGCATGTGGGATCCTCCAAGACCGGGGCACGAACCCGTGTCTCCTGCATCGGCAGGCGGACTCTCAACCACTGCGCCACCAGGGAAGTCCTGGACCTTCCTTCTAGAATAAAAATGTTTCTGACAACAGCTGGGTAGCCTAATAGGACTGAGAGGGGCAACCTGACGGACAATTCAGGATTGCTGTTGCCAATTCCATCTATTTAAAGGGATTTTTGTGTTTTTCAAAATTTCCTCTACATCTGTAAAGTTAACTTGCGCTGGCCTGCCAGGCTGTCTGCGGAGGAGCCGGCTGAGGATGGAAACTTGGAATAAGGCAGAACGAGTTAACGGAGCTCACGTCGAATGTTACTGCGGGCCCAACTGAGCTGAGCTTCATTTTCCTAACGTCTTCTAAAATGGAATTGTATACATATGTGTGCGACTGGTATTCTGTCTCTTGGAAAGTACTCGGCTGCCAGTTTTTTGAAAGAAAACATGAAAAGGATAAAATCAATCTTGAGATTTTAAAAAGAATCTAGAACTGTGCACTTTTAGAAAACTGACCCCCCTGAATCATCTAACCACAGAATGTCAGAACACGTATTGTTCATTCTTCAAATGGTGATGTTTTAATTTACGAAGCCATCGTAAAGTCAGCAGAGCAGAAGCCTTTAGAGACGCTTTCTTTTCCCCTCTTTGCGGTGGAGAGAGGTAGCGGTGAGGTTGAAAGCCGTGTGACATTTTCACTGCCTTCAATGTATGAATACATAGCTTTACAGACAATAATAAATGTCTCTATTAGTTTGCTAGGGCTACTGTAACAAATTATCACAGACTGAGTGGCTTAAGCAACCGAAATTTATTTTCTCACAGTTTCAGAGTCCAAGAACTTAGGACTTAGATGTCCAAAGGACTTCCCTGGTGGTCCACTGGTAGAGAATCCGTCTTCCAATGCAGGGGACTCAGGTTCGATCCCTGGTTGGGGAACTAAGATCCCACATGCCCCGGGCAACTAAATCCGCGTGCTGCAACTACTGAGCTCGTGCACCTCAATGAGAGAGCCTGCGTACTGCAAACTACACAGCCCACATGCACTGGAGCCCGCGTGCCACAATTAGAAAATAGAAAACCTGCATGCCACAGCTAGAGAGAAGCCTGCGCACCTCAATGAAAGGTCCCGTGTGCCGCAAGTGACACCCGACACAGCCAAAAAAAAAGGAACTTAGAAGTCCAAGATCCAGGTTTGTTTTCTTCTGAGGCCTCCGGGGCTTGTAGATGCCACCTTCTTCCTTCTTCCTGTGTCCGCATACGGTCTTTCCTCTGTGAACTCACATGTCTATGTCCAAAATTATTTTCTTAGAAAGACACCAGTCATATTGGATGAGGGCCCACTCGTAGGACCTCATTTTACCTTAATTACCTCGTTAAGGGCCATATCCAATACAGTCATATTCTGAGATTCTTGGAATTGGCTTCAGCATGTGAATTTGGGGAGACACAATTCAGGCTGTAACACTGTCCTTAAAACAAGTTTACAAACTGGGACCCATTCAGAATGGCCCATAAGCACATCAGATCCATTGTTCTTTTCTCTGGGTTCTTCAGTTCCACTCCTTAACAGAGTACAGCCTCTTCTCTGCTCACTCCAACAATGCCACTTATTCAGTAGATACGACTTGAGTAAGAGGATGCACTGAAGGTGATTTTCAGCAATGGCAATCAACCCGTGTCACTAGGCAGTGCCACTCAAGAAGTGAAGCATAGAATGTAAAGCGTATATAGGGTGAAATTGATAAATAGTCTATGGGAACATTATATTTCCACCATAATTGTGTAAGAAATAATTACCAGTATCTTGTGATAAGAACACCAACTTGATTTGAGTCATGCTGACAGAAAAAAAAGAGCTTATCAAGATTCTGATTCCAGTGTGGTCAGCAACTATATATGCGCTGCCTGACTGGTTTTATAATCTTCTTTGAGGTCCCCGGCTGGGAGGCAGTCTATTTTGAGAAGTGTTTTGTTGTCATTCCATATATACTTTTTTTTTTCTCGATTTGATTTGTCTTACTCTGTATGCTATCATTGTCTTAGATGTGTTTGATATCCAGCAGAGTGACATGTCTCCTCACAAAGAGCTGCTAAAATAAGAAGGAAAATGGATAGGGATGCTAAAGAAAGATAGTGTTTAAATACCTGTCAAAGTAAAACCAGAACAAGAATGTTCTCACCAGAAAATGTAGCAGCCCCATTGAGTCAGGTTGGTAATCCAAAGATGACTCGTGTGTGACTAAACACATTTGTATTATATCCCATCACGTTGCAAAACACCCAGAAGGCTTTCGTTGATACCTTCCTATCTCTTATTAAATTTCACAGGACACTCTTCGCTGGGATGGACAGTTGGAGTGGACTGGCTCATTTTGTCACAAGTCATGAAGACAGTTCTTCAAAAGCACACTCACCTCCTTGAGGTTCAAAATTCCTTAATTTAAATGGAATAGGTCCCTCAAGACATTTAGGCACACAAGTAAGATTTGGGTGCATCTGAATCTAGCAATCCTAGATCCTCTCTGAAAAGGATTTAAAATTCTCTAGTAACCTCAGAAATTATTTCATTTTTTAAAGGCGTCTTCTGGACCAGGAGTTTCCTCGAAGTAAGTTAGACCTTGAGATGTCTGAGATAGAAAACATTGCCAGAAAAAGCTGCACATAGGACCCAGTTCTTTCGGGTCTTGATCTGGATTCAAATAGTGATGGGGTGGCAGTGGGGGCACGCAGGAACCCTTAGCCAAGCCTCCACACCCCTTAGTTGTGACTGTCACTTTCGTCTTTTAAGGCATTTTGCAGATTAGAATCTGAACACTCAATCTAAGGAAAGTTAAAAGTCACAGAACATTGGTGCCCTTCCAGGTGAGAACACTTCACTTGGACCAAGACCCTGATATTTCAGATGCAAAATTCAGTATCCTAAGGCTTAGAAAATGAAGTCTTTATTATAAAGTGGAAATAACGGGTCAGGTTTAATTAATAATTGCTTGTGGTCTTGCAATGCCAGTCCAACCTTATTTTTATTCCTGGAGACCTAATCCTAGGGGTGAAGAGAAAGGGCACGAGGTTCTGGTTAGATCTCAAAAAGGGAAGGGTGTAGAATAAACAGAGGCCTCCTTTGCAATGATTTCTTCTCCAGTTCAGTGGCTAATGAGTCCCAGTAAACAGGAGTCCTTCAGGACTTAGCTATCTGTGTTGAACTTAAAGATGGCCTTAACTGCAAAGAATCTGAGGTTAAGAGTCACAAAACGGAACTGTTTTTCCTCTTTAGATTTTGACATTAGGCATATTTGGAAAAGGAGTAAAATGTAGTTTCCTATGCTTGGCAGCTATAGCAAAAAGAAAAAAAACCCAAAAAACAAAACTAAACTAAAAGGAACAAAAACTTGTAGCCCAACTGGATGTAGACAGTTCCATAACTGGATTTTCAACATGAATCACTGAGTATTTTATTAACCAAGTAAGCAAGCAGTCTTTTGAATAAAATAGGTTTTTGTTAAAGTAATTTTTTATTTTCTGCAGGTTTAAGTGTAAAAACAAATTGTACAACTTCCCAGCGGGTGGGAAATAGAGCTGGGTCCGGTTCTAGCTACTCCCTTCCATTCTTGTAGGTGATGTTGACCTTCTTGCTTTGTGCCTTTCCTTAGTCCAGGGCATTTCTGCTAGAGAATAACGGGGCTGTCCCTTGAGCGCTCGTTGGTCTCAGCAGCTCCCAGCAATTGTCTTGAGAACAGTGGAGAACGAGGGTAGGTCTATGTAGGAGTCTGTTTGCGGGGGGTGGGGGGGTGTTTTGTTTTCCTGGAGCCCTCTGGAAGACCAGGAAAATAGCTTTCAAAGAAATTTCATTGCCCCCATGGCTACATATTAGAAATACTCCAATTCTATCATTTATTCGCCTCCAAACCTTTTAAGAGCCCCTTTTCCCCTTGCTCCACTTGCTTGAGTGGGAACTAGGAGAAGTGGGAGGCATTGACCTCTCCTGAATATTGATGAGGCAGGATGACCCTTCACATATATTATCTCTGTTACCCGGGCAACAACCCGAATGGTAATTGTGTTATCCCATTCTATGGATGAGGCAGAGACTCTGAAAGTTTCAAGGACTTGCCCAAGGTTACCAGCTAGGATGTGGAGGAACTTATTCAAGTCTTTCTGGCCCCAAAGCCCATGTTTTTCCTCTACAGTACTCACAGGTTTGCGTTTATACTTAAATGACTAATTATTTCTTTTTAAAAAAAATTTATTTTATTTTATTTTTGGCTGTGTTGGGTCTTCGTTGCTGTGTGCGGGCTTTCTCTAGTTGCGGCGAGCAGGGGCTACTCTTCGTTGTGGTGCGCGGGCTTCTCATTGCGGTGGCTTCTCTTGTTGCGGAGCATGGGCTCTAGGCACGCGGGATTCAGTAGTTGTGGCTCGTGGGCTCTAGAGCACAGGCTCAGTAGTTGTGGCGCACGGGCTTAGCTGCTCCACAGCATGTGGGATCTTCCCGGGCCAGGGCTCTAACCCATGTCCCCTGAACTGGCAGGCGGATTCTTAACCACAGCATCACCAGGGAAGCCCCTAATTATTTCTTTTTTAAAAAGCGTGTACAGAGTGTTACCAGGGTGCCAAATAAACTAAAGAATTTAACAAAACAAAACATTTTCTTCTTTGGAAGTTTTCATATAGAGCAACGTAAGTGTCAATCATTTCTCCATTTGTATTTTCCCCCCTTAAGATACCGGTATAACAGGAGATAATTTGATTCTCAATTGAAAGTAGAGATAGGAGAGGTGATGTTTTCTGTTTGGATTGGAACAAAAACTTGCTGGTTGCCAGTCTTCGAGAATGATTCCCAGTAACCGGACATGTTACATTATGTAGTCCGATATTTGCCGTCACGACCCTGGGCTGCTATGCAAAGGGCCTTGTAATTCTCCCAGTTTCTGATGTAGTTAGTGAATCAGAAGTCTGAAGTAGCAACACAGAGCTCAGTATCCCTAATATTGTTATGAAAGAATTTGGTTTCGGGTTAAAAATATGGTTTTCTAGATGGTTTCCTAGTTTTCTGAGAGATTCAAATTCTCATGTGCAATACCTGAAAAGAATGGAAAAAAGAAAAACAATTGGGATTTAGTTCCAGTTTAGTTAGATAGCTTACCTTTCCTAGTTTCTTTACCATGAAAGTGAGTTGCCTCTCTGACTTGCCCTATTAGGACTGAAGACAAATCTGACATGCCTGATGTGCTCAGTGTTCAGAGAAGGGGCGATGTCAGCGTGGTGTGTGTGGATAGGTAGCTTCTTTAAAAAAAAAAAAAAAATTCACCACTGTGTGAAAAGAGAAAGTTCCTGAAAGATAATTTCACATCGGAATGATTCCAGCTGTTCTTTTCAGTGATTTGTCTTTGATGGTTGTCTTTTAAAATGAGTTAAAATTACATAGTAAGCAGCAGTTGTTTGTTCACCTGAAAAGTTTGTCAACAATGTGTGTACCATTCTTCTGACGGTTAATCATCCTTCCTGCTGGCTTTGATGTTTTCTCAATTTCAAACTTTAGTGTCTGTTATATTATCTTGCAAAATATTTGGAATTCTACAGGAAGGCACTGTTGGAAACAATTTCCTCTGTGTGAAAAATCTAAAGACCTGCTAAAATAAATCATGGCCTAGATAGGCCAGGCCTTGTAAATTATTGCCAAACACTTGTCCGTGACTTAGTTATTCATTCTGTAAATATTTATTAAGTACCTTCTGTGGCTTATGCACAGGGTGGGGGGCACCACCGGTAATAAAGCCCCTTTGGTCCCTATCCTCATGGGACTGCTGACATAGCAGGGAGGACTATCCCCTTTTCTTCATACACTTACTCCTTGAAGAGGCAAGTTTTTTCCCCCTACTCACTTAATAAGAATCACAATTAAAAATAATTTTATGGCTTCTGGAGAAGTCGGTGTGTTGCAACTAGCTACTTCTGAATCTCAGTTATGGGCTTTTTTTCATCATTCTAGTACACTTTCAACATTCCTTCAGGCCAGTATTGAAAATCTTAATAAAAATTATATCAGAAAAGGACTTTGGAATCAGCTGGTTGGCTTGATGGTGCCCTAATTGGATTCAGAGGCGTTCCGTGTGGTGTTATACCCAAGTCTTGCCGGTACAACTCGTTCTCTGGAACGCTTGCTTTGACACACATGTCATTTTCAAGAAAGAAACCAAAATAGAACATTTTGTTAAGTGGGACATGTTTAGTGACTATATTGGAGGGAAAAAAATTAAAATTAATCCTAAAGGCATCATTACTGTAAAATTATTATTTTTTAAACCACTAATAGAATTCTGCCTCTCTCTCTCTCTCTCTCCCTCTCTCCCTCTCTCTCTCTCTCTCTCTCTCTCTCTCTCTCTCTCTCTCTCTCTCTCTCATCTCCATCTCTAGAGAATTAGGTATACAAACTAAGGAATGTTCATCCTTTGCTTTTCAGTGACTTTTAAATAGTTTCCAGCTTAATTGAGACAGGGTGTTTCTACCTTTTAAGCAATGTTATGAAACTGGACTAAATCTCTGTAACGCACAAACAGTTTTATCCTGAAATTTAACTCAGAACTTGGAGACCATTTCATGCTATGCCTGCAGCCACCGCATCGCCTGTGCGCTCGGTACCTGCCATTTTTCTACATTGGAATGGATGGTCGCCAGGATAATGTCAGCCCCCATCATAGACCATAAGTCTCCTTAAGGGCAGAGATCCATTGCATTTTTGCTCACTGTCATAGCGCCAGTGCATTACCTTGTCTATAATAGTTACTCAAGAAATTAATTATGGATGGATGACTCCATTCCACAGGAAGCAGTTTCCCACATCCTCATCTTTTGGTGGACTTCTCCTTCCTCCTCTTTCTCATTGTGTCTGAAACCTGCCTCTCCTTGGCAGCTCTCCCCTGTTGGAAGAGGCTCAGTTTTCCTTCACCCCTTGCTGTTGACCTTCGATCCACTCCCGATCACCATTCCTGCCTGTTTTGCTTCCAGTATTGTATGGATTCTTATTTGAAATACGTGCCACCCTGCTGAGTTTCTCTTACCATCTCTTTGCCGCTGTCATTTCCTGATTTCCTGGTCACTTCCTCATATGCACCACATTAGGTTCAGGCTCTGCTGCTCCACCCAAGCCTGCGGTTATCCAGAGGGCATTCAGTTCCCACAGGCTAGTCCGTTCTCTCTTGGATCTTCACTTTCTCCCTCCCTCCAGGCTCTTTCATCTCAGCCCATAAACGTGCTTGAGCATCTCCCCACACCTCGTGAACGTAAAACAAATCAACTAAACTTCTCCCTTTACCTGCTGATTCCTAGTACGAAAGAAGTCCCAGGTTCTTGGAATTTAACAGAACATTTTCTTACTGCTCTGGAAGTTTTCTTACAGAGCAACATAAATGTCAAGCGTTTCTCCATGTGTGTTTTCCCCCCTTAGGATACTGGTATAACAGGAGATATTTGATTCTCAGTTGAAAGTAGAGATAGGAGAGGTGATGTTCTCTGTTTGGATTGGAACAAAAACTTGCTGGTTGCCAGTCTTCGAGAATGATTCCTGGTAACTGGGCATGTTACATTATGTAGTCAGATATTTGCCGTCACCACCCTGGGCTGCTATGCAAAGGGCCTTGTAATTCTCCCAGTTTCTGATTTAGTGAATCAGAAGTCTAAAGTAGCAACACAGAGCTCAGTATCCCTAATATTGTTATGAAAGAATTTGGTTTCAGGTTAAAAATATGGTTTTATGGTTTTCTAGATGGCTTCCTAGTATTCTGAGAGATTCAGATTCTCATGTGTAATGCTTGAAAAGAATGGATAAAGCAAAAACAATTGGGATTTAGTTCCAATTTACTTAGATGATTTACCTTTCCGAGTAAAGGCTACTACCTCAATGTAATCAACCTCTAAGAGGTAAACTTAACTGCGCTTTGGTTTGAAAGACCACCCCAAATAACTTCTTTAACTTCAACTCTGATTTCTTGCTAATGTGCCAGTACTGTATTTCTGATTGTCTGCTGACATCTTCCCCTGAATGTTCATAGCGCCTGAGCTCAAGCCGTAGATCTTGTCTCCAAGTCTCCATCTCCTCTTTGTATCCCACCACGTCCTCGGAGAGGTTCTGGCCATGAGTCGCCTGTGCCTTCTCCAGGCAGCTTCTCAGCCTCCTTACTTCCTCCTCAGTATCTCTTGCAGCCATTCATCATTTTCAGTCCATTTTCTCTCTTCCTGTCCAAGTTCAGATGGCTGGTGGCTGGGTTGTTACAGTCACCTCTTAACTGAATGACAGGGATATAAACCTGAGTGCCTTGGGGACTCTGTATGACTAATTGACATAAATTCTACCAGCTTTCTGCCTTCCATTGTATGAGCCTATGGCTTGTATCTCCTAGTGTCCTGAGTTCCATTGTATAAGGTTTCATTTCTGCCGTGGGGGGATAGTCCAGAGTTTTACATGTGGCCCCCAGGCTCTTCACAGAACTCGGTGTGACTGCCAGGGGACTGCAAAGAGAGTTAGTCATGTTATATGTAGACTCTCATGAATCTTTTGACCCAAAGGTATTGGTCCAGATTTAATGTGTTATTTTAATAATACTTCTGTTACATTCATCCTCTATGGGAAATTTTTCGTAATTTTGTTGGGGGCAGAATGTAACCACTCACTTCAAAATCGTGAAATTCCATTAGATTTTAAAAAAATTTTTTACTGACTTTAGCATATATTTTATTTATTTATTTTTTGGCCGTACCACGCAACATGTGAGATCTTAGTACCCGGACCAGGGATCGAACCCGCTCCCCCTGCAGTGGAAGCGCCGAGTCTTAACCACTGGACCACCAGGGAAGTCTGCCAGCTTCTCTCCTAAAGTTTCCTCCCCATGTACACGCTCAGCATGAACTGAGTGGTCGCCATCTTCACATAGAGGTGACATTTCTCTCTCACTTGGTAATTTGTCCACTGGAGACGTGTCAACTTTTTCTTCCTTTCCACAAGCACAGCACACCCTCCATACACCATGACCTGCTCCCCACCCCAGACTCTGAGGGTTGTTGGCTCAGGAAGGGAAGGAAGGTAGGAAGTTGGTTTGTTCCTTTCTTATTTCTCTGTAGCACACTTCTTTCTATTCCTAAACACAGCCATCATATCTCTTCCTAGAACACTTTGCTTATAGCAATAACAGTGATATATGAAACTTAAAATGCTTTTGTTTATATTAAAATTGATTTTCCATTTGCAAAGTGACCCTTTTCCTATTCAATCAGAGTTTCTTCAAACCCTAAATACAAGTGACAGTATTTAATCTGTTAAATATCCTGTAGCAAGTCTAGGGGATATTGTTCATGTCAGTGCACCAGGATGTCATACAGCTGCACAAACATGCTCCTTCTGCAGGTCTATCGTCCACAAGTTTAAACTCTGAAATTCTGTCAGTGTTTGCAAGACAGATGGAAGTCTTTAGTAGCTTTTCCCTTTGGGGGTTTAAAAATAATGGCTGCCTCTGTTAGAAAAACAAGTCAAAAAACTGATGGTATGAAATTTCTAAAATTAATACTATGTGAAATAAGGATTCTGTGCAATCAAATCACTGTAGTCAATGTAAGCGAAGAGGACACACTGCCTGCAACCAGCATGAAGTTAACTGTGGTGACAGTGGGCATTGTCTTGGAGAGTAAAACAGTATCTGCCCTATCTCATTGGGTTAGTCCAAAGAAGCAGTTGGGCATAGAATTGAATTATTATTCATTAGGCTTTATGTCTCGCCTTCTCTTAAAATATAGCGCAATTCCCACCCACAGTCCCCTGACCCATCTTGTGCAAGGGATACTCAGGAGGCAAGCTACCTGAGTTTAAATCCCTCTGACCAGCTGTGTGACCTTGGGTAAGTTGCTTGGTCTCTCTGGACTTCAACTTCCTCACTTAAAAAATGGAAATCCTAATAGCACCTATTTTATAGGGTTGTGGTGACAACAAGGCAATAGTCATGAAGCACTTAGAACAGGTCCTAATGTGATGTAGAACTATACCAATCGTATTGAGCCTAGTGATCATTTAACTTAGTCTTATAATTTCCACAGTGAAATATTGGGGTCCTTGCTCAAGGTCACAGGGCCAGTTAAGTAGCAGAGTTGGGTCTGTGACTCAGTTCTCTTCTTGGCTTTACAGTTAACCATCCCAACTGGATGGTCAAAACCCAGAACATTTACTGAGATTTATTGCCTGTCCTAATTGTGTGACATCTTCTTTGCTTTTTGCTCTGCAGAGTCTTACTGCTCTTTTAGAGGTACTAGGAGGTGCCGCTGGTTCACCATGAGTTTAACTATCATATTCCAATGAGGACAGCCTGAGAGAATGGGGAGAAAAAACCCTGATCAGGAGTCAGATGACCTAGACTATGTCTCTGCCACTAGTTAATTATTCGGAAAGCCACATAGCCTTCTTAGGTCTCAGTGTCCTCATATATAGGGCTTTAATATAGAGAGAGTAATGTAGAACTCCTGTGATAAACAGAGTTGTTCCTGTAATGGATAATGTTATACTCAGTGTTTCTCTGAACCGCATTGCTCAGACTGCTGCCTGCTCTAATGTACAGAATAAGACTAAACATAAAGCTGTCATTATTTACAGAAAATAAACTGCTTCATCATCATTAAGCTTGCTGAGGTGAGCTTCTAATTTAGCATGGCTTCAGGGCAACCTCAAAAAATGGTGGAAAGGTAGATGAGCTTTCTCAGAAATCTAGTAAGGGGAAGGAGATGTTATTTACGTGTTCCAGGTAAAGAAAATGGAAGTGATATCCTTTCTGAAAGCAAGAGCTGTGAAGAAGCTCATCATGTTCAAGTACTCTCCCATCTGAGGTCTTGCTGAGATAGATGGCATATTTTTCATTTTGTTCCCAGGTAGCTTTGCTTTGAAATGCTCGTGTATTTAGACGAGTCTCAGACACAATGTTCGGTGAAGGAAGACAGACACAAAAGAGTATGTTGTATAATTGCGCTAAGTTGAAGTTCAAGAACAGGTAAAACAAATTAGCGGCGACGGAAGTCAAAACGGTGGTTATTTGGGGGCATGGATGGAGAGGATGGTATTGACTGGGAAGGAGCACAAGCAGATTTTCTTGGAAATGACCTAGACCTTGATCTGGATGGTGGTTGCATGTACAAAATCATTTGCTTGCTGTCTGCATGTTATACCTCAAACATAATTTTGAAAAATCTTCATAGTATTAATCTCAGTGACAGTGGGAAATACTGATTTCATCCCAAGTCCCTTTAGCTAACTTTATCATTTCTTTCAAGTGATTTCATTTCATTCCACTTTCAAGTGACAGTGGAATGGAAATTGGCAACTTAATGGCAAATTATAGTCTAGTATATAGTTAATTAACTAGTGAACAAATATTAGTCTTCCTCCAGAGAAACTAAAATTCGTTCATTTTACTCTATTGCGGCAACGTTTTTCACATTCTATTCTTTTTTTTTTCTAATAAAAAAATTGTTTTTTGAGGTCTGGTTTCAATCGATTAAAGTAAGGTCAGGTGCAGAAGGGAGCCACCTAGTCAGTTACAATCCAGGTTTCACATGAGTCTCTTGACCTCTGCTCTTCTCACATACCTGGAAATGCTTGTGAAATTAACAACAACAACAAAAGTCATAAATATCTACAGATTTACTGCTGGTGACAAGTATGATGTGACCAAGAAAGTCTGTAGGTGATGCATGTAGAAGGGCAATTGGAGATATTTTTCTTTGAATTTAATTTCTTGTTTACATTCTGTTCTTTTTACTCTTGCTGCATTTCAAAAGATGGTGGCTAAACAATTTAAAAAATATTTTTAGCCATGATTATTACCTTAATGCTGATTTATTTTTTTAAATATTTATTTATTTGGTCGTGAAGCGTCTTAGTTGTGGCAGGTGGGCTCCTTAGTTGTGGCATGCGAACTCTTAGTTGCAGCATACGTGTGGAATCTAGTTCCCTGACCAGGGATCAAACCTGGGCCCTCTGCATTGGGAGTGCGGAGTCTTATCCACTGTGCCACCAGGGAAGTCCCAATGCTGATTATTTTTAAAAGGAACTATCAGCAGGTGAAAAGCAGTTTTCTTCTGTGTCATCTAAGATCTAACTCTAAAATTGTATTTTTCTCAGATTTTTTTTTTTTTGTTACGCGGGCCTCTCACTATTGCGGCCTCTCCCGTTGTGGAGCACAGGCTCCGGATGTGCAGGCTCAGCGGTCATGGCTCACGGGCCCAGCCGCTCCGCGGCATGTGGGATCCTCCCAGACCGGGGCACGAACCCGCGTCCCCTGCATCGGCAGACGGACTCTCAACCACTGCGCCACCAGGGAAGCCCTTTCTCAGATTTTTATCTAGTGTTATATACATTGATATATAGAAAGTTCAAAAATTCTCTAGATCCTTTTTAAAAATTTCACATTTAACCATTTCACACGTTCAAAGATAGGACTTTATAAATTTGTTTTTATTTTTTTCTATAAATATGTCTCATGTGTCTCTTATGAGCACAGCACTGAGATAATGAGAACATTTTTATTGGCATTACTTTAAAAGGTCAGCCGTCCTTAATTTGTTCACTTTCGAGGCATTCCCTCCTTGATTTCCACCGGAAAGGCTACTCATCTTGGCCGTCCCAGTTCAGGTCTCCCCGTTCCCTGTGAAATAGTCCCAAGCCACACCAGCTAGAGTTCACTGTTCTCTCTGCTTTTGCCTTTATTCCAGCACCTCCCCAGTTGGCTGGCATCACTGACCACTGATCACGTCTGCTTCCCCCACCTTACCGCGAACTCTGTAAGAGGAGGAATCCTGTCTTACAGTTTGCCGACTTAAAGCAGCCCTTGCGCTATGGTGGTTAAGAGGGCCAGCTCAGGAGGCAGACAGACCTGACTTCTGATGCAAGCTCTCTGCCACCTGCTCGGTGTGTCACTTGAGGAAGATACCTATTTATTCATTATCTAGTCATATATTTAGTTGATAAATATTTATTTAACCCTTCTCTATTATGTATATAAACACACACACACACACACACACACACACACACACACACACACACGATGTCCCAGATACTGAATTAGATGCTTAGTCTCTGTGTATCTGAGTTTCCTCATCTCAAAAATGGGACCAATAATGGTACTTACCTCAGAGCTATTGTAAGAATTAGCATGAGCTAATGCAGGTAAAGTCCTTAACACAGTGCCTGGCACACAGTAAATACTCAATAAATAATAGTGATTATTAATTCTGCTCTTAATAAAGTGCTTGTGAATTTCCACTTTCAGGAAAGAATGAAACCCAGGATGGGTCAGTGACTAGTCCTTGGTTGGGTCTGCTTATCAAACCTCTCATACCAGTGTGAGCAGTGGGATTTCTGTTCTGGAATTATACCAGTCTTCTCCCATGCCCATGAGTTCAGGGAAAAAAATGGATAAGCTAGAAAAGCTATCCTCCATTGTCATGAAATAAATTTCAGTCTTTTAAATTTACTTTTGGTTCCCAAATAGAAGTTTATTGTTGAAAATAATTGCGCTTCAGTGATTTAAAAATAAAGTACAAGTAACTTAAAACATTTTTATTCCCAGATTTGTCGTTCTATGTTAGCAGTACATGCTACTAGTACTGCACACACGCATGCGTTGGGGATTGCCTCTGTCTGTGTGGTTCCACAGTAACTGTGATCAGTAGTAACTGGGCCCATTGTCTACTCTTTTGCAAGATATTAGATACCACTTACCTTATTGGGATCCATCCATCATGTAATACAAAGTGTTGAAACAGCAGTTTGATGACCTGTAAATATTCTCTTAGTGATAAAATACTGGGAGTTGAAAGTATTAATAAAGGGAGATTTTGGAGAGAAAAATAGGCAATTCTAAAACATATTACTTCCTAAAACTTAGAGTAGAAATCTTTACTGTTGATAAATGACACCACCACCGAGGTCTCTCTACAACTGATATCCTGTCCTCTAGGAATCTCCTAAGTCCTCATCCTCTCCTTGCTAGTTAATCCACATTTTAAAAACTGAACCCCTTATTTTAGAATAGTTCTAGATGTGCAGAAGAATTGCAAAGAAAGCACAGAGAGTTCTCATACACCTCCAGCTTAGTCTCTCCTGCTGTTCATCTCTTAAATGAGTAGAATACATTTGTTACGACCAAGGAAGGAGTTTTGGTGCATTATTATTGACTAAACCCCACAGTTTGTTAGGATTTCACTAGTTTTTCCCTAAGATCCTTTTTGTTGTTGTTCCAGGCTTCCATCCAGGATACCGCTTTACATTTGTTCAGAATGTCTCCTTAGCCTCCTCTGGTCTGGGACAATTTCTCAGACTTCCCTTGTTTTAATGGCCTTGAGGTGTATTTACTGGTCAGGTACTTTGTAAATGTCCCTCAGTTTGGTTTGTCTAATGCTTTTCTTATGGTTACAATGGGGTTATAGGTTTCAACATCTGATTCTCATCCATCATATCAAGGGTTCATGCTCTCAACATGACTTATCACCGATCAAGTTAACATCCATCATTTGGTTGAGTTAGTGTTTATCAGGTTTCTCCACTGTGAAGTCCCTCTTTTTCCCTACCTTTCCATCCCGAAGTCTTTTTTTTTTTTAATTATATATATTTATTTTGGGCCGCACTGCACGGCCTGTGGGATTTTAGTTCCCTGACCAGGGATCGAACCCAGGCCCTCGGCAGTGAAAGCGTGGAGTCCCAACCACTGGACCTCGAGGGAATTCCCTATACCGAAGTCTTTCGAAGGAAGTCACCATGTATAGCCCACATTTCAGGGGTGGGGAGTTGAGATCCACCTTCTTGAGAGTGGAGTATCTATATAAATTAATGGCGATTCTTCTGTACAGACTTCTCTGTTATCCCACATTTATTTATTTATTCAGTATTTATTCAGTATGGACTCACAGATATACTTTGAATTATTATCTAATACTACACTGTTTATTTTATTGCTCAAGTTGTTCCATCTTTGGCCTGTGGGGCTCTCTTATTGGCTCCTGTGTGACTTTGACATTCTCTGACCAGAATGTTTTTTGAGTGCTTGTTTACTTTCTGGCACTGTAAGATGCTCCAAGCTCATCTAGTATTTTCCTTGCTCCAACCCTAGAAGCAGCCATTTCTGGAAAAAGGTCTGATTCCTTTTACTGGAGAGTGCTATTAGAAACCAAGACCTGAGTGCTCCCTGGGGTGTCATTGCTTCTAGCCCCTCAGAATGAATAGGAAATACATGTGTGTATACTGAGCCACGTATATACACATACCTATTACCTATCTGTCATCTATCTGTCTGTCTCCTTCTTTCTCTCTCTCTTGCCAAAACAGGAGTTCATACTGATGCCTCCAACTCTAATTCAGTGCCACATGGATCGCTCTAGCTTCCCCCTTGCTTATCTGTAACCTTCCTTTCCAAGACTGGCAAATCTGGCTCCTAACATCCACCATCAATTTGTTCCATCCAGTTTACAAGTATACCAGTTTCAGAATTAACTCCTAACATTTTTATCCTTCTGTCCCTTTTCACTTCCCTTCCACTGGTCATTCATCCTACCCTCAAAAGGAAGAGATTTGATCCAACCCAGTGTAAATGCTGATTAGCAAGAGAGGAAGGATCTCCTTTAGACAACTCAAGACAAGGATAGCCACTTGGCTTCCCTAATCCAATCTCGTCTGCGACGGCTCATAGCATCCATTCCCTCTGACCTTGTTGTCCACTTGGTTCTGTGCCCAGAACTGGATGTATGCCCCTGTCTGACAGCATGTTTTCTAAGTCACTGTTTTGGGAGAGAGAGGCCTCATGTAGGGGTAGGAAATAAAGTTAAATCTTCCCTAAGTGCGGCCCTAATGTTTCTTTGCCATGTGTTCTGTGGCCTTTAAAGAGGAAGGTGACAGAATTATAGTGGAAACATAAAAACTGTAATAGAAATAAAATATATATATAGTGATATTATTACATAAGCATAATAACTTACAAAGGCACAAAGAAAATAGCCTAGAAGCCATATATTAAGGAAATAAACTTTGGTTTGCTTGTTTTCTTACTTCTTTCAGTAGTTGATTTTTTAAAAAATAAATTTATTTATTTTTGGCTACGTTGCGTCTTCATTGCTGCACGTGGGCTTTCTCTAGTGGCAGCAAGCGGGGGCTACTCTTCATTGCGGTGTGCAGGCTTCTCATTGTGGCTTTTCTTGTTGCAAAGCATGGGCTCTAGGCGCATGGGCTTCAGTAGTTGTGGCATGCAGGCCCAGTAGTTGTGGCTCGTGGCCTGTAGAGTGCAGGCTCAGTAGTTGTGGCACATGGGCATAGTTGCTCCGCGGCATGTGGGATCTTCCCAGACCAGGGCTCGAACCCGTGTCGCCTGCATTGGCAGGCGGATTCTTAACCACTTCGCCACCAGGGCAGTCCCTAAGTTCTTGATTTTTAAATGTCAGATGTTTTTGTACAATGCCCTTTCAATAGGTACATTCTTTGGTCCAATAAAATCACTATGAGTAGTATTGTAAGCATATACTTAGTACAGCAGAGTATTATCAACACTTTTTTTTTTAACCACATATGAGTTCGCTTTGTTTTTGTTAATACTGGGCTTCAAAAATGTATTCTCATTAACCTTCAGATATGTAAGGATAGGGAATTCCCTTGTGGCACAGTGGTTAAGAATCCACCTGCCAATGCAGGGAACTCGGGTTCGAGCCCTGGTCCGGGAAGATCCCACATGCCGCGGAGCAGCTAAGCCCGTGCGCCACAACTACTGAGCCTGCGTTCTAGAGCCCGCGAGCCACAACTAGTGAAGCCCGCGTACGTAGAGCCCGTGCTTTGTAACAAGAGAAGCCATTGCCACGAGAAGCCCGTGCACCGCAACGAAGAGTAGCCCCCTGTCGCCGCAACTAGAGAATGCCCGCGTGCAGCAACAAAGACCCAACACAGCCAAAAAAATTTTTAAATTAAAAAAAAAAAAAGATATGTAAGGATATTTAGAGGACAGTTGAGGCCATCTTTGCCACCGTTTTTTCTCAGAGTGGCTATCACTTTCTTTAGAATGAGTACTGGGAATTCTTTTATTGAGGTTCTTTTCTAAATGATCTTTCACCTACAAAATTTGTGAGGTGGAATGCTCTGCCACATTTGTCTCACTTTCTCAGTGACTGAAATAATTGTGTGGAGAAAAACCAAAAATGAATATCTAGACTATTGGAGAACTATTGAACATTATAAAAATACTACAAACTTGTATTAAATAGGATTAATTTTTCTAGGAATCCTTGTCATTCAGTTCTCAGATCTCAAAGAAAAGACTCTCCAAGTGTATAATTTAATTTATATGATAATTATCTAGCTTCATTTATTTTTGGCTTCTGTGGTCACAGTAGCACTGGGATTGTCTAATTGATAAATTTCTGTTTAAATGAAAAGTAAAATCTTCATGTATTTTCTGGATCTTACTGGGTGGTGGTGCAGGGAAATCCTGTTAGGAATGAGCTTACTTTGGTGGGAAGATAGACTGAGCTGTGTCATTTAAAATGTCTACATTTGAACAGCTAATGACTGTTTTTAAAAATATTTAAATAATATTTACTTGGCTCAATATTCTGTGATAACCTAAGTGGGAAAAGAATATGAAAAAGAATGGATACTTGTATGGGTATAACTGAATCACCTTGCTGTCCACCTGTAACTAACACATCATTGTTAATCAAGTATACTCCAATATAAAATTAAAATTAAAGGAACTTATTTACAAAAACAGAAGTAGAGTCACAGATGTAGAAAACAAACTTATGGTTACCAGGAGATAAGGATAGGGGGATAAACTGGGAGATTTGGATTGACATATACATATATAAAATAGATAACTAATAAGGCCCTGCTGTATAGCACAGGGAACTCTACTCAATACTCTGTAATGGCCTATATGGGAAAAGAATCTAAAAAAGAGTGGATATATGTGTATGTATAACTGCTTCACCTTGCTGTACAGCAGAAACTAATACAATATTGTAAATCAACTATACTCCAATAAAAAATTTTAAAAAATAATTAAAAGTAAATTTATTAATCTCCTCCTCAAGGAGATTTTAAATTAATTAATTAATTAAATTAAATATTTTTAAATGTTGATTTCCAGTGTGAAAAAGAAAGTCCTGCTGAACCTGACAGGTCACTCTTCATAACATGTAAGTGGATCAAAGTAAACATGTAAAACAGGAAAATCAGGGATTTCCCTTGTGGTCCAGTGGTTAAGACTCCTCGCTTCCACTTCAGGGAGCACAGGTTTGATCCTGGGTTGGGGAACTAAGATCCTGCAGGCCGAGTGGCGCGGCCAAAAATAATAATAATAAATAAATAAAAAGATGGATGTTAAATAAAAATAAAAATAAAACAGGGAAATAAGACTTTCCTCTGGGCTTTACCTGGCAATTCTTACCTGTGTGTAAATGCCAAATTCACTAGATTTGTTGTGAAAAAAATGTTTCAAAAATTTCAAAGTGACTTTAATGGTAAATTGGTCCAAAAGAAAAATAAAAGAATTATCAGTGGTCCTGGCAGTATCCTAGGTGTCTGGAGGAAAGAAGGGAGTAAATATTCTGTTTATACTACTCCAAATCAGGTGGCAGTCCCCTTCATGTTCATGATTTACAAGAAGTACAATGGCCCTGTGGCCAACTGTGCCGACGTATGGTTCCTAATTGCAAGTGTGGTTTACTGTAATAGCCCAATAATTACAAAATTATAGGTGGATTCATTCAATCAGGAAAAAGGAATGTGTGTGCGTTGTTCTGCTGTGGTCATTGGCACTGGCCCAGGCCCCTTCCAGAGGAGAGATAAAGACTAAAACTGTAAATGCCAAATAAAGAAAGGAATGACAGTTAATGTCTTATGTAGCTATGAATTTAACATGAAGGCTTTCATTTTGCAACTACCTCATTCAGTCTCCCCATCTGTCACCTTCTGTCACCTAAAGAATATTTAATTTTTGTTTTCGTTTGTTTTTGTCTTCAGGAGAAAAAATAGACTATTCCTTAGTGGTTCAGATCAAAAGCAGAATTTTGATGGAGTGTCAGGGAACCGGATATGTGGGTTGAGAGAAAATGAGAACTATGTGTGTCTGTAGCCACGGAGGTGAATTTGAGATGGTAACTTTAGTTCCCATGTTTGTAATAGTCAGTCCTTCTATATTTCACAGCATTTAAATTGTTCAAAATTGAGCCTTCAGCGTAAAGTCTCAGTGGAGAAGAAATACCACATGGTCAGTTTCTCCCTGGGTTTGCCCCTAGTTTAAGGAAGGCAGTTGGACAGGAGTGGAAGTAAAGTAAATAAGGATTTTACTTTTTAACTCTGGCTTAGCTTCCAAATTAGTCCTTCCCGTATCTCCGCCTGCTGCACTGTGGCCAACATGGCTGGGGTAAAGTAGGGTTAGGAACCATTTACAGAAGAATCAGTCACTGCCGAACTTGCATTTCTGCCTGAGATTAGAGTTGACTTTATGAGTGGGAAGAACAGGATTTATCATTCTTGTTTGGAAGGAGAACTTATAAGGATTAAGGTATTGGTATTGTATTGACTGTCCTTTTTCATTCAATTTAAGATTATCCTGGTTCTTGATATGTCAAGTGATTTTTGATTGAAACTTAAAACATTTTTGTATTATATTATGAGACTGTAAATGTTATGGAAACCTTTTGTTTTAACTGGCTTTAACACCTCTCCAGCAAGGGAAGCGAGGGGTGCCACCTCATTACTGCCAGGCGGAGGTAAACACCCAGATTCTCCCTTCATCCTCTGTTGATATCTGGCGGCAGATATGGGGGGGAAGGGTCTTCATTACTCTTGGGCACGGTTCAATTTCCAGATCCCCACGTGGTCTCTACTGACACCATAGTGGGGGTGGTCTTGTTCCCACTGAGCAGTGGTTTGATGTTACCCCAATACTGGCAGGGAAGGAGAATAAGAGATACCTCATTACTGGGTATGGGTGGAAGACCAGGTTCCCACATGGTCTCCACTGACAATGTAGAGGATGCTTCATTGAGAGCTGGTGCACAGGAAGGTCCTGGCTCCCTACTTGGTCCTCTCTGACACCACTCTGATAGGGGTTTGGGGGCTCCTCATTAGAGGGTAGAAGTCTACTCTACCCACTCAGCCTTTCTTGGCTTGGGTGGTCATAGTTTCTTCTGTGGTGTTTGGCTGGAGTGGAGCAGTTATTGTCTAAAAGTTTTCTGTCTTGCTGGGCTGTCCCTTTCCTGCTCCTTTGGCTAGAGAGAGCAGGCTTTTGTGAGTTTTTTTTGGTCTGTGCCCATTGGTGTTTTCAGGTTCAGCTGCAAGTCTGGAATACATGAGACTAAAGGAAAACCCAGGGATCTTACCTCCATGTTGTTTCTTAGGTCCTGAGGTCCCAAGCTGGCCTACTTTCTTTTCACCTTATATAGTCTTTTCATGTTTCTTTTATATATAGCATTCAGGGTTTTTTTTAGTTGTATGTAGCAGGAGAAGTAGGAAAAAGTAAGTTTACTCCATTTTCCTAGAAGCAGAGGTTCTTGACATTCAATTTTTGTTTTATTTTTCCCAATATTTTATTGTGAAAGTTTTGGAGATGGAAGAATTATGCAATTAATGACCACACACCCACCACCTAAGTTCAACACTTAACATTTTGCTATATTTTACTATACTGTAAATTTATCCATCTCCATTCCATCTATCCATCAATTTATTACTTTTGATGGACATCAGTACACTTCATCCCTAAACGCATCAGCATGCATGCCATTGATTGGACTTCACTACTTATTTATGGTTTTTTTAACGGTAGATTTTACATAAAGAAAAATCCACAATATCATAAATACCATTTGATGCATTTTGTATAATCCATCCTTTATTGAGATAATTTCCATCACCCCAGGAAAATCCCTCAAGCCTCTTCTCGATTAATTCCCACATCCATTTCACTCCAAGAAGCAACTACTGTTCTGGTTTTCTTTCTTTCTTCTTCTTTTTTCTGTTTTCCCATAAATTCATTTTGCCTTTTTTAGAACTTCATATACATAGAACCACACAGTATGTACTCTTCTGTGTGTTGCTGTTTTTTGCCAGCACAATGTTTTTGAGATACATTCACATTGTTTGTAGGTATCAATGGCTCCTTTTCTTTAAATTGCTGAGTGCTACTTCATTGCATGAAAAATACCATAGTTATCCATGCTTTAGTTGCTTCCCGTTTTTTGCCATTAAAATTTAATCTTTGGGGTAATATAAGTTATCACCATCTTCTTTCTGTTATGAACATAGTGTAAGGCAACTTAAGGTTTGGGGCCTTTCTTCTGATTGATGAAATGATTGAGGCACATAAAGATATGTTCTATTACCTACGACATCCATATTTTCCACGTATTTTTTGTCATTCGTGATAGTTATCAGTTTATTTGAAGCTAGAAACTTTTTTGTAACAAGCAAAAGATAGTTTTAGTATAGTAAAATTTAGAATTTGGCTTCTTGGCACTAAATTTTATTTTGTGAAGGAAAAAAACCTGGTTTTAACTACACTATAACTGTCATTTTCATTACTGAGAATGCCAAACTAGTCTCTGGAGGAACATCCTGTTTCACTTAGAATACTCTATTTCTGCACAAAATATTGATGTAGTTGTTGCAGACGGATTCAGCTGTTTCGCAGACCCTTATTTATCTGGCCTTACCTTTTATGTAGGTCTCTTATTTCTTCTCTGTTTCCTCAAAATGATTATCTAAGGGGACTGTAATTTCTGAATGATTGATTTATTGATTGATATTAGAGGAGTTCTACTGGCAGGGAAATGGGGCAAAATAAACTTTATGTGAGATTCCAATTAAAGTGGGCATGTTTACTTTGAACAGTGCAGGAAGACATAGATGATGTTGTTTCAAACTTTTATTACAGCTTTTCTCTGACTTGACTTTCTTTATACAGTTGACGGACTGGACAAAGCTTCTATAGCAAACTCAGATGGCCCAACAGCAGGCTCCCAAACACCTCCCTTCAAGAGGAAGGGGAAACTCTCCACCATTGGTAAAATCTTTAAGCCTTGGAAATGGAGGAAAAAGAAGACCAGTGACAAATTTAGAGAGACATCAGCAGGTAGGAACAGCATAATTTTGTTAGAAGATAAATTGTTAAATTTTCCAAAAGGTAAAAAATCATATCTTGCAGGGTTTTTTTTTTTCAGGGAAAAAATTAATCTATATTTGAAATGAAATTATTTCATTTAAGGTGAAACAACTTAGGGTTCTGATCTGCCTTCTTTTTCTACTCACTTTGGCTTTCTAACATAGTCTTGTTTTTAAATATGTACTTGTAAGTTCATATAAAAAATTAATGTGTAGGGAGAGGGAGGTGAAATGGAAAATTAGAAGTGGAAATGTTATTTGTCAGTATTGTAGCTGCAAGTATCCATTTATACACACACATACGAACACTATTATCTATCTGTCTACTTAGTTCCAGTAACACGATCCTATTTGTCAATGAAGAATTTTTAAAATGTCTTTTAAATGTATTTGTTCTGTGGGCAAAATTTAAATGGCTGTATGAAGGAAAAGTGTTGCTATATTTATTAATTTTAAATTTCCATCATGTCCTTAGGACAAATAAATGGTCTGTGTCCTAGAGGAGTCATAACCCTAATGGTGTGAAAACTTTTTATTGTTATTTTATTTTGTGGATTTGTTAAACCTTAAGAATTACATTATTTAGTACCTTTCATATGGACTTACGGAGGAAGTTGGCCTTAAATCTCAGGCCAGAATTAAGCCTGATTTAAACAAATGTCCAGTATCAGGGTATTGTTTAAGGTGAAAATGAGTTTATATCTTGGTGTAAGTTTAGCTTTCTCCACGTTTGTTGTCTAAAATAATCCCTTCATCAAAATTCCTCACTGCACCAGAAACTAATATTGTCCGTGTATGTACAGGATCACAGAGCATATCTTACTGGTCTGTGCTAAGAGTTGGCCTTTAGTTCTAGCGCTGTGACATAAAAAGGAAAACACCATCAATAGCACAAGGGTGTAGGATAGAGACACCAGGGCTTCCTAAAGAAAATTGTCTCTGCTGCTTTTGCAGCTGTATCATTTCTTTGAGCATTTAATGTTTAAAAAGAAATAATGATACTATTTCTGGGATTTGTTTTAAAATGATCCTGGAGGAGAGGGGAGTATAGATGAAAGATCGGTCCCAAGTTGGTAATATATGGGGTTCATTATTCTCATATCTCTACTTGTAGGTACTGGAAAGTTTTTGCAATAAAAAGATAGGCAAAGACAAAAGACTTGCCTTAGGAGCAAATAATGATGGTTTGCTTTTTGAATCCTCTTTAGTTCCTAACTGGCTTCTTGGGTTGGGAGCAGTGGGAAGGGATGAACACAGTGCTGTGCTGAGGGAGGACACCTGGGTTCTAGTTGTGTCCTTGCCACCAAGGTACCGTGTGACCTTGAGCAAATCAGGTCAGAATTGAATGAATTGAATTCTAATGTGCTTTCAGTTCCAGATTCTGTTGTGGATCCTTGACTCCTTCCAACCCCTGACTGGGCATCTTGTTCTTCCTTGTTCTGCAGTTGTAGATGGAAATACACTGGTCTTCTTAAGTACTTCCGGCTCAGGTTTCTCTAAGCATTGGGGGAGTCTAGCTCTTCGAGTTACCATGGATAACCAAGATGGGAATAGGGCTCTGGACAGTAGCATTAAGACGACATTAAAAAGAGATGATGAAAGTCTCTTCATTTGTCTCTCTTGCCCTTTTCCTGGGTCTGGGCTGCTACCGTCTCTCTCCCTAAAGTAGGAACAATTACAAAGAACTTCCCTTCATCTTTTCTTGTCACTCTTTTTAATTATTTTAATAGTAGGGAGGCTGTAACATTTCTACCAACCCAGAATATTTAAGAAAAGTCATTTTAGACAGCATTAAGTGTTATTTTATATTATCCCATATTTATTGAGGATAGCCTAGCAATCTTTGTATTCTGTTTCCTTTTCAAATTCACACAAGATTTTATATAAGTTGAGCTCCAAGAAGTTATTTATGGGTACTATATTTCTAGTTCCTAAAGACTACCGAACCACATTAAAAACCTGAGAAAGTTATTAGATATATCATCAGATTGTTTTTTGTTTTTTGTCTTTGCATCAAAATTGTGACATAACAGAATAAAGACAAGCCAAGTGGATGTGTTAACAATTCATTGTGAATTTTTCTGCTACATTTACTTGCATCATTTCTTTTTAAATATATATATTTATTTATTTATTTTTGGCTGTGTTGGGTCTTCGGGCTTTCTTCATCGTGGTGCGCAGGCTCCTCATTGTGGTGGCTTCTCTTGTTGCAGAGCACAGGCTCTAGGCACACGGGCTTCAGTAGTTGCAGCACGCGGGCTCAGTAGTTGTGTCTCATGGGCTCTAGAGTGCAGGCTCCATAGTTGTGGCACGCGGGCTTAGTTGCTCCACGGCATGTGGGATCTTCTCGGACCAGGGCTCGAACCCATGTCCCTTGCACTGGCAGGCGGATTCTTAACCACTGCGCCACCAGGGAAGTCCACATCATTTCTTTTTAAACCCATGTTATTACTAATGTTTTATTTGAATTTCGTAAGATGTTATCAAGTGTCCCAAGTACTTTACTGTCTATATATATATATATATATTTTTTAATTCAATTTCTGCTGAGTTTTATGGAATGTATTAGTAAAGCTTAAAATAAATGGAGGAACAAAGTGGTGTAACAAGTTTTTTTTTCACATTGAGGAAAGATGTCACATCTAGAGGAAAACTGATGCATTTGGAAATAACCAAGAGTAGGGTGTTTTCTTCTCTAATACATTGTCTCAAACAGTGAAATCTAGGGGTTTGGGTATGACCAAGGCCAGCTCCATCAAAGAACACCTTAGGCAAGATCCATAATATTTTAGGATATGAAAGAATATGAATTTCTTCCAAGAAGAGTAACTCTTTTTCGTTTGTCCTTCTCCTAAGCTCTTGGCTTTACAGTCATATGGACATGAATCTTACTGTGTTCTATTACACAGCGATTAATACCACTTTTCTTAGTGTGGGGGTCTGTGGTAGGAATTTTTAATTGATGGTAGATAGGATGCAGCACTGATTTACTAATGCCACTGTAATAAATGCCATTGTTCTCACATGTTCATGGTGGTGGAAGTTAAGAAAGGTCCTGTGTTCTGTCTGCTTGGTGGTCCTTGAGTCAACTAGATTTTGAAAGGCTGTCTTGTCCTATAAGGCTGGCTGGGCTTATGTCCCGACTTCGAGTTCTCTGGCCTTGTTTTAAAGCAGCAAGTTACCTGTATCTTCATCTCTGTTTAGAATGGTCCATAGGCTATTGGGTTCTAGGGCAGAGTAGTCTTTTCTATTTACTTTCCCTTGGTGAGTCTTTTCTTCGGTTTTCATCTCCTGAGTGAAAGCGTCCTCCTTTGGTTCCACCTAAGCTCCATCCCTTCCCTAACTTTAGAACTCAAAATCTCATTTACGCTTTTTTTCCTACATAATCATTTCTTCCCTTTTTTGGGGGGGGTGGTGGTGGTGGGTAGGTAGTGGTGGCTGAGGTGCCTCCCTTTGGGTCTTTACGTATGCGTTCATCTCCCCAAAGCTGACAATACAAACAAACAGGCTGTTCCTCTAACTTTTACATGGGTGGTTACAACTAAGACCAAAGGTCTTCAAAATCTACCCTGTGTCTGCTGCTTCCACTTCCCTCCTGCACTCTCATGTCTTTCCTTCTGCAGTCTGCCCCTGCATCCAGCACTCCACTGAGGGGACTCCAAGCCTCCCAATCCTGACATTTAGTGTTATTCTCTCATTTTCATCCGTCTCAGTCTCTACAGGATGCGCCATTGCTGTTGTGTCCTTCCTTGTTTTACAAAATAGCTCTTACTTGATTTACACAAGGTGTCATCATCTTGGTTGTCTTTGACTTTTCTTTCTCTTTTGTCCCCTCTCTTCCCCTTCCCATTTCCCCTAAACCTGTGCAAGAGAGGTTCGCTACCTGTCTCAGCCCTTCTCCTTTTGTGAACGTGCCCTTCCTCACCCTTCTTTCTTCTCAGTGCCCACATCTCTCGAACCCAGGCACATCTCCTCGAGCACCTCATGGGCAGTAGTGCCTGAGGACTGTGTGTTAACGCAAAACCCATTCTTATGGTCTACATAGATCTACACTGAAAACGTGGTACATGCCAGGCACTGATTAATTTGCTTCTGGGTGTCAATTTTTTAATTAAAAAATCAGAATTTTGTAGTGAGAATGTTAAGAAACTTGCATCAGATTTTGCTCTCACACAGTGAGGGGAGGCATTCAGTTAAGTTGGACTGTAAGACTGCAGAGTTAGACCGAGAAATTTTCACAACGAGAGGTTACAGTGTCTACAAGCAGAAGAATTGCTGTGAATACGTGCTGTGTGTCCCCCGGTTTAGAAGAGAGGGTCTGTAACCTATGACCACACTCAGTTCTTCCTCAAACCACTGAGTGGCTGGGCAGGTGACTGGAGTAGCAACCATCTAATTCCACCCCTCCCTAAAGGTATCCCAGGCTTTACACAGGATATGAGATACCAACATTGATCTTTTACAAGAATGACTCTTTGACATTGTTTAAGGCAATGGCACCAAACAGAGAACCTACAACTTGATTCTTTATTCTCTTCAACACATACCCACAGTTAACACTTAACATTGGCTTAACATCTGAAATGTCTTCAGCTTAATTATCTTTACTTTTTTCATAACTTCTGCTTTCACAAACACTTCTGTGTTTGGGGATAGTATTAAAATGTAATTTCAGGAGTAGAAACATTATTTTTGGTGAAGCAAGATAGAAAATTTAAAGTTCACGCGGCAGCAGTAGCAGTCGCCGGAAGGTCTCATTATGCTCACCCTACTTGTCTTTCATGCGTTAACTTAAACTTTCGTTTTAGAGAGGGAAGGTACTGACACCTGCTCTGAATGAGCACAGAGAGGGAGCAGAGAGGGCGCGGGAAAGTCCTATGTACAAATACTTTCCAAACCAAAGTAGATCCCCTGCCGTCCCCAGCTACCCCTGCTATTGCAGACGTGGCTTTCTTTGGCATCCAGGCTTTGACCACGGAGTTCTTTGATTCGTCCTTGCCTTTTACCATCTTCTACATTCTGTTAGTTCCTAAACCTTTTATTTATTTCTCCTAGTGCAGGCCTCTACCATCAGCCTTTCCTCTCATTCCCCATTGTCTGGTCCTAATCACTCTGTGTCTCAATTATTGCAGGTGGCCTCTTTGCTCTACTTAGGTATTAGCTGTCCGAGCTCTAGAAAGCTATGGAATGCTGGAGGAGGCAGGGAGAGACTGGGTTCTGGCATTAAGCCTGCCTAGGAAGGGAACGTGACCCAGCTAGTGAGGCTGACAGAGAAGATTCAGGGTGGCACAGCCTGTCAGGAACACTAGAGTAGCCAAGATAACATCCAGATCTCAGGCCAGCAAATAGAGCAGTGGGTCCTTCACAACAAAATGGCATGTGTTCCACCAGGTAGGGTAGCATAACGGAGCACCCGGGTGAGTGAGACTGGGAAATCCAAGCAAGCCTTGGGAGCCAGCGTGTTCTTTACTTAGGTGGCAGTATTCATGGCAGATGGTGCTGGAACCAAAAAGACTCAAACTGGGTCCCCATCTTTTTTTTTTTTTTTTAAGGAACCGGGGAATAGAGCTGGTAACTAGGACAGGGAGTTACCAAAGGATTCAGGACGGAAACTCACTGCTTGAAGTGGGACACAGGGGATAGGTCTGTGGGAGTGGTCTCTTCAGACCCCAGACCTCAGGTGTTGGAGCTCCTGTCGCTACAAGGGCACAGCCCAAGAGCTGGGTGGCTGGAGAGAGCAGGGATTATTGTGGTTTTGGGAAAATAGGTGGGGAAATCTCTCCCCTCCCTCCTCTATCTAGATCATCCTGGATACCACTACAGGAAGTCTTCCTCAGGTGGAACTTTGGTCCTTTGCTTCTTGCCCAAAAAGTGACTGACTTCACGTTGTTTCCTAAATGAATTCCAGACTCCTCAGCTCTCTGCAGTGTAACCCAAACTGACCTTTCGTGTCTTATCTTTTTTTTTTTTTTTTTTTTTTTGCGGTACGCGGGCCTCTCACTGTTGCGGCCTCTCCCGTTGCGGAGCACAGGCTCCGGACGCGCAGGCTCAGCGGCCATGGCTCACGGGCCCAGCCGCTCCGCGGCATGTGGGATCCTCCCCGACCGAGGCACAAACCCGTGTCCCCTGCATTGGCAGGCGGACCCCCAACCACTGCGGCACCAGGGAAGCCCTTATACAGTAATTTTTATGCTCAAAGGACGAGGGGAAACGTTGCAGATGTCTGGGTATTTACACTTCTTTTTTTTTTAACTTGTGGGTCAAGCATCATGCTGGATATATATTCATTTATTCTTAAATCAATCCTGGAAAGCCATATAGTCCCATCACAGGTTTAGATGAGGTAATATATGCAAAATGATTAATGTGGTTTTGGGGATACAGTAAGTACTCAAAACTATCAGCTACACCATTCTGCTTTTAAGGTAACTGAAAAAACCCCTGAGTAAATTAAAAAGTGCTTATAATGGCTATGTTTATTTTAAAATTTAAGTATTAGTTATTTTATAGGTCAATTCTGAATGTTGTACACATACATAGCAAGGGTTCAGTATGTTTGTTGGGTATGATTTAGTATAGATTATAAACTCTAGGCTATTGAGGGACTTTTTTTTTTTTTTTTTTTGCGGTACGTGGACCTCTTACCTCTGTGGCCTCTCCCGCTGCGGAGCACAGGCTCCGGATGTGCAGGCCCAGCAGCCATGGCTCACGGGCCCAGCTGCTCCGCGGCCCGTGGGATCTTCCCAGACCGGGGCACGAACCCGTGTCCCCTGCATCGGCAGGCGGACTCTCAACCACTGCACCACCAGGGAAGCCCTTATCTTTCTTTATTAGTCACTTGCCTTGGACTTCTGTCACCCAGGGGCCCTCAGTGAGCATGCCCGGAGCCTCTGTGTCCCCAGGCCTTTCTTCACGCTCTTCCCTCTTCCTCTGAGCACCTTCTTCCTACAGCTGCACCTGGGAAAATACTGCAAGCCATGCAAGGGTCCTAACATGTCTCTTCTTTCCTGAGGATGTTCTTGACCTTGATTCTGCATCATCTAGTAGGAACCTCCCCTCCTGTGCTTGTCCTCCTGTTAGGACATATGTACTTTGACTTCTTTCCTAGTTTATGTGTCTGCTACCAATTTACTGTGTAAATTATTTGAGGGCAGAGACTATCTCACTCATCTTCACCCCACTTCAGATGCTTTACATGATCATTTGAACCTGGTATGTACTCTTAACATATGACTTGAATTGGTTATTTATTGGATATCCACTATAACTAAAAATACAGCACTGGGTGCTTTAGGACTTTATAAAAGAAATTGAAGATTGAAAAAATATCATGGAAAAGATAAAGACAATAAATTAAAATACAAACCAAAAACATGTACTCACAGTTACAGCCATGTACAACTATTAAAAGCCAATAAAATAATTAGGGGAAATTTCTTTTTCTTACCTTTTTGCCCTTATTTAAAAAGAAGTTACACTCCTAAATAAAGAAAATCCAGACAATTTATTTTCATTATAATTGTGACTTCTATTTGTGTTGTTAGTCATGGGGAAGGAATGCACGTCCAGATTTTTAGATAACATTGTTGCAAGTTATCAGCCTTCTGGGAGTCAGAGTAATTTGCAGAAAGTCATCTGCTAAAAGCTTTAATTTACTGAAGGTACTCTTACTCCCTAATAATATAATGGCTCTGTTTTTATTGAATGCTATTATGTGCCAGGTTCTGCTCCAAGAACTTTATTCATGTTAACTCATTTAATCCTCAAAGGTTATAAAGTTTAAGTGCTACTGTTATCCCAGTTGATGAGGACACTAAGGTCAGAAAATTCAAATGACTTGCCCAAGGAAACACACCTGGTAGGAGCCAAAAGCAGTATTTGAACCCAAGCAATATGGTGCCACAGCCAGATTTTTTACCATTACACTGTGTGGCCTCTTCAGACGATAACTTCATACTCAGACCAGTAAGGATTGATCATTGAAAGGTGACCCTAATACCTGGATTTGCTTCATATACTGGAATTTTTGCTGTGAGAAGGATTCGGTCTGAAGAATTATTTTGATTCTACTTGACTAGCCTGATTTCAGCAGTGTACACAGAAAAATGGTTGAAAAGGATCAAAATTATATTTGGTTCATTTAAGATACTATTCTTTGTAATCATAGAGGCATGATGTTGCTGATAGTGACTATTTTCTATATCTAGAAGGTAGGGCAAAGTTAGAGGATTTTCCCAGGGTGATATTTGTTCAGGACTGATCTGGTTGTATTAATAAATGGCAGCCTTTTGATTTTCTCTATCCTGTTCCACTAAGAACATGGAAGTACCTTCATGTATCATTCACTGTCACACCATATTGGAGGAAGGGAAGAGAATCTCTCCCTTTTCCCAATTTACAGCAGCAGAGGGAAGTTACATAGCCCATAAAGACCACACAGCACATCCTGGTCCATGTAGGGCTCCTTGCTTATATGTTAGGTAATACTCTTTTGTCCTCTTGACATGTTTATTGAACATCAACATCTACTATATGTCAGGCACTGTTGTAGACTCTAGTGATACAGCAGGAACAAAAGAGATAAATTGCCTTCCCTTATGGGACTTACATTCTAGCAGGGGTAGGAGACATAGAGTAAACCCAGTAAGTTAGTATATTAGAACGTGAGAGGAGAAAAAATAAAGCAAGGAGTAGGGAATGTGGGAGGGAAGTTCCAGTTTAAAATGGGGTGGTCGGGCTTCCCTGGTGGCACAGTGGTTGAGAGTCCGCCAGCCGATGCAGGGGACACAGGTTTGTGCCCCGGTCCAGGAAGATCCCACATGCCGCGGAGCGGCTGGGCCCATGAGCCATGGCCGCTGGGCCTGCGCGTCCGGAGCCTGTGCTCCGCAACGGGAGAGGCCACAACAGTGAGAGGCCCGCGTACCGCAAAAAAAAAAGAAAAGGGGTGGTCAGGGACTTCCCTGGTGGTCCAGTGGTTAGGACTCTGCACTTCCACTGAAGGGACACGGGTTCAATCCCTGGTTGAGGAGCTAAGATCTTGCATGGTGCGCCGTGCGGCCAAAAAAAAAAAATCCAAAACAAAACAAAACAAAAAAATTGAGTGGTCAGGGGAACTTTACCAGGAAGGCAACATTTGAGCAAAAAACAAGAGGGAAGAAAAGAAAAAGCACTCGGGGAAATCCTATTAAGTGATCACATGAGTTAGAGATGCATGCATTTTCTTCAGCCTAATAATGGTGTTAATGTACTGTGAATGTAATCAAGTATAAACTTTATCCAATAATTTAACAATCAAAATGCTTCACATTCATGAGCCTCATGCTGGCTAATCTTTTATTTATTTTTTAATTGATTTGGCCACGCCACGTGACATGCAAGATCTTAGTTCCCCAACCAGGGATCAAACCCGTGACCCCTGAATTGGGAGCAAAGACTTTTTGTTTTTTTGTTTTCTGAATATTATTTTATTTTAATTTTAATACAGCAGGTTCTTATTAGTTATCTATTTTATACATATTAATGTATATATGTCAATCCCAATCTCCCAATTCATCCCACCACCACCCCCACCCACTTTCCTCCCTTGGTGTCCATACGTTTGTTCTCTACATCTGTGTCTCTATTTCTGTCTTGCAAACCAGTTCATCTGTACCATTTTTCTAGATTCCACATATATGCGATAATATATTTGTTTTTCTAACTTACTTCACTCTGTATGACAGTCTCTAGGTCCATCCACATCTCTACAAATGACCCAATTTCGTTCCTTTTTATGGCTGAGTAATATTCCATTGTATATATGTACCACATCTTCTTTATCTCTTCGTCTGTTGATGGGCATTTAGGTTGCTTTCATGACCTGGCTATCGTAAATAGTGCTGCAGTGAACAATGGGGTGCATGTGTCTTTTTGAATTAATGTTTTCTCTGGGTATGTGCCCAGTAGTGAGATTGCTGAGTCATATGGTAGTTCTATTTTTAGTTTTTTAAGGAACCTCCATACTGTTCTCCATAGTGGCTGTATCAATTTACATTCCCACCAACAGTGCAAGACGGTTCCCTTTTCTCCACACCCTCTCCAGCATTTGTTTGTAGATTTTCTGATGATGGCCATTCTGACCAGTGTGAAGTGATACCTCATTGTAGTTTTGATTTGCATTTCTCTAATAATTAGTGATGTTGAGCAGCTTTTCATATGCCTCTTGGCCATCCGTATATCTTCTTTGGAGAGATGTCTATTTAGGCCGTCTGCCCATTTTTGGATTGGGTTGCTTGCTTTTTTAGTATTGAGCTGCATGAGCTGCTTATATATTTTGGAGATTAATCCTTTGTCAGTTGATTTGTTTGCAAATATCTTCTCCCATTCTGAGGGTTGTCTTTTTGTTTTGTTTATAGTTTCCTTTGCTTTGCAAAAGCTTTTAAGTTTCATTAGGTCCCATTTGTTTATTTTTGTTTTTATTTCCATAATTCTAAGAGGTGGGTAAAAAAGATCTTTCTGTGATTTATGTCAAAGAGTGTTCTTCCTATGTTTTCCTCTAGGAGTTTTATAGTGTCTGGTCTTACATTTAGGTCTTTAATCCATTTTGAGTTTATTTTTGTATATGGTGTTAGGGAGTGTTCTAATTTCATTCTTTTACATGTAGCTGTCCAGTTTTCCCAGCACCACTTATTGAAGAGACTGTCTTTTCTCCATTTTATATCCTGGCCTCCTTTGTCATAGATTAGTTGACCATAGGTGCATGGGTTTATCTCTGGGCTTTCTATCCTGTTCCATTGATCTATATTTCTGTTTTTGTGCCAGTACCATATTGTCTTGATTACTGTAGCTTTGTCATGTAGTCTGAAGTCAGGGAGTCTGATTCCTCCAGCTCCATTTTATTCCCTCAAGGTTGCTTTGGGGGCTCCCCTGGTGGCACAGTGGTTAAGAATCCACCTGCCAATGCAGGGAATATGGGTTCGGTCCCTTCTCTGGGAAGATCCCACATGCCATGGAGCAACTAAGCCTGTGAGCCACACAATTGAGCTGGCACTCTAGAGCCCACGAGCCACAACTACTGATCCCGTGTGCCAGAACTACTGAAGCCTGTGCACCTAGAGCCCGTGCTTCACAACAAGAGAAGCCCCCACAGTGAGAAGCCCACATACTGCAACAAAGAGTAGCCCCCGCTCGCCGCAACTAGAGAAAGCCCACAGGCAGCAATGAAAACCCAACCCAGCCAAAAAAAAAAAAAAAAAAACCCACAAAAACAGATTGCTTTGGTATTCGGGGTCTTTTGTGTCTCCATACAAATTTTAAGATTTTTTGTTCTAGTTCTGTATAAAAATGCCATTGGTAATTTGATAGGGATTGCACTAAATCTGTAGGTTGCTTTGGGTAGTATAGTCATTTTCACAATATTGATTCTTCCAATTCAAGAACATGGCATATCTCTCCATCTGTTTGTGTCATCTTTGATTTCTTAAATCAGTGTCTTATAGTTTTCTGAGTACAGGTCTTTTATCTCCTTAGGTAGGTTTATTCCTCGGTATTGTATTCTTTTTTTGCAGTGGTGAATGGGATTTTTTCCTTAATTTCTCTTTCTGATCTTTCGTTGTTAGTGTATAGGAATGCAAGAGGTTTCTGTGCATTACTTTTATATCCTGCAGCTTTACCAAATGCATTGATTAGCTCTAGTAGTTTTCTGGTGGCATCTTTAGGATTATCTATATATAGTATTATGTCATCAGGAAACAGTAACAGTTTTACTTCTTTTCCGATTTGGATTCCTTTTATTTCTTTTTCTTCTCTGATTGCTGTGGCTAGGACTTCCAAAACTATGTTGAATAATAGTGGCGAGAGTGGACATCCTTGTCTTGTTCCTGATCTTAGAGGAAAGACTTTCAGTGTTTCACAACTGAGTATGATGTTTGCTGTGGGTTTATCAATATGGCCTTTATTATGTTGAGGTAGGTTCTCTCTATGCCCATTTTCTGTAGAATTTTTATCATAAATGGGTTTGAATTTTGTCAAATGCTTTTTCTGCATCTATTGAGATGATCATATAGTTTTTATTCCTTAATTTGTTAATGTGGTGTATCACGTTGATTGATTTGCATCTACTGAAGAATCCTTGCATCCCTGGGATAAATCCCACTTGATCGTGGTATATGATCCTTTTTAATGTGTTGTTGGATTCTGTTTGCTAGTATTTTGTTCAGAATCTTTGCATCTATGTTCGTCAGTAATATTGGCCTATAATTTTCTTTTTTTGTGATACCTTGTTCTGGTTTTGGTATCAGGGTGACGGTGGTTTCGTAGAATGAATTTGGGAGTGTTTCCCCTTCTAAAGTTTTTTGGAAGAGTTTGAGAAGGATGGGTGTTAGCTCTTCTCTAAATGTTTGCTAGAATTCACCTGTGAAGCCATCTGGTCCTGGACTTGTGTTTGTTGGAAGTTTTGGGGTTTTTTTGTTTTTTTTTTGTTTTTGCAGTACACAGGCCTCTCACTGTTGTGGCCTCTCCCATTGCGGAGTACAGGCTCCGGACCCGCAGGCTCAGCGGCCATGGCTCACAGGCCCAGCCGCTCCGTGGCATGTGGGATCTTCCCAGACCGGGGCACGAGCCCGTGTCTCCTGCATCGACAGGCGGACTCTCAATAACTGAGCCACCAGGGAAGCCCTGTTTTTGTGTTTTTTACAGTGTTTTTCCTGTAATTGATCTCCAATCTCATAGCATTGTGGTCAGAAAAGATGCTTGGTACGATTTCAATTTTCTTAAATTTTCTGAGGCTTGATTTGTGACCCAAGATGTGATCTATCCTGGAGAATGATCTGTGTGCCCTTGAGAAGAAAGTGTATTCTACCACTTTTGGGTGGAATGTTCTATAAGTATAAATCTATCTGGTCTGTTGTGTCATTTAAAGCATGTGTTTCCTTATTTATTTTCTGTTTGGATGATCTGTCCACTGGTGTAAATGGCGTGTTAAAGTCCCCTACTATTATTGTGTTGCTGTCGATTTCCTCTTTTATAGCTGTTAGCAGTTGCCTTATGTATTGAGGTGCTCCTATGTTGGGTGCATAAATATTTACAATTGTTATATCTTCTTCTTGGATTGATCCCTTGATCATTATGTAGTGTCCCTCCTTATCTCTCATAACAGTCTTTATTTTAAAGTCTGTTTTATCTGACATGAGTGTTGCTACTCCAGCTTTCTTATGATTTCCATTTGCATGGAATATCTTTTTCCATCCCTTCACTTTCAGTCTGTATGTGTCCCTAGGTCTGAAGTGGGTCTCTTATAGACAGCATATATATGGGTCTTGTTTTTGTATCCATTCAGCCAGTCTGTGTCTTTTGGTTGGGGCATCTAATCCATTTACATTCAAGGTTATTATCTACATATATGTTCCTATTACCATTTTCTTAATTGTTTTGGGTTTGTTTTTGTGGATCTTTTTCTTCTCTTGTGTTTCCCACCTAGAGAAGTTTCTTTAGCACTTGTTGTAAAGCTGGTTTGGTGGTGCTGAATTCTCTTAGCTTTTGATTGTCTGAAAAGCTTTTGATTTCTCCATCAAATCTGAATGAGATCCTTGCTGGGTAGAGTAATCTTGGTTGTAGGTTTTTCTCTTTCATCACTTTAAGTATATCCTGCCACTCCCTTCTGGCCTGCAGGGTTTCTGCTGAAAAATCAGCTGATAACCTTATGGGGATTCCTTTGTATGTTATATTTTGTTTTTTTCCTTGCTGCTTTAATATTTTTCTTTGAATTTAATTTTTGTTAGTTTGATTAATATGGGTCGTGGTGTGTTTTTCCTGGGATTTATCCTGTATTGGACTCTCTGTGCTTCCTGGACTTGGGTGACTATTTTGTTTCCCATGTTAGGGAAGTTTTTGACTATAATCTCTTCAAATATTTTCCCAGACCCTTTCTTTTTCTCTTCTTCTTCTGGGACCCCTATAATTCGAATGTTCGTGCGTTTAGTGTTGCCCCAGAGGTCTCTGAGATTGTCTTGAATTCTTTTCATTCCTTCTTCTTTATTCTGCTCCTTGGCAGTTATTTCCACCATTTTGTCTTCCAGCTCACTTATTCGTTCTTCTGCCTCATTTATTCTGTTAGTGATTCCTTCTAGTGTATTTTTCATTTCAGTTATTGTATTGTTCATCTCTGTTCTTTAGTTCTTCTGGATCTTTGTTAAACATTTCTTGTATTTTCTCAGACTGTGCCTCCATTCTATTTCCAAGATTCTGGATCATCTTTACTATCATTCCTCTGAATTCTTTTTCAGGTAGATTGCCTATTTCCTCTTCATTTATTTGGTCTTGTAGGTTTTTACCTTGCTCCTTCATCTGTGACATATTTTTTTGCCATTGGATTTTGTTTGTTTGTTTTTTATGAGTGTGATTGTCTTCCTGTCTTACTGGTTGTTTGTCCTGAGGCTTCCAACACTGGAGTTTGTAGGCTGTTGGGTAGAGCTGGGTCTTGGTGCTGAGATGAGGACCTCCATGAGACCTCACTCTGATGAATATTCCCTGGGGTCTGAGGTTCTCTGTTAGTCCAGTGGTTCGGACTCAGAGATCCCACCGTAGGAGCTTTGGCCTGACCCCTGGCTCATGAACCAAGATCCTGCAAGCCATGTGGGGTGGCAAAAAAAAAAAAAAAAAATCTTTTTTCTTGAGGTAGGATTGTACTGCTATAAACTTCCCTCTTAGAAATGCTTCTGCTGCATCCCACAGGTTTTGGATCGTCGTGTTTCGTTGTCATTTGTGTCTAGGTATATTTTGATTTCCTCTTTGATTTTTTCAGTGATCTCTTGGTTATTTAGTAACTTATTGTTTAGCCTCCATGGGGAGCACAGAGTCTTAACCACTGGAGCACTGGGGAAGTCCTGATTGCTAATCTTGATATCTGTTGTTGGCACCATGGCTCTGAAAAAAATCGTAATTTTTCTCTACAATTCTGCTAAAAGAGGAGCAGCAATCCAGGAAAGGGATTTAACTCTGTAATACTAATGTTTCATTATGGTTTCCTTTCTTAAATTCAGATTTAAGAGCCAGCTTCTGACAGGTGATCAGAAAGCTAGCTTCATGGAGTCCAAGTTTAGAATACCTCATATGTTGATGTTTTTTGGTGGATCCAAGTTTCAGGTTCTACAAAGAACGCCTTTATAAGTTGAAACAATGCGTTATTGCCTCAGTGTTCAGACAGTCCTTAACTTACATGTTAATGGTGTCCCCATACTGCTTGGTTAGATTACAAGGAATGACGAGTAAATTCCCATGTTAATTTACAAAATTCAGTTTAATCCATGATACACCTGAAGCCTGGTACTGTTAAGACTCATTCCTCCAAATACAGCCAAACACTGTTTATTGTTACTGTGGCAAAACACCTTCTGAGTTTTCAGTTGAAATTGAGAATTTCAGGGTTGCAGAGGACCTAACCAATCATCTAGGTCTGTCTCCAGGGCAGGAATACCTTTTGTCTCCAGCAAGCCTGATAAGATACAGTCATTCAGCTTCTTCCTGAGCTCCTAATTCCTAGCTCTCATTATTGAGGAAGTTTTCTTTTATATTGACCTGAAACAAATTCTCTCCAGGTTTTCTAACTATCCCCTGGTACTAATCTATCTATCTACCTGTCTGTCTACCTACCTACGTACCTATGTATCTATCTCCTAATCGCATTGGTACATGATGGTCCTCCCATCTTGTTTTAAAGTTCTTTCATCCCCTTGATCTATTTTCAGTTTAGAGTTTCTCACCATACTAAATTGTCTAGATTATTCAGTTAGTTTTTATTGAGTACGAGACCTAATGCAGCAGGTGCTGGGGTCACAGTGAGGAACAAGCCTAACACGGTAGGTGCCTGCCTTTCATAGAGCCCACAAGGTAGCTTGTGAGTCTGGCCATACTTCTCAGTCTTGGCTATTTTCATGCCAAGATAACAGAGTGACTTCCCCCCAAATTCTTATTATTGCACTTTACCAATCACATTTTTAATATTTAGAATCAATGTCCAGAATAAGAATTCATCTTGTTATTAAAATGGTAAGAATTTTTCAGTAGGAATTAAATGTCTTATAAATGTCTAAGGAATTGAAAATCCCCCATTAATAGTCCATATTACATTTCTGTTCATTTAATGTTCTGTATATAGAAAAACATCACCCAGATCCTGGGTGATCTGTTTCAACCCCGTATGACAATAGGATAGTGTCTGGCGAGGTCTGCTCCCTCCTGATGTTAGACCTCCCTTTTGTATCCGATCTGTCTCCTTTGAGTCATCCAGAATCCTGTCCCACCATGTCTCAAAAGTTACTTTCTTGTGCTGACACCCCACATGCCTTTTTTTATTACTCCTCTTCTGTTTCTGCACCCATTCATATTGTGCCCACACTTCTTGGATTCTATTTGCTCTGAAAGCACTGGAATTCTTCACTGCTGTTTTCTTCTGTCTTCTCTGCTATCCTCCATGATACCTGATTTTATGCTATTATCTGGGTTTTTTTCCTTCCTCCCTCATTCAACTTCAGTAGGCCAATTCAGTCAGTCTTCGCCCAGCATATTACTTCCATAGTCCTGCCAGGCCTGGCATTATTGTATGGATGTTATGGTCCAGAAAAATCAGCCTTTGTCTCTGACACCATCAGCTCAAATGGCTGTTCGCAGTCTTTGTCCAGTCTTTGCATATCATATCTTCAGCCAGAAGAGAAGAAAAACACACCCAGCCTTCCACACCTTCCTGTTTGTTCCTCAGAACTTCTGACTGGATGGGGCTTCTGATTGCTTCTAGGGAAGACAATTATTCCTGTTTTTAAAAAATCAATAGAGGAGGGTTTGTGACATCTTGGCATGCCCTTCTTCATGTCCTAAAAAACACATTTGTTTAAAGCAATTCTTTTTAAAAAATTTTTTTCTTTATTTATTTAGCTGCATCAGGTCTTAGTTGCGGCAGGCGGGATCCTTGTTGCTGTGTGTGGGATCTTTAGTTGTGGCATGTGAACTCTTAGTTGCAGCATGTGGGATCTTGTTGCCTGACCAGGGATCAAACCGGGGGCCCCTGCATTGGGAGTGTGGAATCTTAGCCACTGGTACTCCAGGGAAGTCCCTAAAAAACATTACAAAAAGCCAGCCTTCCTTCTGGTGGGCCAGGCGGGCCATGCGTATCAGTGCGAGCTCCTCAGTGATTACCGTTGGACTCTTCCTACCAGCTCTCATCAGTCTCCCTTCTTGTTCATTTGTACAGCAAATAGTCGCTGATCTCCTACTGTGAGCCCAGATCTGTTCTATGCACTGGGAGTCCAAGAGCTGACAAAAAGGGAAAATTCCCAGGCTCATGAACTTTGTCCTTGGCTCTTTGCTTTGGTGTGTCTGGTCCCACTGTTCTCCTCTGTCTCTCTGACCTGCCGTCCAGCTCCAGATCCACACAGCTCATCAGCTTTTCCCCTCTCCTTTGTGTTAACGTTTTCTTCCTCTCAACCTCTCAACTGCTGTTTTGATTCCTGTTTTCTTCCTCAAAACATTTCTCTTTGTATCTTCCTTAACTGTATTATTTTTCCTTTCCTTCTAGATGGCGTTCACCTTTTCCAAAGCAAGGGGAGATGTTCCCCAAGTCCTTTACTTTCCCTTATGTGAAAATTGCTTGTATTTATAGCTCACCCATTGATGGCTCCTCTCCAAGGAAGAAAAGCAAAGGTCACAGCCAAGAGATCACTGGAATGGTTTCTGCAGTCCAGACCCCTGGGTCTTGAGGTTACCTGTAGTCAGTTTTTTGGCAGCTCCTCTTGGAAACATTTCCTGTAAACTTTCCCCAGCAAACCGGGCCCCTAGGAATGAAGCTTTTCACTGAGCAGTGGTCTGGGCTTGTGATGTCAAACCATAGCCCTTTCAGAAAACACAAATAGGATTTTGATTTTTCCAAAACTTCTCCCTGCCTTGCCTCTCTTTTGGACTGTGGTCTTGGGTCAATAAGCCTATAGTCAGCAGGAAGATATTCTTATTCTTCCTGACAACTCTGCTGGTGGACTCCCGAGATTTTCTTAGAAGTGGCTGTGGTTGGCTTATGTGAGAGGCAGACATACAAAGGAACCACTCTGTTCATACTCTGTCACTGCATTTGTGATCAGGACTTTATCAAAAGAGGTCATTTTCATGGTCATTTACCACTCTTGTGTTTTTTCTGTTTGTTTATTGTATGTGCGTGTGTGTATATGTATGTATGTGTGTACAGTTCTATGAATTTTAATACATGTATAGTTTTGAGTAACTGCCACCATAATCAGCATATATCACAGTTCCATCACTCCCAAAATCTCGCTTGGGCTGTCCTTTTATGGTCCTGCCCTACCTCCTCTCCACCCACCCCCTGAACTCCTAACCTCTGGCAGCACCTGCTCTGTTTTTCTTCACCATCATTTTGTTGTTTCAAGTATGTCATTAAACTTGCAATCATTCAGCATGAAATCTTTTGAGACTGGCTCCTTTCACTTAGCTTAGCACCTCTGAGGTTCATCCAGGTTGTTGCATATATCAGTTATTCCTTGTGATTGTTAGGTAGTATTCTTTGGTATGGCTGTACCATAGTTTATTTATTTGTCCACCTGTTGAAGGACATCTGGATTTTTTCCAGTTTGAGGTAATTATGAGTAGAGCTGCTGTTGACATTCATGTAAAGGTTTTCGTGTGAACAAAAGTTTTCATTTCTCTAGGGAAAATATGTAGGAGTAGATTTTTGGGTCATATGTTAAATGCATTTTTAACTTTATAAGCAATTACCAAACTATTTTCCAGAGTTGTGCATTCCTACCAGCAGTGTCAGAAAGTTCCAGTTGTTCCACATCCTTGTCAGCACTTAGTATTATCATTATCAATTTTTTATTGTGATGAGAACATATCATAAATTTTACAATCTTAACCATTTTTTATTTATTTATTTATTTTTGCGGTACGCGGGCCTCTCACTGTTGTGACCTCTCCCGTTGCGGAGCACAGAGCCCAGCTGCTCTGCGGCCTGTGGGATCTTCCCAGACTGGGGCACAAACCCGTGTCCCCTGCATCGGCAGGTGGACTCTCAACCACTGCGCCACCAGGGAAGCCCAATCTTAACCATTTTTTAGAATGTGTATCGTTCAGTAGTAAAATATATTTACATTGTTATAAAACAAATCTCCAGAACTTTTTCATTTTATAGAACTGTAATTCTATACCTATTAAACAATTCCCTTTACCCCCTCTCCCCAGTGCCTGGTGATCACCATTCTACTTTCCGTATCTATGAATTTGACTACATTAGATACTTCATATAAGTGGAACCATATGGAAGTTGTCTTTTTATGACTTTTATTTCATTTAGCATAATATCCTCAAAGTTCATTCATGCTAAAGCATGTGACAGCATTTCCCTCTTTTTTAAGACTGCGTCGTATTTCATTGTATACATACCACATTTTGTTTATCCATTCATCAGTCAGTGGACACTTGGGTTGCTTCCACCTCTTGGCTCTTGTGAGTGGTGCTACTGTGAACATGGATGTGCTGTCATTATTTTTTATTTTAGCCATTCTAGAAGATATGTAGTAGAATTTTGTCATGGTTTTAATTTGTATTTCCCTAATGGCTAATTATGATCAATTTCTTTTCATGTGCTTATCTGCTGTCCATATATCCTCTTTGGTAAAGTTTCTGTTTAAGTATTTTGCCTGTTTTGTAATTGGGTTGTTTGTTTTCTTATTGTTGCATTTTGAGGGTTCTTTATATATTCTGGATACAAGTTCTTTGTCAGATATGTGATTTGAAATATTTTCTCGCCGTCTGTAGGTGGTGTCTTTGCCTAACCCCAGGCCACAAAAATTTTCTCCTATAATTTCTTCTAAAAGTTTTATAGTTTAGATCTATGATTAGTTTTCTGGGGTTGTTTTTGGCCCTGCCACGTGGCTTGTGGGATCTTAGTTCCCCCACCAGAGATTGAACCCAGGTCCTCAGCCGTGAAAGCAGAGAGTCCTACCCACTGGACAGCTAGGGAATTCCCCTGATCAGTTTTATGTTATTTTTTATGTAAGGTATATGGTTTAGGTCAAAGTTCATTTCTTGCATATAAGTATCCAGTTTTTTCAATACCATTTTTTGAAAAGACCATCCTTTCTCCATTAAATTGCCTTTTCATCATTAAAAAACCAATAAGCATATTTTCTTCCCTATACTCTTCTTTGGTAAGGGTGTGTTCAAGTCTTCTGGACAATTTTTATTGAGTTGTTTCCTTAATGTTGAGTTTTGAGAGTACTTTATATGGTCCAGGTATGTATGATGCCTCTGTTAGATATGTTATTAACGATATTTTCTGCCAGACTGTAGCTTGCCTTTCCATTCCATAACAATGTCATTTATAGAGCAAAAGTCATCCTGTTGATGAGGTACAGTTTATCACTTCTTTCTTTTAGGAGCATGCTTTTGGTATCATGTATAAGAACTTTTATTACAAAAAAGCTGCTGTGAACATTCATGTGCAGGAAAAAACAAAAACTTTCAAGAGCATTTGTTGAAAAAGCTATTCTTTCTCCATTGAACTGCCTTTACAGCTTTGTCAAAAATTAATTGGCCACATAGTCTTTATCAAAAATTAAGACCTACATTTGTGTGGGTCTATTTCTGGACTACTTGTGCTCTTAATCTATGTATCTATTCCTTCACCAGTGTCATGCTGTCTTGATGACTGTAGCTTTATAGTCCTGAAAGTTAGGTACTGTGATTTCTCCAACTTTATTCTCATTTTCAAAATTGTTTTAACTAATCTAGTTTCTTTGCTTTTTTAGATAAATTTCACAATCAGCTTGTTTATATTCTCAAAATTTCCTACTGAAATTTTTATTGGAATTACATTAAATCTATATTGCAGTTTAGGTAGAACTGATATCTTTACTATGTTGAATCTTCTAATCTATGAACTGATATGTCTGTCCATTTAGTTAGCTCATCTGTTTCTTTCAGTTGTGCTTAGAAGTTTTTAGAAAACAGTATTAGGTTTATTCCTAAGTATTTCTTTCCTGTTCTTTCTTTTTTTAAAAAAACTACTGTAAATGACATATTAAAAAATTTTTTTTCCAGTTCACTGCTAGTTTATAGAAATACAATTGTATCAGCTCGGTAACGGGAGAGGCCACAACAGTGAGAGGCCCGCGTACCGAAAAAAAAAAAGATTTTAAACTGCAAATTTATTTCTTTAACAGCTATAGGACTATTCAGGTTACCTCTTTTATCTTGGGTGAGTTTTGATAGGACCTCTGGTGCTTTGAAATGGAAAACAAAGTGAGGCTCTTCCTCCAAATTTCTTTATGGTTAACCAACTACCTCATCTCCTTTATTGAAATCCATGTTCACATTCTAACTTCTCAATGAGATCCACCTTGATCTTCCTATATTGAATCTTTCTATCCCCCAGCACTGTTTTTTTAACAGCTTTGTTAAGATACAACTCATATACCATGCAATTCACCCATTTAATGCAGTGGTTTTAAGTAATAAAGGTTATCCCTTAAGTAATAGTCACAGCTATGCAACCATCACCACAGTCAACTTTAAACACTGTCATTATCCTAAAAAGAAACCCCATTCCATTAGGAGTCACTCTGCATTTTCCTCCCAAACCCCCAGCTCTATTTTCTGTCTCTATAGGTTTGTCTATTCCTGATGTTCATGAAAATGGAATCATGTAATAAATATGTGGTCTTTGTGACTGGCTCCTTTCACTTAGCATAATGTTTTCAAGGTTCGTCCATGTTGTGACATGTATCAAGACTTAATTTCTTTTTATTATCAAATAGTATTCCATTGTATGAATAAACCACACTTTAGCTGTCCACCAGTTGATGAACATTTGAGTTGTTTCTATTATTGGCTATTATGAATAATGCTGCTGTGAACGTTTTTGTATAAGTTTTTAAGTGGACGCATGTTTTCACTTCTCTTGGTTATATAACTAGACATGGAATTGCTGAGTCGTATGATAATTCAATGTTTAACATTTTGAGGAACTGCCAAGACTGTTTTCCCAAGCAACTGCATCACTTTACATTCCCACCAGCAGTGTATGAGGGTTCCAATTTCTCCATACTCTGGGCAGTATCTGCTATTATCTATCTGTCTTATTGCCATCCTGGTGGGTGTAAAATAGGTCCCCTGGCACTCTTGGCACTCTTCTGCCGTACTCTTTTTGTTTTCCATAGCACGTTTTATCTTCTAACATTTATTATTTCTATTGTTTATTATCTGGCCCCACTTTCCACTAGATTATAAATTCCATGAAGATAGGGATTTTTGTCTTCTTTGCTGGTAAAATCCCAAGCAACTAGAATAGTGTCTGGCTTATGCTAAGCATTCAGTAAGTGTTTGTTGAATGAATTAATTAATGAAAAGCTCTTTCATTAATAAGATGGACCTTATCCTATCCCAGTATGGGACATTGGGAAGTAGATGTTTGTGATTTGGAAAATGCTAGAATTTTGGAGGGAAAAGGCTATAGCTGTTTTCAGTTCTGACTTCATGTTCATATCATTGAGAACTTAAGAGCCTTATGGAGTCTTGAAAAGCCAAAATAGACAAAATAAATATTTCACGAAATTTAATGGACACGTTGAGGGTCCATTCACTTACGTAACTGTAACTGTGTGCTCTGTATGGTACGAGCCTTTTAAAGGTCAATGTGCGGGCATCACGGACACAAAATGGAGGTGGGGCAGGTGTTGTGTTTTAGTTCAACCACTTATGTACTTACGTATTTTATAACTGAAGTTAATCAGACCAAATGAGTGTTAGAAATTCTGTGAATAAGAGATAATATATAGTAATCTTACCATAATACTTTCTTGAAATCCTTTTATTCTGTTTTCCTAAAGATATATGATAGTATTAAAACAAATTTCCTCTATGCATTAAATGTGAAGGAGACTAAGTGTTCCTCTTCATTTTTTTTCTCCCAGTAGAATGGATCTTTTCTTAGTTCAGTCTTTTTACTCATAGGTGGATTGGAAGAATCATTATGGCCCCACCTTTTAACTTATGGAGCATTTATTATTCATTATAGGTCTGTTTTAGAGGTAAAACCCATTTATGGGAAAGAGCAATATACTGTGAGTGCTAACTTTTTGTATGTTTGTGGGAATTAAAATTAGTGGTTTCATAAATATGAAAACCTTCCATGATGGGTTTAAAATAGCCAGCTGCACAATGAATGACCAAACCATCTTGACCCACCTTCTATAGGTAAATGCAAACCATAAAATCTTACTTCTAAATGGAGCTGAGGAGACTCCCTTGTTTCCTGTACATTCTAGAAAATGTGATAGTGTTTACTGAATCCAAGCTGAGCTCTAGGTTTAAATTTGCTGAGCCACAGAGCTGACTAGGATCTGAGGCCTCTAGCCTTTCCCAGGGGGAATTTAGGTTTTTATAGGACAAGTGAGCTCAGATAAGCAGGCATTTTCACTGAGCATTCTATGAAAACATTCTCAAACGTGTCATGGATGCCATCCATGATACCTAATAATCAGATTTTGCTGATTTCTGATTATAAATGACATTTTAAAAAGAATCAAACCCACTAGAATGAAATGTAGAATTGTTAACTTATGTTTCTTTTTTTCTTTGCCACATTTACTTCCTAAGGGAAATGTGGAGGAAAGGAGCAATGATTCCATCGATTTTTTAATAAAAAAGGCTTCCATTGGGATGAGACATAGTAACTTTGTATTGTTTTAAAAGAGGATCTGATTGCTTATATGCCTTACTTGGGTGGATAAGTTCCTAATTTCATTTTCCTTGGGAGTGGTGCCACTTTTAAACACTTTTAAAGGTACCACAGAACTTCTGGCCTGGGTCAGAGAACCCATGTCAGGAAAGTCCATCATTTTATTTCCTTTTCATATTATTTCCCTTTGTGGTTTTGTTTTGTTTTTTTTCATCTTGTGATATGAATCCGGTCTTTATCACTAAGGGCTAAGTCCTGGAAAATGATTGTTTTTTGGCATATATATTTTCCTGATTCGTTTCCCACTTGGAATATAAATTATAGGTTAATTCGTGTTTCTTTTGTTAAGTGAAAGGAGTTTGCTCATCTAGGCTTATAACATTTTTTTGTCCTGAGTTTTCTTCAGCTGCTTTCCCAAATCCAGACTCTTTCGGTTTTGAAATGGATACTCTTAAATTTTTCTTTATTTGAAAGTATAAGTGTTTACTTAGTACCTATTATAAGATACGGCATGAGAGACTATGTGAGAAATACAAGAGAATAAAAAGCATGGGTGGAGAGAAGATTGGATACTGGAAAGCAGTTAGTGAACACATAATACATCAATGTAGTTAAAATTCTTTGAAAATTCCTTCTGATCTGTTCTTCATCTTAGACATATGGCTGTCAGCCTTAATGTAGTCCAAAAGTATCTTACAATTTAATTTATTTTTAAAATTGTGGTAGAAAACACATAACATAAAATTTACCACCTTAACCATTTTTAAGTGTACAGTTCAGTAGTGTCAAGTATATTTACATTGTTGTGCAACAGATCTCCAGAACTTTTCATCTTGCAAAAATTAAACTCTACCCATTAAACAATAATTCCCCATTTCCTCTCCTCCTCAACCCCTATAATTTGTCTTTTAAAAAGACCTTAAGTGAATCATGTGCAAAACATTAGCGACATGAACTAAAAATCTTCTATTTAAATCTGATGTTAACATGTTGCTGGCATTATGTAGTCCTTGCTTGTTGTTTCTCAGTTCAGTGCTAAAGAGTTAAATTTAGTTACTACCCCATGAGGTATGAAAAATGTTCCCTTAGGAAATTCCCTGGCGGTCAAGTGGTTAGGTCTGCGCTTTCATTGCTGAGGACACGGGTTCAATCCCTGGTCAGGCAACTAAGATCCCTCAAGCTGCATAGCGTGGCCAAAAACAACAAAAAAAAGTTCCCTTTGAATAATTTGTATAATTTGCTACATGTGCAGCATATGAAAAGCATTTTTTTAAACAAAAGTAAATTAATTTTTATTTCTGTTTCTCATTTGAAGTTTTTTTTGCGATTAAACTTAAAATAGGAGCAAGGTATATAGATATTAATAATAATGATAACTAACTCTTGTTGAGTTTTTACTGTGTGCCAGATGCTATATTAAATGTTTGAAGTCTTCCCAGTTACTCTATGGGTAGGTTGCTATTATAATCCCCGTTTCACTAATGGATAAATTAAGGCACAGAAAAGTTAAAAAACTTGCCCTGGGCTCCAGGGCTTGTGAGTAGCATAGCCTGTATTTGAACCTCAGAAGCCTGGCTTGAGTCTTCATTCTTAACCCCTGTACTGTGCTGCCTTCTAGATCAATAAGCATATCAGGTAAAAATCTCAGTAGAATATTGTCAAAGGGATATAGATATGTATAAGGAGAAATGGAAAGTAGGGGAGAAAAATACCTAATATTGATGGGGTGCCTACTTTGTGTCGAACACTTTACAAGACGTTTTAATCGTTCTAATGTCCATCTAGGTCATGTTTTGCTACCTCTGTTTTCATATGCAGAAACTAAGGCGTGAAGTTGAAGAGCTTGCCTGTGATCACCTGCAAGTTGCAAGCTCTGGATTTGAACTCAAGATGTATTTTTTAAAGGGCTAGAATATATACTTCTATTTTCTAGCTTTTTCCATGTTTAAGAAGAATTGAAATCACCTGATATCACCGTCATAATCAGAAATTTAGAAACAGAATGGAAAGGGAAAGTACTGAAGGGGAGCATTATATCAAAGTGTAAAGTTAGCACTGCTATCAAACTTTGAACATTATAGTTCCAGTTACAATGAAAAGGAACTTCTTCCCAAACACCAAACATTTTTTGGTATTTTGCCTTGGAAAATAAAAGTTTTAGTGAAGTTACTCTTGGTCCTCTCACTGCAGGCTCAGGCAGGAAGCTAGGTTTAGTCAAGGCATGGACAAGTGTTGCCGGAGAAATAATGTTCTTTATAAATACTGTACATTCTGTTGTGTAGGCAAGATGGTAGGTAGAAGAGGGGAACGTTTAAAATGCTCAAGAGCACAAACTATTTAATCATCTGGAGAAACCTGGTCTGATTAGATACGTATATGGAAGTAGTGAACATGGACTTGGGGGGATGCCTACTGGGTCTTCTTACTTAGACTGGTGACTCACACCTATCAGTTTGAGATGGTAATATTTTAATACGTATTGTTCATAGGCTAACTAAATAAAATAGGTGCTAAACACCTGAAATTAATATAATGTTGTACATAATTACACTTTAATTTAAAAAGAAAGCAGGCTGTTAAAGATTATAGTAACCCCCTTTAAAAAATTGACCTAAATTTCACATGCCTGTAATCCTGGACAATAGAATTTAATATTGAAATGAAGGGGAATATCTTAATTTCAGATAGTTTAGTATTACTAAGGTCTCTTTCATATCCACTCTTGGCTTGTCAGCTGGCTGCCTGATGAGTGTTAAGACAAGATATTATCCCATTTCAATCAACATGGCTGAGTCCCTGAAATGGATAAGATTGTCCTAGAGTAGATGGGGAAGGGTATCAAAGAAGTCCAGGCTCTCTAGAAGCTTCTTCTCTAATGGGTATTGTTTATGATCTTCTAGCTTAAAAAAAAACCTCTTTACCATTCAGAGCTGAGATTCACTTCTCTTGCCTATCAGTGGGAAGTTAGAAGCTAATTTCTCGAAGGATGATTATCATTGTCTTTATTTCAAACATCTGTGCCTTTTGTGGTCTTCACCCTGTTTTGGGTTTACTGTCTTTGAATGTGAAGAGACAAGCCATGGAAGCACACAGACTTTCCATCAAACAGGATGAACCCCCAGGGCACCTGTCTAGTGCCTTTGTGCCTCTCATGAGCTTAGGTGAGTCAGCCTGGAAGGAGGAAGGACAAGCGGTGTTTCACGTAGCTCACAATTCCTGGCCTCTAATTACTCTCCTGAGATCACTTGTACTTCCTGGCCCATTTGGGATCGGGGACTTCATTGTTCTAATCCTGAACCTTTATCCCTTGGCAATAAAACCCATGAGTCCCTTTGGATGGATTTGCCATGGCTGTTCCCAGCTTGTCCTCTCTGGGAACAGAAGTGACTTCAGCTGCTGCTCTGCTGTTTGCACAAGGCAAAGGCGATCGATCACCTCTTCTCTCCTCCCATCTCAACTTTTTCTGTCACCTGAAATTTTAGAAGTATTACATACACTGTTCAATGAAAAAGTATGATGCTGAACAGTTTTTTTAATCGATTTCTTTTTGTTTTTAATAAATTTATTTATTTTTGGCTGCATTGGGTCTTCGTTGCAGCACACAGGTTTCTCTATTTGCGAGGGCCCGGGACTGCTCTTCGTTGCGGTGCACGGGCTTCTCATTGCGGTGGCTTCTCTTGCTGTGGAGCACGGGCTCTAGGCACGTGGGCTTCAGTAGTTGTGGCACTCAGGCACAGTAGTTGTGGTTTGTGGGCTCTGGAGCACAGGCTCAGTAGTTGTGGCACACGGGCTTAGTTGCTCCGTGGCATGAAGGATCTTCCCACACCGGGGCTCGAACCCGTGTCCCCTGAAGTGGCAGGTGGGTTCTTTTTTTTTTTTTTTTTTTGAGGTACGCGGGCCTCTCACTGTTGTGGCCTCTCCCGTTGCAGAGCACAGGCGCCGGACGCGCAGGCTCAGCGGCCATGGCTCACGTGCCCAGCCGCTCCACGGCATGTGGTGGGATCTTCCTGGACCAGGGCACGAACCCGTAACCCCTGCATCGGCAGGCGTACTCTCAACCACTGTGCCACAAGGGAAGCCCCTGAACAGTTTTAAAACATCCGACCTTTTATGTAAAAAAGGGAAAAATTAAAATGAGCATTTGAATATGCCTAAGGAAGTCTGGGAGGATACATAAGGCACTAATAAAAATGGTTATTTGCTTGTGGAGTAAGGGTGAGTTTCAATTTGAATAGGTGGGGTACAGGGTAAGAGCCAGTGGGGGACAGAGAGAAAGTGAGATTTTCTACTGTATTCTTTTATAATTTGAAATATGAGAATGTACTACCATCTAAAAATTGCCCAACAAAAATTAACTTTAAAAAGGTTTTCTGGGCTTCCCTGGTGGCGCAGTGGTTGAGAGTCCGCCTGCCGATGCAG